>NC_067464.1:6839131-7144965 GCF_025434085.1 Hippocampus zosterae
CCACTTTTCTGCATACTCGTTGTTGTTTGAAGCAGTTATAGACGGAATAGGAGACAATCTTGTACTACCCTGTAATGACACCAATATTACCAAAGTATTGCCTTCTTTAAAAATGCATAAATAAACAAAAAAGTTAACTCTCCCCGGCGTGGCATCCATTCAAAACAATCAACACCATCTCCTGTTGTACTTTGTAGAAAATGTGTGCATTTGTATTAATTAGTCGTCACAGCTGCTGATTTGTACTCGCGCCTCCTGTCGCCGTGGCACGTTGCCACAAAGACTTTGTTATCAGTCGGGACCTGAATCCCCCCCCCCCCCCCCCCAAAAAAAAGCTGCTATGCAAATACTGTATTCATATTTGAGGGAGATCGGCCTGGGGGGTGCTTTGTTTCCCAAACACATGGTGGCTTCAGAGACTCACTGCCGACAGCCCAAATATGCAAATGTCCTCTCCACACCAAGATAACCACCAACGTGCCAGCACACATCCCCAGAAGACTCCTGCGCGCGCACACACATACACACACACACACACACACACACACACACACACAAAACACAACACCCAGCTTGTTTGGGCTTGATGGAAGAAGTGTTGAAAAGTGAAGTGGATTTAAAAAGTCTGTCACCTCGAGTGCTTTCACATATTCCGCTTGAGATTCGAGCTTTTCACCGGACCACAAATGAAGTCTAAATCTCGTGAGATGCAATTACCGGAGACTTTACGGAGGTTTTCAGAAAGAAAAAAAAATCCACACACTCACCCCCCCCCCCCCCCAAAAAAAACCCCACCGTGATTTTCTGTCCTCATTAAAGAGGATTTTCAGATCAAATATCATCTCTGTGGAAACAACAAAAGTAAGTTTTGTATTGTAGAAGACGGTCTTTCAAATCCAGGGATTCCCAGCCACTGTGCGGTGGATACTCATCAAATTGTACTTAATTGGTTCCAAAAAAATGATGCCGGTGATGTTTAGTAACAGGCAGAACAATTTTAAGTCCCTCTTAAAGCGACCCCCCCCCCCCATCCCCCTCCACCAAAATGCCACACCAGTGTCATTTTTTGTCATTAACAAGCTTGCTGAATTTGCTGAATAAATGAATTGGCAAGCACAGTGGAACCTCTCGAGTTTCAAAACGTCTCTTATTAGGAGCAATTTGTGTTCCGCACAACATCGGCGTAGAAAACTGACCCGTATTTATTATTTTTAGTGTACGAACAGCGGATGCATCGTTGTTGTCTTTCTTCTCGCGCTGCTTCACCATCATTGCTGTAAACTAAAAACTACTTTTATCCGTCCACATTTGTTACATGTGATGGCACCTCTGGATCCTCCAATTGAAAAAAAATTAATAAAATCGGTATGTCAAAAACAACCAATGAATTAGAAAAGACGGAAGGAAAAAAAAATTGGTATCAACGTATTTGTTGCTGGTGCGCGTCTAATTGTGTGAAACGACGTCGAGGCTTGATGTCTATCCCACTGCGGTTCTCGCCATTAAACGGAGGGCATTTCTGCTGACTGGTAATTACGCAGGGGGAGGAGCAGCATCATGCCGCTGTGATCCATGTTAAGATCTCGCAAGATTATTTCCACTTGATTCTCACTGGTGCACAAGAAGCACGGTGTCTATGCTTGTGTCTTTATGTGTGTTTTTCAGCACTCTTGTTTTTCCTTCCACATTCCAAAAACGTGCATGATAGCTTCAAGGGATGACTAAATTGTGAAATCGGCATGAGTAAGCGGGTGTAAATGTTTATCTGCTGTATTATTATTGTTTATTATGTTACTTTCGATATGGGTGCTCTTTGATTGGTTCACGACCAGTCCATCTTTAGCCCGTATGCTTTTGTTAGCATAGCTGTTGTTAGCTTGATGGAAATAACGTTTGAAAAGAATTGGGAGCGCTCACGTTGCAGTGAACAGTAAAGCCCTTTCCTGCTCCACTTTTTTCTATTATCCTGGACACTTGTCACTTTTTACACAAAACACACACACACACACACACACACACACACACACATACGCTCACAAGAGATCTAAAAAAAAGCTAACAACACTTGTGTAGTTAATCCTTTTGTATAGATAAGGGATTGGTAAACTATTGTGCTCAAGGACAATCTTTTTTGGGGGGACGGGGGTGGGAGTACAAACAGCCGAGGTCATTGATAGAGTAGGAAAAAGTTCATGTACCAATAACGATAACCTGTCACCTGATAACATGATAAACTGTCCACTGTAACCGCTGTCCCCAAAATGCTTAAAATGCTGATGTAAGATATGGCAAGTTGCGTGGTTGACCTCGGAATTGTATGACGTTGGAGGCTCCGATGCCGTTGATTGAGAAATGTGCCTCGGCGATTTACCATGGTTGATATGATTGCCTGAGGCCGGTGAAAGAGACGCTAAATGTGATGGATTAACTGCATCAACCGAGCGTGCCAAGCAGCTGTCCGTAAAAACTGACCAAGATGTTCCACTTGAGAAAAGGAAAAAATAAAATGCCGACGTCAGCTGCAGCCGAGGTGTCTCTCCTCCTCGTGGGTCATTGTGTTACCCAACCTTGATTACGAAAATCCGCCAGCGAAAAAAATAAGGGCAGCGTCGGAATCGGTTCAACAAATTTGTCTCGAAAAGCTGACTTGCATCTCTGATTCAAAAAAAAAATGTTGACCAGTCTAAGGAAAGACGAACATACCGAAAACCATAACAAGCTACTTTTAGCTTTTATGTGTGACGAGATCTGCTTCCCGGGCACAAACAAACTCCTCAGCACATTTGTCACTGCATCATCAAAGTACACGATTGTATGACAGGTTGAAATGATAAAGGCAGCAAGCTCATTATTCGCTACGTATGGTTGTCTCCTATTTTTTGTCATCTGAAAAAATTTTTTTTGTGCAGTCAATAAAAGTAAACACCTGACTCAAGTACAACTTCCATGGTCTCCTCTGGGGGGAAAACTTGATCGACATTCCAAAATAATAATAAAAAAAAGTGTTCTGCTGATAACAACTTAAATCCAAAAGTTAACTGAACTGTATATCCATACAGCCTA
Source organism: Hippocampus zosterae (assembly GCF_025434085.1). NCBI lineage: Eukaryota > Metazoa > Chordata > Actinopteri > Syngnathiformes > Syngnathidae > Hippocampus > Hippocampus zosterae. Next base: position 6,842,195 of record NC_067464.1, read on the forward strand.
TCGGAAAAAAAAAAATGTTCATCTGGAATCCAAATGCACGCACACATTTGCCCTCGCGATATTTCAAAGCACGATAAACAATCCAGTTGAAACACAATCGACCCGCCATCACTTCATATCGACGAGCCAATTGCTGTATTTAATGGAAGACAGGCCATCCTCAAACTGCATTGGGAGCGCGACCTCCCCCCCCCCCCCCTGAGATTAAATGGAGCCTTGGGGCTTCATAATTAAACACACAAATAGTGTGTGTGTGTAGGGGGCAGGGGCTACAGATTAATTGCAGCTCCGAGCAATGCTGAGTAATTTGCTGCGCTGTTGTTGGAAGAGTCCGATAAGCCATAACTTCACTTGGCCATAAAAATATAAACACAAGATGCGCCTTCCAGCAAGGCCAAAACACATTTAGTGGCATTTTGGCCTCTATGTCTGGAGATTTTTTTTTCCCCTGAAACATCATAAATAAGAATTACATACATATCGTTAAAAAAAAGAAGAAAATATCTGAAAAACCTGATTAAAGATCCCCCCCTCCCCTCCCCATCGGCGTCAAAATTGCATTTAGTGAGAATGCTTTTTGTGTCTTGATCATGTTACTCGATAAATATGCATTCGGAATTATTGACACGGCGCAATTGCACGCTGTTATATTGCAGGGGTGTTTTTATTTGCACGGTATTGATGATTTCTATTAGATGATTAAAAGTCCCCGCCGAAGGTCCGCATACCAATTGCGCGAGCAGCCACTGACAAACGTGTCCGTAGAATGTTAATGTTGCCTCTCGTTCTCTTGGTTAAAAATAGCCTTTCACTACTCCGCATTGAGGAAGGGAGGAAGGGCATGGCAACAGCCAAAGGTTTCCATTTGTCTCCGGCACAGAACATGCACTACAATTCAATCCCGTTGCCCCCATTTTGTTTTTGGCAACTCTTTTTCTTTCCTTTTTTTTTTTGCAGCGGATGCAGACTGTTTGAATACAATCCATTGTGGGACAATGTTGGGCGACTCCCCAATGAGGTGAACGCTAATCTTATTAGCAGGAGTGAGACTTTGATTTCCTGCCAGCGGCCGAGCGGCAGTTAGTATGACGACCCTGCCGAAAGACTCTTAGGAGGATTACAGGCGGAAACAATTATTTCGCAACCTATGCATGCGTTTCTGTATTTGTGTGTGTGTGTGGGGGGCGGATTGGTGCGCCAATTTTATCATAACTCTTGTGCGTTGTATTCATAATTCACATTGTTGTGCTTGAAGAAAAGGTAAGGTAGCTTAGGCATTGTTTCGAGACTGCTTATTTCTCATCAGACGCAACTTAAGGCACACCTGAACACCAATGAGATCCCAATACAAAGAGCAAACTGCAGGAGTGGGTTTGGCTTTTTTTTGGGGTGGGTGGGGGGTCTTTTTTTCTGTTTTGTGCAAAAAGGATACCAGGCAAAGTGTGATGCCAACACATTCCATTGGCTCGTACTTCCATCGTTTGAGCCCCAGCTACAAAAGTGACACTCAGGAATACTAAAAAAAGTATTTTTAGACAAAACTTGTGTAACAGAGAGCCGGTCACGGTGCACTATTCAGCCATTTGTCAAACGTCGGGAAAAGAGTGTAAAGACAATGAGCGCAGAGCTGCTGTCGACCACAGCTTACACCCAGACACTCACTTGCAGAACCTTCATCACATGAACACAGACACAGGATTTTATGTTGCACGTACATTTAATGTTTGCATTTGTGTGTGTGTGTGTGTGTGTGTGTGTGTGTGTGTTCAAATACTTTGACTGTGTTTAAAGGTCGTGATACGTTTAACATGCCTGCCGTCAGTCTCGCACCTGTCTTGCATTGTGACTTGCAGGCCCATTCAATCGCGTCTCGCGATAAACGACCCAACTATAATGAACAAGTTGAGCCGGCAATCCAGGCCGCGCAGTTTTTCTGTGATATTTTAGCAGAGCAAACATTTTTAATTGACCATCATAATCCATCTTCATCTCCATCTGAATCCTTGCAGTGTCATCACAAGGGCTTCTTGTCACCTCACTGTGACAAGTTTTGCAACTCCTTGGCGCCGACCTTGCCCGCGCTCTCAGTCCTCTCTTAATTACGCCTCTGATTTCATTCTTATTGCAAAGGGACGCCTCCCCGCCTCGCGCCACGCTTTCGCCCGGCATGACATCAAACCGAACGGCGATGCCGCAAGGCCCGCTTCCAAGGAAAAAAAAAAATGTGAACGCTGTCCCAGACAGGTGCTTTGAAAAGATGACAGTGTTCACCTGCCTGGAATGTAATCGCGTGTGTGTGTGTGTGTGTGACAGCGTAGATGAATGGGCCGTGATGGGAGCAGGCAATTATTCTACAAGAAGGATTGCTTCAGAATTGCACAAAGCCCAGTGGCGTCTGCACACCTTGTATTTTGGGACGCTCGTCTGATTTTGGAATTCTCGTTCCTTGCCTCGGCCACACAGAAATCCCACGCCTCTTCATGCATTCTTCTTGTCACCAATCCACTTATTCGTGTTTGTTGCGCTCTTCCCACAACACTCTTAAGATGGCACAAAGTTGTGTCGAAATAGGAATTGGCCTCAAGGAAGTAAAGTGAAGCGAAGAAGCTCTGTGGAAAAGACTCTCCTAACTTCCAGTAGCAACCCCGACTAAAATGAGCTCCTTCTCGACAAACAAAGCTTATCTCTCAGTTGAGGTGGATTATTTCAACATACAGTGAACCATAGCTGAGCAATTTCAGAAAAAGAAATTACAAACGTGTTCGGATTGGCAGAATACAATTTTTCGCATTTTTTGCGGCAGTTGTTAGCATTATACACATTGTGACGTTTTTTTCTGATCTGGCTAAGACGGATCGATGCATCCATCCGTTTTCAGAACCGCTATATCCTACTGTGTGGTCGACGCGCTAACTATTGGACCACCGGGCCGCCCGCTAAGATGGATCGTTTAAGCAAATATGGTTCCTGACATTTTCCGCAAATATTCATATGATCTTTTTTTTTTCCTTTTTCCTGGCTCAAAACAAGTACACTCAAAAGATGTGTTGCTATGACAACCTGACAAATCCAATTGATCCACACTGCTTCTTTGAACAAGCCTTTAGCACGGCGGACTCTATCGAATTCGGACATGAAAGCGAGGACAAATCAGATGACCCCGCTACCCCCACCCCGTTAGCCCGTTTAGCTTGTCGTGGGTCAATATTCCCGCGACTGGCTTATCATTTCCCACAGTCCCTTTCCATCGCCGTGTGTGTGTGGCGGGGCCGCCGAGCTCCCCCTGCGTATCAAACTCGTGATGAGATTACCATCCTCTTTAATCGAGATGCTCGAGTCACACGGATGGAGCTAGCTTGTTGGGACCCCAGCTCATCATTTAGGCTGATAGCTTCTTGAGCTTGTCGCGGGGGAGCGGCGAGGGGGGGGGGGGGCTTAAAATTCTCCCCCTTATGTGATTGGATGACTCTGCCACAGGTGAGCGGAGCAACACTTTGCTGAAATCGTTTTCGATCATTCCCCACCATGCATCGCTCTCAACAGGCTAAAATGACCCTAAAAATGGCGGCTTCAAACCAACTTGCTTCATGCGTGTACTCATGAAACGTGTTGCTCCTTGGAACAAAATGAATTGATGGGGATCATGCCTGCTGTCGGAGGCGCTTTTGCCAAAGTTAAAAATAAAAGAATAAATAACCAAATCAAAATGCATGCTTTGAACAGATGTATGCACCATCACCGTAATACTGTGATGAAGGAACGAAGCAATTCCAAGAATACGACACCAAAACATTCTCAGAGAAACGTCAGTCTCTTACCGTCCTGTGCATCTTGTCCTCCAAATCCTGATTGATCCTCTGTAGAGCTGCATAACTGCTCTGGATCCTAAAAAACAGTTGTGCCGTCTTAGAATGCAAAGATCAACATATGAAGAGCTAATAGCGGATGCCCTGTTTGTGCGCGCAAATAAACTAGTCATCTGCACGTACATTTTTGTTTTCTTTTTTTTTTTTAACAATGGCAGAACTCCAATTACCGCTTTTCAAATGATGGCATATGCTGCGTTATTGTCTCAAGTTTGAAATCTGCTCCAGATAAAAGTGAGTGAATTGATGCTTTGCTCAAGTACGAGCAGAGGAAGAATTATGTGTAAATATTGAATGAGCAGACATCAGTCAGTTTGTGCAGCGCGCTTGAGCTCTTTTTTTTCTTCTTTTGTTCTCTTAAAAAAAAAAAAACATGCCTTGTTTGACTCTTTATGTGTCCTTGCTCCAAAGCTTTTTAGTTGGGTCTAACCAATGTGATTTTTTTTTTTAGGCCAATTCCAATATTTGGCAGAATTACATTCCGATAACAGATTGATCGTCCGAATATTATTTTAAAAATATATAAAAAAAAATAAAATAACTTTCCTTAAGCCCGTGCCTCACTGAGCGGTGAATGCTTGTGAATTTTTGCTTTCGCCAGATTTACTTGCTTCAAATGTTTTTTTTTTCGTCACTGACCATTGTTTGGCTAACGCCGTCAAAGTTCTTTTTGATTTGTCAATGCTTGAGACAGTGCGACCGTGGTTTCAATATACGGTACGCCGACATATTCGTGCGTAGTATTGCCGCTCAGTGAGATATCCGCATCCATTCTCCACAATGACACAACCTGTTTGGATCAGTTTAAGGACACAAATAGCAAAAAAAAAAAAAAAAAAAAAAAAAAAAAAAAAAAAAGCATTCAAGCGGTTAGTGAGAAAGAAATTTGAATACAAGTAATCCAAGTTTTTTTTGTGTTCCATTTTGAGTGACACACATCCATCTTTGACTGAAGCACTGCCAAAAGTCGCTAAGCGCTCGCTAATGACAGAGACGAGCGAATGATTTTCGCCAACATTCGTTTGAAAACTTGACCAATTCAATATTCTTTGGCAAGCAGTCACTGGTTCGTGAGATGCAAGCTTTCACACGTTTAACAATAAATGGATTACAGGCAGAACATTTGACAGTTTGACAACACTTGGTGCCTTTGTATTTGGTTAACTTTACAACAAGAGAACAATAAACAAACAAAAAAAAGGCCAATTTTTTACCGATTTTATTTTACTTTTTATTTTATTTCTTTTTTTCTCTATACTCTTATGTAGTGACTAGCTGGTTAGCCGCCCTCCGGGCGGCTCATCAGCTAGTTCCTGCGGAAGGCTGGTAAGGTGGGCCTTCGGCCCACAAAAGTGTTGTTGCTTGGTTCAACTTTTTGTTCATCTTCATTGCTTATCGCGAAAATAAAGAGATGTTTAGCTCTACTAAATAACTAACAATTTCATTGCAATGCTTGTGGGTAGACAACATTTTTTCGCTAAGATGCCCGCGCGATCGTAGTGGCGGCGCGCAGTGGCGGCGCGCAGCGACGCGGTGAAGTAGGTACGTTTTGAAAAGGGACAGACGGAAGGACAGACCGCGTGCGGGACGACGTGCAATATATATATAGATATATTACCGGTAATTAGTTTAAAATCCCCCCTGTACCCCCAAAAACCCAGCCAATTGATTGCTAATTTTAAACACGCGAACATCATCTAATTAATTATTCACGCCCTACTCTTTAGCAGTACACCTTAGCACAGTCTTAATGGAAGAAGAGGGCCACACTTTGTTCTCATAATCTCAACGTGGCGTTTTTCTTGACCACTCACAACCTCGCTCAGCCCACCTCTTTAGGTACCTCAGTGTGTTTCTTTTATTATTTATTTTTTTCAATGAATCCATGAATCAGCTGCAGACAAAAGATGATGGAATAACGACCTGAGAGAGGTTGGAGAAGGGTGAAGGAGGCGAGTAAATGAACACGTCGTGATGGCGGCGGCAGTGTTGGGCGGGCAGGCGGGGGCGGGGTGTCGATGTTAAATTGATGGAGCTCAAACAAGTGCGGCGAGAGCGCGGCCATTAAGGCACTGAGTTCTCATTTGCGACGCGCAATAAGAGGTGCGCCTGCATGGCTCTTAGTGCTCCTTGTTGTCGGAAGATGAAGTCGTATAATATTATTTCTTCCTCCCCGGATGATACCATCATGTCGCTAAATTTAACATGTAGCCGGCGGGGAAAGCTCAGACTTCCTCTACTTAAGACTTTATACTTGAGTTAAACGAAATGTACCAAGTCCTCTGACCTAAAGTACCTCTGGAGTCACACACAATATGTTCGGCGACATTGGTTGACCTAAGTCATAAATAATCTGTCCCAGAGTCATAAAAGCTTGACGGTTCTAAAACCCGGGTCTGCCGAGCCCTTGGGGGGGTTCATGGGCCGTAACTTTGGGTCTGTAAAATCAGTTGCAATCAATTGTTGTAACATTTTTAAAAAAAGAACACATTTACTTTATTTTAAAATTATATTTAAACCGGCGGCCCGGCAGCCCAGTGGTTAGGACGTCGGCTTCCCAGTGCAGAGGTACCGGGTTCGATTCCAGCTCCGGCCTCCCTGTGTGGAGTTTGCATGTTCTCCCCGGGCCTGCGTGGGTTTTCTCCGGGTGCTCCGGTTTCCTCCCACATTCCAAAAAAACATGCGTGGCAGGCCTATTGAACACTCTAAATTGTCCCTAGGTGTGAGTGTGAGTGCGAATGGTTGTTCGTCTCTGTGTGCCCTGCGATTGGCTGGCAACCGATTCAGGGTGTCCCCCGCCTACTGCCCGAAGACAGCTGGGATAGGCTCCAGCACCCCCCGCGACCCTAGTGAGGATCAAGCGGCTTGGAAGATGAATGAATGAATGAATATATTTAAACCGCAAACATGCCCGTAACTCAAAACACCATCCATCCATCCATTTTCTGATCCGGTTTATCCTCATAAGGGTCACAGCGGGCGCTGGAGCCTATCCCAGCCGTCTTCAAGTAGTAGGCGGAGGACACCCTGAACCGGTTGCCAGCCAATCGCAGGGCACACAGAGACGAACAACCATCCGTGCTCACACTCACACCTAGGGACAATTTTTTGAGTGTTCAATCAGCCCACCAGGCGTGTTTTTGGAATGTGGGAGGAAACCGGAGTACCCGGAGAAAACCCACACGGGCACGGGAGGAGAACATGCAAACTCCACACAGGAAGCCGACAGTACTTGCACGCACCTGCGTAACTTCTCCGTAAACTTCTCCAGCTCCTCCTGGGCCCGCCGCAGTTCCGTTTCCAGGTACTGGCGGGTTGAGTCGAACTCGCTCTCCACCATCTCTAACTTGTGCGTGGTGTATGACAGGCGCTTGCGGAGGTCCTCCTTGTGGTCGTGGAAAGAGCTGAGAGGGCAAAGCGTGAGCGGGAAGTTAAGAAGTTGTTCAATGAGCCAAGCAGAGAAGAGGAGGTGGAGTAAACGGGGAATGTGTGTTTTTGTTTGTGGATGGAGTGTAATTCAGTCTGGAAGTGAGAGCAGCGAGAGAGGCACCATGCAGGAGATGGATAGACCGGGAATACTAATCGGGAAACATTCGCAGGGAGGGAACCGTGATGAGAAACAAGCTCCCAGAGGTGCAGTGGTGATTTCCTGTACAACAAGCCTCCTGTTGAATTTCTTCTCGAATGGAAAATGGTGTTGACTGACCCTATGCCAGTCAGAGACGTCACCGCTTTCTGTTCATGAGGTCACAATCGAATATATTCTGCCGTCACAATGATCATAAGAATACTCATTTTTATGAATGTTAGTCATTTAACGTGTTGAGTGCTGCGCTTGTGGTTTGTATTTGTCGACAACTGTACTGCATCATACTGAGAACTCTGTCCGGTATTTATGGTATGAGTGAATTACTGCATTATTGCACTTTAGGCAGTGCACTTCCCCGCAACAAAAGAGCCTCCTTTTTGCTGCTGATCTCTTTTTCACCCTTCTTGTGACATGAAGGCTTTCCGTTGAAATGGTGAGGCATTTACATATTGCCAAGATGTCGTCCACCAACGGAAAAAAAGCTACAGGCTATTTACGGTTTGGCTGATTGACAGCCAGCACCTTGCCACTGTCATCCTTGTGTCGTCACTCGGAATCTGACTTGAAAAGGGATCCGGATTAAAATGGACCTCATTTGGTACCTCTTTGTTAGAGACCAGCAAGTATTAATACAGAGAGCATTTGGACCCGTGTAAGAGTTGGCTTGCCGGCCGATCTGTGGCGAGAGGCGAGGATGACAAATGGCTATGAAAGGATGCCGCATTAGCTTGAAATGGCTTTTTAATGGCGGCGACTCCCCACGGTGAATTTGTTCCCATTCGTCCCAGTGAATGAAATGGATCCAAGCCCCCTCGCAGTCATGAGGAACACGTCGACTCGTCTTACCTTCTTTTTTGATGTTTGCAACCATTTCTCTGGCTTTTGAGGGCTGTTTTGCCAATGTATATCTTTTTCATAGCTTTGTGTCTGCCTCGGCTCACGTGCGTGACATAAGCTGCTGCTGCCGCTGTTGCTGTTGCTGCTGGCAAGAATGAACTCTGAACATAAAGCAAATCTCTTTTAAGTTTTGTCCGGGGAGGCAGACCGGAGTTGGCTATCTACGATGACCCTGGCGAGAGAGCAGAAAGGGGGGAAACAAAACAAAAACAGCTTTTGAAGCAGCACACAGTTGGCAGAACATTTTGTTTGGTTGAGCAAAGACGATTTGTCTTTGTTGGAGTGGGTGGCGCTCTTAAAACGGAGCGTAGCAGCAGGTGCAAGTCAAGAGAGGTCGTGATTCTTTCCCTTTTTGATTTTCCATTTGAAAATTGTCATGCTATTATCCCAAATATTCAAAAGCCTTTCCAAAAAAAAAAAAACAAGTCATGTTACTCCATGACTTGTTTTTTTTTTTTTTGCAATTTAGTATCTTAAAATCTTAAAAAAAACTACCAACTGGATGAATTACATAATGCAGTTATCATTTGTTCAAAGACTGAATATAGAAAGTAAAACTTTAAAATACGTCTTAATTTTTATTACATTATGTAGTAATAATAATAATTCTTAAAAAAAGGGAAAAAAATGAAGAATGTTGCGTTAACTGTGTAAGGGGGGAAAAAGTCACAATTACATTAATTATTAATATGGCATGATGTATAAAGTTGTTTCAATTAAGTGAAAATGAAAATGATGGGAAAAAAATCTGTATATTTTTTTTATTTCATGATTAGTTTTTAGTGCTATCACAGGTTGTCGTATTGCAAGAAAAAAGTTCTTTTTGTGATATTTTGAGGTAAAAAAAAATAGAAAAAAAAATTCAATATTCAATACAACACGTCCTACGACCGCTTTTAAAAATACAGAAAAATGACATTAAGTGAAGTTAAATGCCTCCCAAAAAAAAAAAAAAAAAAAGAGGACTCATTGTATATCAAAACTTGTACAGGAACTTGTACTTGTGACAGGAAGTTGAACAAAAACTGACCTAAGCTAACCTCCTCAAATGAACTACAAGACAGAAAAGACATTTTTCTCCTTAAAGGCACCGCTTCATGAAAAGAGGCACGCTGCTTGCAGACATATTGAGCTATATTGACTAGCTGAGCGCAGAGGTCATTCCTCAGTACATCGGTGTGATGATGAATGCGTGCGCGTGCATATGTTAGCCTAACTTGAGCAAACTCGATAAACCCGATAAAAAAAAAACAACAACCAAAATGACCCTCAAGTAAACATTAACCGTTGCGCACCTCGCTTTACGCCGCTGCATTTTATAAACCCAGTGATTGGAAATTGTCCAATGGCCGAAGTTCCGACTCTGGGTGAAACAACTAGCTAAAGACAAGAAAATCATTTACAAAAATCTCCTCTAAAATGTCACCGATAAGCAGAGGTGGCCAAAGTATTTCAATACCTAAGATGGGTATCAACCAAAAATATCTGCCAATAGTACGTGGAGTTTCACTGTGAAAGAGGAAACATGTTTATAATTCCCCACCCAAAAACTACAAAACAATTTAATTTTTATTTTTTGTGAATATTCGCAGAACCCATAGTTCATAAACAAGCAATGAAATTGTACCAAAAAAAGAGCACCGCGGACGACAGCGGTTAGTCGAAGGCATCAGCTAGCATGACCGCTACTTGGCTATTAGCTCTACTGACTGCCGTTTCAAAACCAGATTTCAAAAGCTGTTCCGCCCCTAATGTGAATGTGCGCATGTGAGTGCCCCCGCTTTCCGAGAGGCGAGTAAGATGACTGACAAGACTGAACGTTGCTGACGTATGTAAACAAACATGCACATCAACCTCGTTAGCATTTTTTTTTGTGTCCTCATTGAGCGATAAATCAATAAAATAATTGACAGGCCTACATAATCCTGCTTGCATCTCCTCCCATGAACTTTTTATCCTGTACTGTCCGAATCCGTGATTAAGGGTAAAGTTGACTCCCATCCACTGGGATTTGACAAAAAATTGAGTGAGGGCGCGGGCCGAATGTGGCCCGGCGGCTGCTCGTTGCCCATCCATGATACAGTTTTATCCTGGTAAAAAGCACGACATCTTGTCAGTTCGGTCTGCCCAAAAGCACAAATACAAACAGGCTTGGCCTGAGTCCCAACTTATCTTCTATTGCAGAGTGGCGCCGTTGTGCCTGGACGACAAGTACATGTTCCGGCCTGACGCCTTTCCTTAATGGCACCGCAATGTATTTATTTATTTTTTAAAATCTTGCTCCGACAACGGTTACGGAAAGAAAATGCTCTTAGGCGTGTTTTTATGTCTGCCTGGGGATTTTTTTTCTTTTTCGGCAGCGTTACAGATGATAGCAACTTTTTCTTATAACCACACTTTTCATGGCCGATTATTATTATTTTGAAATGGCCTCATACTGCCTGACGAATCGTTCAGGCCCTAATACTACAAATTTAGCTTTTCAGAAACTTTCCAGCCAAAATGGCCTGCTGGGCATTTCAGCAAGTCATCCGCGTCTTCTCTTGAGCAGCAAAGTAAGCGTATAAAGTCATAAATTCCAACCGGCGTCGCCTCCAACACTACTTTTGTCCTCTCCCGCGGAGTGGCGTCGTCGCGCCTCAACGACAAGCCGAATTCTACACGTTTTTCTGGGTTGTCGCTTTTCCTTAATGGCTCCGCAAATTATTATTTTTAATCTTCCTCCGACACCGGCTGCGGAAACAATGGCGGTCTCTGGAAGCGCTGCTCGTACGCTTGCTGTATGGCTTTTCTTATCAGCGCGGAACCGGAGGCAGAGCCGGCACGGCGACACAGATAGCTGCTGAATCGCAAAAGAAGTGTGGCCGCACACACTAAACACACCCGCACAAAACTCCCCACGGTGTGAATCATCTCCCGGGGGGGACGGGCGGGGGATAAACGACAGCTTGCTACTTCAGGTACTGTTTGGCCAGGTAAACACGCCGAAGAACGAGTCTTAAATCTTCTCCAAAGTCCTGATAGGATGCTGCGGCACAGTATGTAAATCAGCCTCACGCTCTTCTCCTCAATTATTGAGCGCATTAAGACGACAAGTGTACGCAGCAAGTACAAACACTTACAAGTGAGACAAATCCGCACACATGGCGCGAGCTACTTGTTTTTTCCTGCACGACGTACCGTAATCTGATTCCGAGCTTGTAATACCTTCCGTAGCGACGAAACTGTAATCAAGCTCCTGCCTCCGGAGGCGGCAAGCGTACAGATAAAAGTACAAACTCTATATTCTTTTGAACAAACAAAACTGACTGACTGAACTAAAAAAAAAAAAAAGCAGCGAATGATGTATACACCGTATCTGTACAGTGCTTTAAAAAAGTCTACACACCCCTAGTTGAAATTCCAAGTTTTTGTAATCATTTAAAAACTTATCCCACCATTATTTTGACCTCTAATCCGTACAGCTCAATTTATATATATATATAAAGATGGGAAGTAAAAACAACAAACAACCGAAACAATGCTGTTGCGCAAGTGTACACACCCTCTTATAACTGGGATGTGGCAATAGACAGAATGAACCAATACCATTCAAACACATTCAACAAGCGAGTCAGCACACAACTGCCACCATTCAAAGTGCCTCTGATTAACCTCTGCCAACAGTTTTGATGTTCAAGGAGGCTTTTCCTGCCATTTGTTGTTGTTGTTTTCTAGCAGAAAGCTGAACGTATTGTGCTAAAACTGTCCGCTCTTTAGAACTGTTCAGAATTCCCTCCAACTAAACCACGAATGTCAAACTCAAGGCCCGGAGGCCAGATGTGGCCCACACCACACCACACCACCCATACCGTATTTTCCCACATGTTGTTTTTGTTTTTACTTTAGTTACATCCCATCATCGCCTGCCTCTGGACTAACTGGAATCGAGAATGAAAAAAAAAATATGAAGGGCCACTGGCTTCCATCTTTGAAATACAACTCTGAGCCTTTGCACCGGCCGGAGGTTGATTTACTTGTAATGAGCTGTGGGAGGCGAGCAAGATGGGCTGCTCTGCCATGACCAAATGACCATTTAAACATTAATGGGGCTGCCGCGTTAGCCGTGGCCATTATGTCCACAACTCACGTGGCCACAGGTGCCATGTCCACTGCAAGCAGTAAATCTCGATGTTGCGGCATTTGGTGCTTCCTGCAACCCAAAAAATGCCAGTATTTTCCAACTTTTGACTGAAGGCACGTATTTTATTTTTGATTTTGATTTTGATTTTTTGATTTAGATTTGATTTTTGCCACCCCTCACACAATTGTCAATTGAATAGTTATTGGGGGTTTTTTGGGGGGGCGGGGGGGGGGGGGGGGCGTAAAGAAAGCACCAAATGCTGATCAAACAACAACTCAATCGAATTTTCAATCAAAATAGTTTTTTTGCAGTCGACCAACCCCCCTCGCCCCCTCAAAAAATATTTGAAAGTTCTCATCTCCTAAAACCAGTTCCACTCAACATGAAAGTTGGTATGCGCGTCTGTTCTAACCGGACCTACAAAACAAATCCATCCATCCATCCACTGACATTTTGATTTGAAGCTAACATTTTAAGGTCAATTTTTGGACACTTCCATGGATCCTTCAAAGACATTCTTGCCCTCGAGATTTTGTCTAAAATTTGGAAGCATGTCGGCAACGCTGCGGCGTGACAGTAAATGACAAAACATTTGACAGTTTGTTGAAAATCTGCGTTGGCAGAGGTTGGCTGCAAAGTTTGATGGCTAATAACTTGAGCTTGGAAATTCAGGCCCCAAACTTCAACAAAATTAAATTTGGTGGGTATGTCGATTATGAGTAGACCCACACAATGCCCCAAAATGCGCAAAAAGACTTTTGGTTTGAAGCATCCAATTTAGTGATTTAAAAAAAATATATATATTATTTGTATTTATTTTTTGCCACTTCCAACAATGATAATTCAAGCAAATTTGCCCTCCAGACTTTGTTTGATTGCTAGCAAATTTGAAACACATCTACTGGGTACCACATCTACCCTAAGTAGCATTAAATTGTCAAACATATGCTGCATTGTGCCAAATTTTGATGACAACCATATCACAACAAACTTTCAAGCTGAGTTTAGAAATTCAGGCCCTGAAGCCAGTTTTACTTCGCAATCAAGTCTTTTTGTGGCCATGTCTATCAAGAGCAGACCCACCAACAGCCTCAAGAACCCATGCTTGAAAAGTCTCTCAAGAAGTCTGCCATTTTTGTTAAATATGAAATTAGAGATTTTTCAAATCACAGCAATTTCCAGGCGTCCTTTAAAAGTGAGTTTGTGCAAATATCTTTCAAATATGAATCGTGTAAAGCTAAATCGCAATAATTTGGAGATTCTGCCATGCGGATGGAGAATGGCGGGAAAGATTGATGACTCGCCCTACAGTGCAAATGTTTAATAACTCGACTTGATATAGTCTTTAAGTGTGATGAAAATCCCTCCCGACAGTTAAACACGTAAGTACACAGGTAATAACGGCGCTCCCAATTTCCTTCAGAGGTCTCCGTACGGTACACTTCTCGACATTCGCATGCCCCCAATAGGCTTGGGGTTGCTATAAAGGACCCGTTCATTGCCTCTTGCGTCTGAATTCCCGCTTGCAATTCCAAAAGATTACATTTCCGAGCGCTGAACACGCCGTCATCTCGCAAACAAGTTGTTTAGACACCAAAAATGGATCTCTCCCTCTCCCGGCTCCCCTTCACAGGCCAAACTTGTATGTTTGCTCTGATGCAACACTGCAGCAACACCAAAGTCCCCGGTGAGTTCACCGCAAAAACGGTGACCACGATAAAGGAGGCTCGGCGGATTTCTCCGCTTGTGAAATAATGAATACGATTCGCAGCCTACAGCCGACGGCTGCGAGTGATCTTTGCTTGCAATTTGCATATCAAACGAAGCGTAACCTTCAACAGGCTACTCTTGAAACATGCATGCTGCTCATTATCTAAGAATCTCTACAGAGGCCCGACATGTTATACTTTGTTTAACTGGTCTGTTGTATCCATGTTTGTCGGCTCACGGTGTTTGAATTCGCTTTTAGGCGTGTCACTGCTCAGCACTTTACCAACACAAAAAGCTCCTGGGAATAAATTAACAGATAATGAAGAGCCTCCCCTGCTGACTCATAAAACTCCCTCCACCGCTTCATGTATCCGTGAGACCTTAAACAGCACATCGGGAAAGAGCGGCGCACTTTTGATTTGCGCTGATGGGAAACGAGAGGGCGCGTAACGAGCTTAGGAGGAGAGCGGCGAACGCTCAGTCAATTTGGAGCATTTGATCAGAACGTATTGGGAGCCGCTGGGGGGGGGGGGGGCTGCACGTTCATTTTTCTTTAGGAATCATTTGGGGTTCACCAATAAATCGCTAATACGCTTGCTTGTTTTCATCTCCTGGATATTTTCATTGCATTTTGTTTGTTAAGGAGAATTTCAACTTAAAAAAAAAACCTCGGAAAAAAAACTGTGGAGGCTCAGGGCAGGATTCTCAAATGGTGGTTCAACGTGTAATTGCGGTGTTGTACATTAATTGCAATGCTCCGCTAGTTGGGTCAAATATTTAGGGCAAGCGTCGGTGTTTGAAACATCGTGGTAATTTGACCCGTTGATGTCTGGAAGTTTTGGCCTGTATGTGCAGTCGGCGGATATTTTTCAACTGAAACTTGTCAGCAACTGACTCAAGAGGGTTCCGAATTGTACTCTTTAATTTAAGGGTGGTTTTTTTTTGGACCAAGTGATGTCACATAAAAACAGCCATCCATCCATTTTCTGATCTTCTGTATCCTCTCAAGGGTTGCGGGGTGTGCTGGAGCCTATCCCAGCCGTCTTCAAGTAGTAGGCGGGGGACACCCTGAACCGGTTGCCAGACAATCGCAGGGCACACATAGGCGAACAACCATTCGTGCTCACATTCACACCGAGGGACAATTTAGAGTGTTCCATTACCCTGCCACACATGTTTTTAGAATGTGGGAGGTAACCGGAGTACCCGGTGAAAAACCACGCAGGCCCGAATATGTAAACTCCACACAGGGAGGCCGGAGCCGGGATCAAACCCTGCACCTCTGCTCTGTGAGGCTGACGTGCTAACCAGTCGAGCACCGACAACAACTAGGGTTGATGTGACCATTCCAATACCCTCCGCATTTCGACATACTGTAATCTTGTCACATTGCACATTTTTTGTCAACAAATTAAAATGTAAAAAGCTTTTCAGTTGATTAAACAGTCGTGCCTTGACCTAGGAGCATGATTTAGTTTGGGGAATTGTTTTCCTTACGTTTTCACTCGGGGCGTTCCCATTCTGGGGTTTATGCTGACTATACCAATTTCCGATCATCCATGAGGGAGCTCAGCCAATACCGATTCTGATTTCAATCACATGGATTAGCTCCTGCACAAGTTCCTCACTCATGATTATTTCAAGACTCAATTAATTTGACAATTATTATTTTTCAATTCTTTGACGTCTCAGATTAAAAAATAACATCCTATCCAAATGTCCGTCTTTTTATTGTACAAAAACAGGACATCATTTCAAGTCAAAAGTGATGCAAATTCGCATACACGTTTCTGCTTGTGTATGCCTTGTAGCTCTCCTCGAGCGCTCTCGCTCTCTCGGCTCGGCTGAGGAGGGCTTACCTAACCAGTGAGAGCTTAGCAGATGCTGCATACATTCGCCAACACTCCAGGCTCTCTTCATAGTGCCGTCGTTTGCAATTTTTACTATCTTGGGTGGCATACTGAGAGCTAATTTACAGCAAAATTTACAGCTCCCACCCCAACCCCCATCCTCTCCCAAAGATCTGAAAAACGTGACTTGCAGACCCCAAGAGATACTTGAAAACAATATACTGCATGCACATTTATATGGTCATAAGTGGCAATGTGGCCTTTATATCGTCACGTCTGTCTCTCTCTTCTTGTTTTTTTTATTTATTTTTATTTTATCATCACAGCACATACTGACAATCTGGTAGTCCGCCATGTGTTGCAGCGTAGGACGCCGCCGAAGGGAGTTTTGGGCAGATTGGAACATCACGCAATGGGCCTCTGGGGTGCGGCAGACTGTCTGCTCTTGTGAATTGATATGCAATTGTGCCCCCCCCCCCCCCCCACTCCCAAGTGGGTGAAACAGTGTGATTTGCAGACTCGTTCAACACTCAAGGGGTGTGAAAAACGGATGAATTAATCAGTGGGACAATCCGTTTTGTGACTCAAGTCGAACTTTGATGTTTGAGATCAATTTTGTTTCTGTGGAAATTACGGCAGACGCTTCGGGGTTTGTGGCGATGGTTGCTAAATGTCTCCGAAGTTGTGCCCAACTTCCTCCGACAACGTGCCCCACTTCCTCCGCCGTGTTCATAAGACACTGCGAGGTCCATCGAAGCAGCACCGAGGAGGCTTATGCTGCCAGGCTGAGCCCGTCCTCTCGGATTTTGATGGACACGTTTGAACGCGCCTCTGGCAGACAGGCGTGTCGCCGTCAACCCACCTCCCCGCCGCCCCCCTGTGGGAGCAAGGACGGTGGGCCATCGAAGACGGCTTTTTGACGACACTCTGGAGCACACGTCAACCGTCTTCCACTCGCGAATGGCTTCTGTATGAACCCTTTTCTAATCTTCGGTGTCTCGGACGTAATTGGCGGCGGTGGGAAAGTGCCGCCGGCTCGCACAGCATCTGCGTGTGGATGTTAAATGCCAAGGTTGGAGGCAGGCGACAGACGAGCCAACTGTGCCGTGATCTCTCCCAATGGCTGATGGTGTGATTTTAATTGAATCGGCGTTTTCGAGCCTTGGTTTAGTTGCTTGGTAACTCCATGAAATGGGTGGAAACGCATTAAGTATGGAACTCGGGCGGTGGCTTTGCAGACTGTTTTGAGGCACCATCTTTTCGTTGCTGGTGGTTTCTGGTAATTTGGTCAGGAATGCGATGATCGCTGATCCCCTTGGTTTACGTGCGGATCAAGAGGCTGTCAGATGGGTAGCCGTAATTGTTGTTTATCCGATTGGTGTCGGTACCAGTGAGGCAAGGAACGTGCTACTCAATAATGGCTGCCGGTTTTAGTAACTAGTAATCGAACGCGTGTCTACATCTGATATAGTAATCTTAGTAAAGTTGCTATTCGGTTACTTTGGAACAAAAGAAAGCTGGCATTTCTTCACTAGAAAATGTAAGTTAATGTTTTCCATGTAAATTCGTTACAAGCCCTGCCCCCCAAAAAAATCTGACGAAAATGTTTCCTAACTAAATAAATAAAGGAATTTTAAAAAAAAAAGCAAACATATAGCTGTCAATTTCTGTAGGCGTAAAAAGCAGGATTCAAGGAGAATATGACGTTCAAAAATCCTCAACAAAATCTAGGTTGAGTTGAAAGTACTTCCAGTTTTCGTTCTTCTTCTTTCCAATTTTTGTGTCAAACTAAATAGTGTGACCATCTCGTGGTCGACAGTGGAATCATCCTCGAAATGAACGGAAGGCAGAACAAAATATAATTATAAACCGTACAAAGAAATTATTGAAACGGTGGGATTGCAGAACCAAAACCCGCATTGGTGGGGGATTTACTCTCATTGACAAACGTTCCCAAACTCGCATTGATCAGCTCCAAAAACACCATCACGAAATTGAGTGAATTACAGTAAATGGGTTGCTAAAAAAACACACAGGCACAGACTACATTATATTATTCTACAGTATATTTACAGTCATATTATATTTCATTCAGTCTAGAATTCAATTCACTCATGAAAACTCAAATGTTTCGAACCATGGGTCAGATGTTTGACAGAAGACAAGCTGACAATTCCCTCTTGGAAATGTAAAACCCGAGCTTCAAAACCTTTGCGCAAGGTCCTAATAAGGCAATTTTCCTGCCATGTCTTGTGTTGCTTAGACTTCACAAGACAACTTTGGCATGTTTTGCCCACACGAGATCTCAATTGAATTGCCATCAGTCCGCTTTCGGCCTATGCCCCCCCCAGCCCCCGGTGATTGGCTTTGCTTTGCTTTATTATCCATGACAAGAATCATTTGAGGGAGGAAAGCCGCACTGAATGTTGTCGTTGCCGCTGCTGCCAAACACGACATTTGTTTGGACAGCCTTCAATACCATCGAGTGTTCAGCCAACAGATTAATCCGGCATTTCCACAAAGGTTTTACATACGACGACGGAACGGCTCGTTGTGGTTATTAATTAGCCTCGAGGCGGCGACGTAGCGTTCATTACACTATTAAAACGCTTTCAACAGTGGAACCTCCAAAATCAAAACAAACTTCAAAGCTCCGTTTAAAATTGCATCCGCAGATGTCAGCAAGACTTCAGCTCAGCGAGAAGGAAAGGATGAAATGCACACAGTTTTTTGGGACGCGCAATAAGTTACAGTATGTAAAGTCAGCACATTCAAAGCTTCATCGCCACAGTGTGTTTTATTACTCCTCAAAGTTAAAAATCTTTTTTTTCCCTCCATATTTATTCAGTCATTTTGCCTCGACAGTAGTCGATGATAAATATTATCTCCCTTATGGTGACCTTTGACCCCGTTACCCTGGACATGAAAGCAGTTAACGTCGACACGTCATGACGATGCTATGACACACACCAGCAGGCAACACACTGAGGAATACTTTCTTCCGCAGGACAATAATGTAATCGATTGCCTTGCTGGAGTTCAACTTTTTTGTCTCATAATTGCATTTTTTTTTTTTGCAGCGACATGTAGAAAAGCCATGAGGAAATTCATGACATCTGTGCTAGATAAAAGCAATCAAATCTAAATGAGATCTCAATCAAGTGAGCAAAAGAAGCAGGTTCAGTGGACAGCTGTAGAGATGGCAACACTCCTTGTGGACTCACGCAGACACATACACACGCAAGTGAATAGACAGCCATGCAACACCTGGTCACAGCTGCTTCAACCAGCATTCCCACCGGTGAGGGGGGGGAAAAAACGGTCATGCACTTATTTGCCTCTCCGGTCTTACCGTCTAAAGGCTTTCCGCCTCATTTTGGCCGCATGTGGATCCCTCCAGAGTTGCATGCATTCCCTCTCATTGTGACTGAAGACTCAGCGGGCATGCACACGGAGTGAAAGTGAGGATTGAACGGGAACCGGAGGGAGGAGGAGGTGTGCGCCGAGAAAGGGGGAGGGCTAAAGATGAAGAGAAGAAGAAGAAGTCGAAGAAGAGTGCTCGGAGGTGGTTGGCGACTCTGCCAGGAGGAGAGGAGGAGCGGAAAGTGTCTAACCTCATGTCACGCTGCGTCTCTCCATCATAATCCTGCCGGGAAGAGAAGAAGAAGAAGAGGAGGATGGACCGGGCGAGTGATTAGATTTATTTGTCAGGCAGATTCATGGGTAGGAGCACCTCTCATGTTGCGTTTAACGAGCTCTCCTGTCCCGTCAAACAAACACATCCATTATCACTTCCCTTACCGTGTCACCGGCGAAGATGACGACAGCAGGCGGCGCGGCAAATGACAGATGAAGCAGCATAGCAAAAGAAAAATGCTGCGCGCTGCAGAATGGGAGAAGGACCCGAAGGTGGGAGGCAGACTGGCGTAGAACACTTGAATAATCCATTATAGGACTGCAGTGGGCCCTCGTTTATCACGGGGGTTGCATTCCTGACTCGCCCGTAAATCCCGAATATGGAGAGCATACCATTTTTAAAAAAAATGGATTTCTTGGTCAGTTATTGAGTTGAATCCACAACAGTAAAATCAATCCATTTTACTCATGAGTATTTATATTATTGGGGGATATCATTCAAATGGAAATTATTTTTAAAATAGATTCTGAAGTCATATCTTTAAAATTTTTAATTGACCGTTTTCTCCCAGATGAAGTTTTATCATTTGCAACATGTTGGGATGAATAGAATTGTTTTCGCCTATTCTTAATATTCCTTTTCTGTGAAAACCGGCACATCTAGATTTTCATGCAGGTGCAAGCCTCCCTTAGCATTCATTCATTCATTCATCTTCCGAGCCGCTTGATCCTCACTAGGGTCGCGGGGGGTGCTGGAGCCTATCCCAGCTCTCTTCGGGCATTAGGCGGGGGACACCGTGAATCGGTTGCCAGCCAATCACAGGGCACACAGAGACGAACAACCCATCCACGCTCACACTCACACCTAGGGACAATTTTGAGAGTTCAATCAGCCTGCCATGCATGTTTTTCGAATGTGGGAAGAAACCGGAGCACCCGGAGAAAACCCAGGCAGGCCCGGGGAGAACATGCAGCACAGGGAGGCCGCAGCTGGAATCGAACCCGGTACTTCTGCACTGCGAAGCCGACGTGCTAACCACTAGACTACCGGGCCGCGCCTCCCTTAGCATGTTTGGGAATTTGGCAGACCACGGGCGCTTCTTCTGCACGTCCCGAGCGCAGCTGATAATTTGGTGACTGAAAGTCGACTAATCTTAAAACCAGCAGCAACAACAAAAAAACAGGTCAAAGTTGTGGCGCGGGTGGTGTAACCTGATTTTAAATCTACCCCCGTGTGAGCATATTTAAATGAGTCACCTAAATTGTTGTTTGTCCTTTCCAAGTAGACGTAGCAAAAACACCCAATAATTCCTCCACAGCAAAACAAAATCTATTGAGTTCCTTAGTTTTGTGCGAATGGCCGTAAACCCGCTGAACTTTATCGTATACTCGGTTTAGTTTTTAGCGCAGCACCATAACCTGTCACTGTGTCAAAGTGACAGATTGTAAAACCTTCTCGGGGTTTACGATCGTCGTCATAAGAATGTGAAGAGGATCTCTTTGTTTTTTATGTGTGTCAGATCTTGCACTTATCTTCAGAATTTAGAGTCTTATTTCCAGGGGATAAAATACTGTCGTGCGGCGATGCACTACACTGCGCTTGCGAGTGTGAGAGAGGTGGAGTGAGGTGTGACAAGGCGCCGTATGGACGTCATAAACACAACAGGATGAGTCATACGTCGGCTGAATGAGGCTATGCTTCCTAATCCATTCTTTCCATCCCATTATCTATCCTGTGTGTGTGTTTGTGTTTGAGTGTGTGTGTGTGTGTTACGGGTGGATGAAGGAAGAGTATCAACATTCCTAGAAGGCATCAATGACGCCTCACGATGTGCAGCTCATTGTGGATGCGGACAACGGGCAAGTTAATTTGGTTGAAAAAAAAAAAGACAATTGTAGCTTTAAGCGACGAGCGCAAAAAATGAATGAATGATTCAATGAATGAATTGAAATATGCTATATATATATATATATATATATATATGCTATAATATTTCCTTTCTCCGCTGTTGTTAATGTTAGTCTACAAAGTACTGTTATGCATTCATAGAGTAAGTTGAAAATCCAAATTAGTTGTCTATAATGACAAACCATTCATTCATTCATTCATCTTCCAAACCGCTTGATCCTCACTAGGGTCGCGGGGGGTGCTGGAGCCCATCCCAGCCGTCTCCTGGCAGTAGGCGGGGGACACCCTGAATCGGTTGCCAGCCAATCACAGGGCACACAGAGACAAACAACCATCCACGCTCACACTCACACCGAGAGACAATTTAGAGTGTTCAATCAGGCTGCCACGCATGTTTTTGGAATGTGGGAGGAAACCGGAGCACCCGGCTAAAACCCACGCAGGCTCGGGGAGAACATGCAAACTCCACACAGGGAGGCCGTGGGAGGAAACCGGAGCACCCGGCTAAAACCCACGCAGGCTCGGGGAGAACATGCAAACTCCACACAGGGAGGCCAGAGAAGGAATCGAACCCGGTACCTCTGCACTGTGAAGCCGACGTGCTAACCACTGGACTACCGGGCCACCTAATGACAAACCATGTCCAATTTATTGCTAGCGTTTTTACGCGTCAAGTGTTTTTAACCTTTCCAGGGACGGCGGTTACTACGGTTACTGGGGCATGAAAGGGTTAAATGCTCGAATCCAAGTCCGATTAAGGAATCAGACTTAAGGTAATGACAACAACAACAAAAATGTGAGTTATCGCAGAATCTGTCGGATCCGGTTTTGGATGAGTAATCGGACAAAGGCTTGGACTACTCACCGTGATGTTAACTGCCCTGGGCAGTGAGATGGACCTGTAGGACATTCTTGGAAAACCTTCTGGCCACTTGAAGGCGGGACACGGGTTACTCCTTCCGTTTGAGCCCCACTTTGGCTCGTAGCAGTTCCGCATGACTTTCTTCTCCTTTTCCATGCCTTGATCGGCTTCTTTTATTTTCTCGGGCGCCACGGCTCCATTTCTCTCCCAAGGACTTCTGTCCTCTCTCTCGTTGCCTCTCTCCGGCACCTTTCCGTGGTGCTTCTCATTTCTCTCTTTGATCTGGGTACCATTCGCCGTGAGTTCATCAAGTCGCCTCACTCTGTCAATGTCCGTCTCCAGATAAAGCCTCCCCGTGGAGGCCTGCGACTGGATCTTTGTACATAGCTCCACGCCGCGCTCTCGGTATGAGGGACTTTCCCCTTTTATTTTCCTCAACATGTCTGTTGGTTCTAAGATCTTACAGCTGGGTAATGTCTTGCTCCACTGCTGGATGGAGCTCGTGATGTCCTTTGAGTCATTTTCATTGATGGTCTGGAGGTTGGAGCTGGTGGGGCTGCACCAGGAGCCGGTAGGGGCCGGTAGGGTTGTTGAGGTTGAACGAAACGACGGCAACGGGAGTTGGCATTGGGTCGCCGGAGGAAGAGATGGGTTGCGGTGTCGCAAGGTGGAGTGCTGCTGTGAGGCGCCGCTGTTCGATTTCAGCACCCTGCCGGTCACCTCGTTGAGGAACTGTGAGAACTTGCGCTTGTCCTCTTTCTTCTTCTCTTCCTGAGGAGTGGAGACCGCCAAGGCTTCCGTGTTTGGACAAGATGAGTTCGTGCTTTGGGTCCCTGTGTCTTTCTCTAGCATTGCTTCGGTTTTCTCCAAATGACCGTGAATTTCAGTTTTCGGGGCGGGCCGTGTAAAGATGAGATTTTGGTAAATGATTTCAGGCTCCGCCGCCGCCGCACTAGTGGACGCCTGCTCGGTGTTGCCGACTATTCCGTCCGATTTCTCTGATTTCTCCGCGCTACTTTGCTCTGAAGATGTCCGGAGCAGGCAAGTAGCTCCTGAACTCCAGCTGTTAGTGTCCCAGCTTCCGTCATCGTCACTGGAGCTCCCAATGCCGCTTTGTAGACTAGGGCTGGTACTCCGCTCGCTTGGGCCTGGGCTGGAGTTGTCTAGACTGCTCAAAGAACGCCTCCTCAACCGTGAGAACGATCCCTTTAGTCTTGGTAAAGAGAAGTTAAAGTTTGGAAGAGATCCTTGCAGGCTTGGTAACGATCCTTGGAGGGAGGGGACGGAACCCTGGATTCTGGAAGAGTTTCTTTTGTGGCTTGGTTTGGTGGCGTTGCGGAGACTCGAGAGAGAACCTTGAATTAGCGGCGAAGACTGACGACGCAGCGGAGGGTCTTCTTCGTGGTCGCTGTACGAGCCAGAGAAAACGGGGCATGAGGCGGTGGAAGAACAAGAGCCACGATCCTGTCGAGTTGACGCCGTCCTGGATTTCGGATGTCGTTCCAAAGTAGCCATGTTTGTCTTTTTTGCCTTCCTTCTCGCCGGCTTGGGTGATACTTTTTTTATAGACTCCAGTCTGACACCATCGTCTGATATGGACACACACAAGTGAACCATATCAGGCTTGGTAGTGCGGCGTTCCGAAGGCTTTCTGTACTCTCTCAACTTGCCTGTCCTAATTGTCGGGCGCGAGGGCTCTCGCAGTGTGACACACTTTCACTTGTCCGGCGGATCAGCCAATGAGAGGTTTGAGTCTGATGGTCAATTTCACGTCACCACAAACCTACTTTCGTGTGTTGTCAATCGTTTTTCTCCTTTACGCTAGATATCGCGGGCTGCATCTGCGGGCGTCATCCGTAATGAAATGTGCATCGATATGGTTGGCACTGGAAAACGGTTGTAAATTCAGGTCAGTGATATTGAGCGGCAGGACCCATGTGACTTTTGCTTTGGGAGCGGCGGGCCAAGCGATCAATCGATGGGTGAAACGGTACTGTGGTTGGTTTGTTGCCTTGTCTGTTACGTGATGAGAATGATTTGATAAGTCGGCTGTCACGCTGCTTCATGTGTGTCCCTTTTTCAGGCATTAATATTGTTATTCGGTGCGCAGACATTTTGACTCCAGGCACCTGGATTCTAGGAAATCCATAAGAGTAAAACTCTGCATGGATTGTGGACCGTGTTCTTATCTTGTGCTGTATGTCTGCACCTGTTGTTCACTTTACCATTTTCATAGCATCTTGTGGCATCTGAGTGCATGTCAGAAACAGCAGACAACCCGCAAATAGGTGAGTTTTGTTCAAGAAGTGGGCGTACGTTCCACAGAAAAAAAACCACATTGTAGAATTTGTGACTAAATCCTTGCATTTCGATTCTTTCCTGTTTTTTTTCCCACCCATACGATTTGTTGCTACAACTGCACTCTAGTTGCCAAGCGTTCAAAGGTAATTGAGCGAGATACTTTACAATAATAGTTTAAATCAGATGCGGCAATACAAGCATCCTCCAGCTCTTCCGATAATGCACACTGACTTTGCTAATAAGATCTCTGCCGACTCATCAGATCCTCAGAGTACATCCCGATTCCCCAAAGCCGACGCAGCCGCAACAGAAAGATCAGATGCTTCATTTCATCCCCGCCAGCAGCGCACTGATAAACCCGTGAGAGAAATCTGCTTTGGCATCTGGCATGCAGAGAGCACGGCTTGTTATGTTTGCTGTACATTTCAAAGTTGTTTGTGAGCAAACGCAGGAAGCACAAAATGACACAAAATTGTTTGGCTTGTCGGCAGTCGCGTTAAAATCCGTACCTACGCATGAAAATCAATTCATACTGTAACTACTACAAAAACTCCACCAACATTTACCGACAACTATTTTCTTACTTTAAAAAAAGCTTTAAAAAGGATCGTCTCCCTCACACCGCCTTTCTTGTCTGCTGTGCATTATTAGACTAATAGTAATAATTCAGGTTTTGAAGGTATAGATGTCATTTTCCGTCATGTTGGTAAACGCTACTATACATAGTGAATATTACACTCCAGCTTGAATTGAAAACAAATTGAATCAAAACTGCAGTGTGGCAGAAAAATCATGAGTCCAACGGCAAACAAACAATAAAAATCTGTGAAT
Source organism: Hippocampus zosterae (assembly GCF_025434085.1). Taxonomy (NCBI): domain Eukaryota; kingdom Metazoa; phylum Chordata; class Actinopteri; order Syngnathiformes; family Syngnathidae; genus Hippocampus; species Hippocampus zosterae. The sequence continues at coordinate 6,867,769 of NC_067464.1, forward strand.
AGACACATTCAAGAACGCAGATGTAGTCCTTCACTGTAAACTCTCAGGTCCCACATTTTTCGCTTTTTCAAGAAAGAACTGAAACCACTCGATCTTAACACAATAACTACTTTACAGTTTCTCTTTTCCTCCTTTCCTTTTCCGTAAAAGACAAATTCATTGACATACCTATGCCTCTCTACTTCTGAATGATCAACGATGGCAAGCCCACCATTGCTCTCTTTATGGCGTCAACATTGATGATGTCATAAAAACAATGACTGTCACTTGGATCTATCTGTTGCCTCTCCCTGCCCAGACGTTCGTCGGAGATGCTCACGTGCATTTTGCGGTCCCGACCAATCCAAAAGCAATAATAATAATAACAATACTAATAATAAATGCGTTATTTTCATTTTTATCATGAAATTTGGTACTGCATTTTCTTCACAGAGGAAAAAAAATGATACAAGAGATAATATTGCACGGCTTTATATTGCATTGTCGGAATTGAAATAAGTAATAGACATCGACAAAGGCACACACACGCACACACACACGCACACACGCCTCACACATTAACACGCGCTCACAAACGTGCACATCCGCACACTCACATTCTTAACATTCTCATTTTCATTATTTGCATGTGCAACAGCGCCATCAAGTGGTCATTCTTTGCACGCCAAAAAGCAAAACGTGTGCTTTTCAAGGAAAGTAACAGTACAGTACACTTATCGGCTCTCTGGGTTCTCAGCTGACCCCATCAAAGGAGGTCAGACTGGGCAACTCAGTCAAGTAAAGACTCCCGTGACCTCCCGGGCTATGGGCAGCTACATTGACGAAAGCTGCCCCCCCACCCCCCATTAGCTTTGCCTCTTTAGGGAGGATGGAAGGTTATCCTGCAGGACTAAAAATAAAACCTGTCAAATGAGGGCCCCAAAGTGGTTTTTCCAGTTTCTCATTAAAAAAAAAAGACCTAAACAATGGATCAGGTAAAAGAGGCGCCACCACTGTCACCCGGAGACCCTCATCTTTGACGTGAGGGGTTCGCAAGAGGGACCACTCCTCCTTTGTGATTGGTGCCATTAATCAGACTTGATCCTGTAGAGGAAGACACGCTTCGTAAAAGGCCTCATATGCTTAGACATAGGGTTTGCCACATTTACATAAACGTGTGTGTGCGTATTTGCATATGTATGTGTGAGCGTGTAAATGTCACAGCAGTGGCTAAAAATAATGCATAATTTCCACACTTGCACACAAGTGTTGATTAAAAAAAAAAAAGGCTGTCGGCGGATGACTGCTACGAAAGACGCTCCTTGTTTCTCATCTTTACTAGCTTCTAATATGGACTGCGCTGTCTTATTGAAGTGGTGATACATATATAAATCATTTTTTGACATCTCAACTATTTTTTTTTTACAATGAGGAAAGCCACACAAAGACTCGTAAATAAAATAGGCGTGTGTGTGCCATCTCAGGTCTCCTCCTTAAAACAAAAGTGTGTTGTAGTACCACAGACGACCTGTGGGCGGTTAGCGTTAGGGGTTAGGGTTCGGGGGTTAAAATTAGGGATAGTAGGGTTTGGTTAAGGTTGGGGTTAGGAGTTAGATCATGAGGAAAGGGTGAGGGGTTAAGGTTGAGGGTTGCGGCTAGGGTTTGGGGGTTAGGATTTAAATTAGGGGTTAGGATTCAAGATTAGGGAAACGCCATGCACCACACGATAATCAATCTCGCCAATCTGTGAGAACCATTTGACAATAAGGCCTTTGCTGACTATGATTGGAGGAGAGTAAACAGGTTTGTCAGTACACGCAGAACCCGCTTAAAAAAATTCAAGACATTTTTCAAACAAGCCAATGCACACAAGATCTGTTTATAGACATGAATGGTAATCTTACAATGAAACAATATTAATTAGGATTTGTGTTGGGATGCAAATACACAAACAGAGGACAATGAAGCAGATAATATAGAGGCAAAAAAAAAAAACAACAACATTGGTCTGTCGCCAGTGTGAAAGCCTTTGTTTTGGGCTGCCGGCGATGCTTGATTGAAAAGTCTGAGCAGGATTCATGAATATCACTTAGATCACAAGAGAGAAGGAGGAGTGTCAGCCACGGCGATGAAAATGACGCCGCGAGCGGAATAAAAAAAAAAAAACAGACAGATCGTTTCTCTCCGTGTCGCCGCGTTCAGGCCCGAATGCTCGTGGGAGTGCTGAGATTAAGGATGTTTTCACAAACCGAATCCGCCGACGCTCGTTTAGGAGACGCGTTTCAAAAAAACAAAAACAAAAGGAATTCATTTGCACAATAAAGGATCAGCCTGCAGAAAATCGCTTACAGACAAATTCTGACAATTGACAAATGACAGTAGTACCAAACACTTCCTCTTTCTGCCTTTTGCATCAACAACTGAACTTTTTGATGTTAAGGTTGTAACAAAATATAGCGGCTTTTTTTGGCATGTCATGACAATGCATTCAAAACTACGGAAGATGGACGCACGGAACCTTCACGGGTCTCCTCCTTTGTCATTACTCTATTCGGACCACTCGAGAGTATAACATCTTGAAGGCATCATTACCCTCTTTCACGCGGAGATCTTGTAAAATGACTGCGTCAGAGGCATAACACAATGGCTTGTAATTATCTGCTGTGCCTTTTCCGCAGACCCTCCCGTTGGCAGGGCACCGCTGGGATCGTGTAGCGTCCCACGATCAGTGATGAGATGATGTCAGTGCCAGCGTCTGATGCAAGAGATATTTCTCGGTCAGCAAAATGGCTTTCGACACAACAGGTCAGGAGAAGTGAGTGCCATGTGTCCCATGACTATTACGCCGTTCGCTTTCACATATTGGCCCAATTGTTGTGATGCGGCGCACAGCAGAACGCCATTTTGCCCAAATTGTAATCGGATCGCAACATGCATGACGTTGGCAGACGTTTGCTGCAGCCGAAATCTCCAGTGCTATTCAGTCCCTCTCTCTCAGTTTCCATCATTTCACTTGTGTGTGGAGGGGAAAAAAAACGTCTGATAGTATTGATATTCTCTGCCGGTACATCTTGAATTAAAACAAACAGTTAATAAGAGGTGGAAGTAATATAAACTAGATATTCAGAAAATTACAAGAGAAAGTGAATCTGTGCTGCTGCAACAAGCTGGTGACTCTCAGTGACTTGAAGTGACTCTATTTATTATATTCATTCATTCATTCATTCATTCATCTTCCTAACCGCTTGATCCTCACTAGGGTCGCGGGGGAAGCTGGAGCCTATCCCAGCCGTCTCCGGGCAGTAGGCGGGGGACACCCTGAATCGGTAGCCAGCCAATCGCAGGGCACACAGAAACGAACAACCATCCACGCTCACACTCACACCTAGGGACGATTTAGAGTGTTCAATCAGCCTGCCATGCATATTTTTGGAATGTGGGAAGAAACCGGAGCACCCGGAGAAAACCCACGCACGCCCGGGGAGAACATGCAAACTCCACACAGGGAGGCCGGAGCTGGAATCGAACCTGGTACCTCTGCGCTGTGAAGCCGACGTGCTAACCACTGGACTACCGGGCCGCCCTCTATTTATTATACTTACTTGTTATTTAGTTGATCGTTATATTAGACGGGGCTTTGACCTAAGCATAAATAACTGAAGATCATCCCCCCTCCCCCAAATGTGTGCAAATTTGTGAATGACGAACCATGAATACCCGGGTGTCACTTACACCACCTCAATGGATTTGGAATGAAATAACCATTGATGAAAATTTGTTGATGTGACTCCCACTTTTTAAGGGACCAAAATGAACGAGTGGATGGTACGTATGTGAAATGAACCGTGATACAATAAACACAATCATCCTCTTCAATTGCTCATGTCATTCGGGCATCATTTTTTATTTTAGTGGATTATTACGACAAACACTGGTGTTCGGGTCTCTTTGAAAGCAAATCTGCTGAAACCACAGACATGAGTCCATTTCTTTTCTCTATTCCAGCTGTAACGTTTGGCTTCACACATTTTTGATGATGTGCACATGTAACACATCTTTGTTTTGTTTGGTTGTTGTTTTTGACTGCTTTGGACTCATTGCTGTTTTGGATTCAATCGGATGGATGAACAAGACGGGCAGGGGGCTGTCATTTAATTGAAGCGTGTTTGCTCAAGTAAAATTAAAGATTTCACCCTCTGTTGCCATGGTGACGCCATATTGAGGGGTGAGCGCAGAGGGACCAATTATATCCAGTCTATTTGGAGTTCACGTTGTGTAATTGCGACGATTAGGAGAACATCCCTCGAATGAGGATAGTCAAATGCAGAAGATAATAATTTTGCCGGCTTGCTTAAGCAGCAGCCTGATAGCTTGCTACGCTAAAAAAGGAAGTCCTTTTCAAGTGAATATTCACGGTACACTTGCACAACTAAGGACATTCAGAGCAAGAGTTGTGTTCAATGTACTGTAGTTTTATTTCGGTAGAAGATATCAAAATGAAGGATGAAAAAAAAAATCAAATTTCATGGATCAAAACGCAATATTGTGACAAGAAAGTTTTTGTTCGTTTGAGAAAGAAGTCATTTGAACAATTTAATTCTTCCAGCAGCATGAAAAATTATTCCCACATTGCGTGTATGTTTTTTTTTTCGTTCAAATATCCTCTATTAAAATAATTAATATGCAAAAAATACGTTCTAGCACATCAATGTAAATTTTGGATTGTAATTGTGGGTGAAATAATTGCTAATAATATTACATAGGGCCCGGCTCCCCCTACAGGAGGAATAGGTTCAGTGTTTCACTGCCATCTTTCTTCTACGGATACTCGAAAGTGTCCCATTTTTTTTCCTCAACATCGTGACAACGGCATGAGTAACAGTTAAAAGCACTTACTCGGTTCGGTCAGTTGAGGGATTACTAGAAGTCGTTTGAGATTGCATTTTGCTTGCACCTCTACGGCAGTAATTGATGGTCGTCTCGCGAAGCGTGGCGTCTGAGGCACCTGAGTGCGCGTACTTTGTTGCATTCTACTATTTCACCACTAGATGGCGTTATATTCTACACACTGTACCACAACTTTCGCTTTTTATGTATCGCAACTTTGATTTAATCCAGAGGCTTGTAAAATCGTATTCTAATTCTTATTATATATTTGTAAAATCTCAAAGCATCTTAGTTTAACAAGAATCTCGTGTCACATTGTAAGATACAATCCTCTTGGATTGTTGTCGCAACTAACTTTCAGTTAGCACAACCACAATCCACCAGGATTTTACCTTAAATGACAATGCCACGGATGATTCTGGTTAAGATGAACCGTTTTGAATACAAACTTAAAGTGATTAGTTGACGTTTCGTCCTTGTGTGCTCGTCTTCAGGTCACATTCGTTTTTGAATGCAGCTTCTTACTTTTTGGCGGGATTCTGAAGAACCAAATGGCACATTTGAACAACGTTCTGAGTTTCCGAGTGCCTAAATGAAGAGAGTCAGATAATTTCTAGTAAAGTTACAATTTTATTCATATATTTTTGTTCTCTTTTTTTCCTCTCAATTTCTTCACATAAAATTACAACTTTATTACCATAAAAGTTTGTCTGTTTACATCAATATCATAACCTTATTCTTTTAATTATTGTTTCATTTCCCAATTTTTTTACTTTATCTTCATAAAATATAGTTATTTTATTCCCTGTAAATTACAAATTTTGTATTAATTTTTTCCTTCATCTTATTCCTTATTTTAAAAATCAGCTGTTCTTATAATAGCTTGCCGTAATATTACTTCAATTGTTTTCTACAAGTTCTCATTGCCACTGAAAACTGTAAAATTTTCCTCGTAAAAGCTGCAGTCTACAAAATATTGTCTGTTGTCCGATGTTTACTGCCCCCCTGGCCCCCAGTGTATTCATTAACAATTACAATTTTATTTAGCTGTAATATGGCGATTCACAAGGGCGAATTTAAAGCGCCCAACCCAAATACACTCATTGTGCTTGGTTTCTCAATGGTTGTCCTCATCTTGCAGCAACACACAAATAAAGCTCATTAAGGGATCAGTGGGGTACACTGTAATTATTAACAATTTCAATTTTCCTTGGATAATTGGGAGAATCAATTGCCTCTGGTCAAAAAAAGAAAAAAAATGCTGTCCTGTGCTAAAATAGGCTCGCCAAATTTGTTCTCATGACAGTATGGCGTGTAGAGTCATTAAATCAAATGATCTCTTATTAAATGTACATTGCAAATATTATTGGATTCACCCGCAACTAAACAATATTGATAAGTGACTCTAATATACTGTTGTAAAACGACAAAGTGCTACGAAGCAAATGGCGCAGGAAATGTTTGGGTAATTTTTACAGCGGGCCTTTTATGAAAATAATCTGTCACATTTTGACAGCTGAAGGAAAAGAAACATGAGCCTAATTTAGCGTTTGCTTCCATAAATGATGGATGCTTGTAAATATGCACCCGCACTCCACCAGCATCTTATCTCATAAACCACTGCAGTGAAGCAGTAAGAAAAACACTCATGAGGGAAGAAGGTTTTTACTCCAGCTCCAAAGATCCGGATTGATGGACACCCATGCCACAAAATCCCCCAGCCAGTCTTCCTACAGGGGGGTCATCTGGAAGGGTCAGTCATGCGAGACCAAAGCCTGAGAATTGTCTGCTTACACCAAGGATGTGTCTACTCAGAGCAGCCACTGTTGCTGCTCAAGACTGCTGAGGAGTGGCCTTTGTAATAGCATAAAAATCCATCCATCCATTTTCTAATCCGCTTATCCTCACGAGGGTCGCGGGCGGGCAGGAGCATATCCGAGCTGTCTTCGGGCAGTAAATGGGGGACACCCTGAACCAGTTGCCAGCCAATTGCAGGGCACACATAGATGAACAACTATTGACACTCACAATCACCCCTTGGGAAAATTTTGAACTTTTCATTAACCTGCCATGCATGTTTTTCGAATGTGGGAGGAAACTGGAATACCCAGAGAAAACCCACGCAGGCACAGGGAGAGCTTGCAAGCTCCACACAGGAATGCCAGAGCCCGAATTGAACCCTGTATCTCTGCACTGTGAGGCAGATGTGCTACCCAGTCGATCACCCAGCTTCCAGTATAAAAATAATCTCAAGCAAAATAATAATAATAAAATAATTAAGCTGTAGTTGAATGAGTAACATGAGTTATTAGATTTTGTAATTTAGTTGAGGAAATAGCTTTTTGTTGTTTTTTTTAAATCACAATCACGTGGCTTATTTCGTGTTACTAACAAGGAAATGTTTCGCATAACAAAAATAAGAAAGGAAAACTTTCCACTCATGCTGGAAAAGAAAGTGGAAAGAATACAGTAATGTACAGTTGTAATATTACATGAAAAGTCATAATGATGTTGGGGGTTTTATTCAAGGATACATTCTAAAAATTGTTGGGTCAAAAGGCACCCAAATTGGGTGAAGTAGCTAAATAGGGACCAAGCCATGGCTGGGTTATTCCAAACTTTTTTTCCCATTTTGTTTTTTCCAATTTTCACATCGGCCTGATGAGGCTTCTGAAGAATGTGTATGGGGGGGGGGGGGGGGGGGGGGGCTGTGGTGTCACTCTGGGGGGGCAATGAGTGTGAACAGACGCTACGTTAGAAAGGGGAGATGGCGGGGAAAGAAAACGAACGAGAGGCAGCCTGAACACTGCACTTTATTTCTTCATCGTAGAGTGTGAGTCACAGGAGAGTTGGAGTGTTGTTTTGCTCACGTACACAGTTGCCAAAAGCCACTCACAAGAAGAAAACAGGTCATCTCAACAGAGCAATTACAGTATATTGATGTTGCTCCATAAATAAAAGAACATACCTCAAAACACATTTCAAGCTGTGTAATGATCCTCGCACTAGCTTGAGCGTTAAGCAGTATGGTTGGCTAAGTTAAGTTAGCTAACAGCGTTAGCTTCCCCTTCACCGCTAGTACATTTCACACACAAGATAAAGCACCGTCACTGTGGCTCACAGAGTTACAAAACGGCATTCAAACGAGGCAACTTTTCAAATCCAAAGTAGAAGATATAAAACCTAGTTAACTAAAATCACTAAAAGAACGTACAGCGCAATGCTACTCGCAGTTGTATCTTGTGATGGATCCATTCACCTCATATTCAAGTGTACACTACAGCCTTCCCGAGTGAAAATGCCTTTTTTTGTCTTTCGCTCTTACTATCTATCTATCTTGCTAGCTAGATAGCTAACTAAAGATTATTCTTGTATTGAGTGTAACAACATCGCAAAGCATCTACTTTGACTTTCAAGTTGCCTTCCATTTTCTTTTCAGCATTTTCACCCCTATTGTTATTGTGCCTTTTTCCAGATCGGACTTTCTTCTGCTTAGGAGTTTATATCTGTACCAGCTGCTTTGGCATGCGCAGGGCAGTCTCCAAATGTTTCCACGAGGACTGACAGTTATTTGATCGTTGAGAGTGGGGGATGACATTCTGTTTGTATAATCATGTATTTATATATTTATCATTTATTCCCGCCTGGAGAAAGAATATGAGAGGAAAGCTCTTGATGTTACAGTGGCGTCTCACTCTGTCTCTCTTTGGAATTGTCTGACAGTTCTGTCGTATGGAATTATGAGATGGACGATCTCATTAGGAGCTGGGGGGGGGGGACCCTCGCTCGCTTCCCGCTTCCATGCTGTGATTGTTTGCAGCTCATGTCAAGTGAATCCTTAATGAATGGATGTCTTTATTAACCTTTGTGTTGCTCATTTACAACCCCCCCTTACCCCCCATGTGCTTTCTGCGTGTGTGGTCTTATTATGTGTTTAGAATAGATCGACCCCTTGCTGAGAGCAACACATGATGTGACGGGAGGTGAATGTGTCCCTTTATCAGCAGAGAGGTGGACTATCTATAATAACCAGCACAGCACTGACACTCTGACTCAATTGAGAGAGAATCTAAAGTGAGTTAGTTCACTTATATGGAAAGACAGCAAGTGACATGGCATCATGACCAGGTTTTCACATAAGGTGTAGGGGGAGGTGTGACACATTGCTGTAATGCAGAGGCGAGCATTTTATAGGGTGCTTTGTATTCATCATTTTTGGCCACTGTGCTATGAAGACCTAGTTGGGGGTCGGGGGGGACCAAAAAAATGTCGTGGATCGCTAATTAGATTGTGCAGATGTACCTAATGTTGTGACTGCTGGACACAACTGGATGAACCTCGGTCAAAGGCACTGTGGTCATCTCACGTCATGCATTTGAAGGTAAAAGGAAACAACACTTGCATTGGCTTTCATCAAATCGAGCCGATGCGCTCAATATTTTTGCTTTAATCACAACCACTTTGGCTCCTCATCTGTTGCCCACTCACCTTTCTATGTAAGTGGTTGCGTCCCCATGTGCCATTTTGCATCCGTTTTCATCCTCTCCCAAATTCATTAAGCCCATTTTCTTCCGCCCCATGATGGCCCTTTGTGCGGTGAAAAGACATTTTTCAGTCAAATTAAATCAGCAACGACGGAGAGGGCGACAGACAAAAGCAGACAGAGATCCATCAAGGTCAGACTGTACCTTGTGCTAGCATGAATATTACATGATGGAGCTTGTTTCTTTCACTTTGCTTTCTCTTCTGCAAATTACGCATTGATCACAGCTGGAAGAATTCTATTCCCAAAAGCAGAAAGCAAAAGCCGATTGTTGGGATTTCTGTTTTATGCATTTCATCTGAGGATCTGGTTCCCCAAACTGACATTTCCTCAACATCAAACCTTCATTCTTGAGCAATGCACATTGATTTGTGGAGAAACGAGAGACCCGCGTTCACGCTGTTGCATCATGGGAAATGGGATCCGACGGCGGGAAAATGGGCTCATCAAGTTGGTTACAGTCGGAGGAGCACTGACACTTTCATTATCTGCTGCCAGCCTGTCAGGAAAGGAAGGCATGGAAATTGTTGCGGAGGTCGCGGGGGTTGACCAGGCGAATGTTGTGTAAATCGTTTAAATTGGACTGAAGGCCCTTTAAATCGATACATTTACTGTAATAAAAGGAGCAAAAAAATGTAAAACAAAAAAAAAACATATTCAAAGAGGATTTTTTATTTCTTGTATGCGTCATAGCACTTGTTCATTTTGTTGCATTTTCAAATAGGCTACCAGAAAACATACTGTCAAATAATTTTTTTTTCCCCCTTGAAAAAAAAACTAAAAAAGAACTAATCTAATCCAGGATCAAACTATGATCTGCTTGAAACATTTTTTTTTAATCAGACAACAAGAAGTTATTCAGATCTTGTCTAAATGATACGCGGTAGGCGGGAATTGCTTTGGGTACTTGCGTAGGTGCGAAATGCAGAAGCGCAGCGGCAAACCAACTTTCTTTGTAAATATCTCATGTTCCAATGTGGCCTTAGAATCAGGTGCGTTCTGTAGTCCAGAAATTACGGTACTTATCATACACGGTATATCAGGCATTATTTACAACCTAATTTGATTCACTGTGTCTGACTGTTCAATAGTCTTGCGAATGTAAAATCAATCATCAAATTACTCTGGTGTCTCGTTTTTTTTTTTTTTTTTTTTCCCCCATGAAGCTTCAACCTGTATTGACACAGAGTAGCAATATCGAATCACCTTCACCAATACCAGCTTCTCTTACTCACTCAGTGGAGGAGTCAATGCTTGAACACACGAAGACCGAATGAAAATCTTAAATTCACGTTTTAGAAGGAGAAAAAGCACATCTGAAGTGAGAGACCTTGAAAAGAGAGAGCCACTGCAGCCCAAATACGTTAGTATCTTTCCACAAGAAGTCTTTTATCCACAGCTGCCAGAAATGAGACGTCGAATCTTCTCCAGCTCCTTTTTTTTCTGTGGGGGGGTTGGCGCCTGTGGCGTGAATAATTCATAGTCAGCCGCTGTGGCGCGTGTGGGCCCACGGTCGGGTGCCGTCACTTTGGCCCAAGTTTGCGTGAAGAGGTGTGATTCAATTTAGACGTGCAAAGGACGACTTTACTCGTCCATCGCTGATCATGTCAGCAGCACATAATCAATAATGAATAATAATAGTCAGGAGTGGTCAATTATGCATTACAATCAAACATACTCAAGTAAACCGTTCATGTTGGCGTTGCGACATGAATAAAAAGCAGATTTAGCAGAAACTAAAAGTACTTCTTGATTAATGGAGGGCATCGGTATAAAAGTCGGCCATCATTATATTGGATCATCAGGACACATTTATAGCCCTTGGCCAGTGGGTGAGTGTGTAAGGGACACATGTGACACCCTGCATGAAATATCGTAAAAAAACATATCTATCATGAGTCGGCCCACCAAAAAGTCTCACGCTCCTATAACTGAAAAGCCACAGGAAGTTTTCCATTTCGGTTTGAGGCAGCCATTTTCAAGGAGTCCTTCAAAGATTTTCCCACATCGCTACCTAATTTGAGCCACGGCAAGAGTAGACACCAGACAGATGGCTGACGATAAATTGCAAAACATTTGAGTTTGGGTTATTGCCTGTGGGCTGAGCATAACAGCAAAGTTTGATGACTTATAAAACATGAAACTCCAATAACTCAGCTCCCCAAGGTCAGAACTTGACCAAACGTCTTGCGTGTGCGGTTGATCTCACCCTGAAGAAATTCAGAGGAACTGTTCCACTCTGCTTTTTAGACCTTTAATTTGAGTTTTTGTTGTCATTTGGGGACATGAAAGCAAAACAACCAAATGAGAATGGATGCTCAGCATTGTTGAAAACCCTCACGCTTAGACAGTAAAAGGGTAGAGCAGCATTGATGAGCAACACTTGAGTTGATCAATTATGGCCAATTTGAGTGAAGAGGCGGCACAAGACTGATTGCAAGCATCGGGCTATTTCCCGCACAGTTGTGGCCAACAACTTACACATTGCTCTTCCTCCCTTTATTTATTGATTTGTTTCAAATCAGGACTAAGTATTCTGAAAAAAAAAAAAAAGCATGAACGTGCTGTGACTTAAATCTCCTATTCACGGAATAAATCCTGAGCAATGTTGGTAATGCGATTATGGATTACGGCATGCACCCGTTAATCACCTCGGCAACACGGACAGAATTTTGGACGATGATGATGATGAAGACGACTTAAGTGTGAATATATTGAAAGGAGAGATTTGCTCCCATTCCACTGAATGGGTTATTTAACCACTGAGTGGTTATTTGGGATGGAAGGGATGCACCCGCACACACAATGCGCATCCACTTTCTGGCATGTTAGGTGTGGTGTTTATTTCTCCACTGCTTGGGAATCACAAACCACACAAGCGTCCCTCTTCTATGTCTCAACCACATAACCCCCCCTCCCCCACCCCTCGGCAGTAATTTGTTTTTGGTTCTTCGATGAGTCTGCACAAGGCTTTAGCCGAGGCTGTTTCTTTAGGGTAATGTTGCCATGTCAACCACACGCTCATACAACCAAGTGTCAGAAATTAATTCTGAATGTTAAAAGACAGCAGACACATTCTCGTGCACTTGCTTTACTGCCTCGCCGTCTGTCATCACAAAAACCCCGTTCAAGTGGAAATTATTGAAATGAATTGCGAATATAACCACACAACTGAAAAATGAATGCGTATGATAAATGTTTCTAATGCACGTAATGTATTCCCCACTCGCCTACCTCAAAACAAACTCTTCAGCTTGGAACACCAAAGTCTCTGACCTTGCATTACCTTAAAGGGTTGCTCAACTGTACAAACGGTTGTCGACGAATGCTGTCGACGAATGCTGTCGACATGTCCTTGTCATTATTTTGACATTTTCCTGCATTTGTTGAAATCTTGAATTTGGGGCAAAAAACAAACAAACAAAAACAAAACAAACATTTTTCTGGCGCGTAAATGTGGCTTTCTGTGCTCTCATTGGACAAGCAGAGAATTCAAATATCATATAACTGCCGAAATCTGGATGGAGTCACTCTGCCACTGTGGGGTACAGTATATACTAGCTTGGGAAACTTCACCATTCACAATAATCTCATGTAGTTTTTTTTTTTTACTTTTAAATCCAAATAAAATATTAAAGCTTTATCTATCTTCCTTTTTGTAATTGGATGGGCAGACAGAAAGAAAGAATGATTCATAGTATGGATAGCTGGATATCTGGTAGCTAGCTCAATAGCTAGCTAACTAGCTAGCTCATGAGCTAGCGAGTGAGCTCGATAGACAGACAGACATTGGTTTGCTTAGCCAGGTTTTTTTTAATTACTTCAACTCAGAGACTCAGGGTTTTCTTCTTCTCTTGAAACCCGAAACAAGTCATCAGTTGCTGTGACCAAGAGTCTTGCGATGACCAAGTGTGTCATTCTCACTGCCAGATAATGTCGAAGTGACATTCTATTCTGCCTCAATTGCCTCAACAATATATTTTCTGCATTGCCTTGTAAACGCTGAAGTTAAGGTGGCATGGGTTGGAATCATTTTTCTACTTTGACTGTTGCCTCACAATTGCTCCTCTTTTTTTTTTTTTTTTTTTTCGCAGCAGTGTTCCCTGAGTTGCCGTCAGTCGAGTCCATCTGCTTTCAGCATCTCCACCCTGACAAGCGCCGTTGCCATGGAGAGGACGGCCTCACGACCTCGGCTAATTAAATGTAGGTAACATTTCACAGATGGTAAATGGCGGAGGGAGTCATTCAGGTTCCTCCACATAAAGCCACTTGCATAATTTGAGCCTTCCAACATGTGGCCCTGTGGATTTGATGGGGCCATTAATGTTATGATGTGGATTGATGATTTTCGGCAGTGATTTGCAAAAGGACTCAAAAACTCACATTTCTTCTTTTTTTTTTTGTCTAATAAAATGTATTTTTTAAAAGGTTGTCGAAATAAAATGATCATATTTTATTCAATAATTATTCTTTTGAAAATAATATACTGTATATTAAAATTCTGAGAAATTGTGAATTATGATGATGATGTGAATGATGTATTATTATTATTATTATTAATTCTTGTGGTCTTATTTTCACGTACGTTATTTTATTATTAGTTTAGGGTTTTTTTTCATACATATAATTATCGTGTTCCCTCTCAGTTTCCTGAGTCATTTGGATGAAAAAATATAATTCATTCATTCATTCATTTTCCGATCCGCTTATCCTCACAAAGGTCGCGGGGGGTGCTGGAGCCTATCCCAGCCATCTTTCAGGCAGTACGCGCGAACACCCTGAACCGGTTGCCAGCCGGTCGCAGTGAAAAAATATAATAAAATAAATAGTGATGCATATTTTTACATCCACGTTTAATCATGACAAAACTCAACCATTAATTTACGACTAGTTGAAAAGGTGAAACCAATTGAGAGCTTCTATAATACAGCATGCAGTGATGCATTGTTCTATTAAAAAAAATTGTGTATAAGCCGTATGCGAAGTGTGTCCTCAGACACTTAAAAGCAACTTTTTTGATGAATTGCAACATTTCTCTGCTTTGCACAACATTGGTGTAAGAGCAGTGCAAGACACACTCACGACGTGCTGCAGGCCTGGAATAAAATCTTTTTTTTTTTTTTAATGGCCTTTTCTTGTTACAACGTACACAAGGCTTTTAATGATGCAAACTCACAGCGACGAGCAGTCGCGGTTGAAAGCAACAACACAATAATGTGGAACATTTCATATTCATTCCCAATGAATGGCTGTGCTAAAAATGCATTGAAAATTGCAGTGAAGTGGAGCTCTGGTAGCAAACCAGCGTGACCCTTTGTTCACACCACAATAACGAGGAGTCTTTATTTCATACAAAAAAACAAAAGATTATGATGACTTTTTATTATATACAGGCGAGTGGAATCCTCATATAAAGCCAATATGCTGTTTTTGCGCATGTGCAAGATGGTGTCTCGTGTTGATTTCGCAAACAGAGCGGGTGCCCACGTTGTAACGGAACGATGTGCAGTGCGGCTGCCCTGGCTGTATTTGTTGACAGACGAGGGATTTGTTTAATCATATCTCAGCATGCTTCTCCCCCTACCCGTGCACGTGTTGAGAATTTCAATGACATTTCCGACTCAATCCCAGTTTGGTCTATGCTTTAAATAACTCATCGACGCTGGTAATCACATCGCAGTCTGTCTCTGCAATCAATTTGTTTTATTTGATATCTTCTCAGTTACACAGCTAACCTTTAGGAAGATTAGAAGTGAGAATCGTTTCATCCTGCCATAGTACAAATATCCACCCACTCCCCAGCTCAAGCGCTTTCCAACGACAGGGAGATTTAACATTGAAATGGTGTTTTGGAAATTTTTGTACATTACTAAGCTGCTAGAAAACATTAAGAGTTGTCTTTGTTGTTTCTTCCTGGCGAGAAAAAGTTGCACAGTGCAGCCACAGCACAGAGTGCATTTGATAAGGTCTGATCAATTGTATACAGAGCATGCAATAACCGAGCAATGAATCACATGCTGCTTCAGCGAGACAAAAGACGTTAACCGATAATATTTAGCAGCCTGTTTCGGTCCATTTCGGTCATGGCTTGCCATTAACCTGATTTTGAATCTCTGACACACACAAAAAAGGCTGAACGGCAGTGGCCATCCTTAGCTTCCTATTTGAGTCCTCAGTCTTTTTTCTCGCGAGTTGGACTACTTCAATAAAAGCAAGTATATCATAGCAGAGGCTTACTGAGACTTACTGTCTCAGTTCTCAGTGTCCATGAGAGCGCGATTTAATAACATTAGAAAAAAAAGGCAATTATTTGAAGTGTCCCTCTGGCCCACTGTTTTCTTTCTTTATTATTTGTTTAACATTAAAATAACAAGTGACACCTTCATTCAACTTTGTGCAAGTTTTGTTTTTTGTTTTTGCAATTTGTGTTGCCGTTCAGAGAAAAATGTCCTTTCGCCAAGTAAGCACCCTTTTGATTTGGAATAGCCTAGATAGCAGAGGCGTTTGTCTGTCTTAGTTCCCTGCGTACTTTTATGAATGAGAGCAAGATTTAACTACATAAGAACAATATGTGTGGTGTCCCGCTGGGTAGTGTCCTAGGGGCTCTTTTGTTTTTAATTCATTCAAGAGTCACCATAATATTTGACCTCTGTGTTTAAATAGAGGTCAAAAAAGAGATAAATGCCACATTAGAGCCGTTCTGGTGGAAAAAAAATAAATCGATGGACGACTCCTTCACGCTAATAAAGCAGGCATTGGAGCCTGAGAAAAGGGAGACTGTCATCTACCAGGCACCTGCTGCAGGCAACGTTTGTCATGTAATTCTCAGGCCCGCTTTCTCTGGAGGATGGACGATAAACGCACCAAACAAATAGAAGTGAGGGAATGCATCAAATCTCAGGTTATCCCTCTCTGCTGCAATCCTGTCTGGTAGCCTTTGTGGACTCGAGAAAGGCAAAAGCCATTTGATCCTTGGGATTTTCTCTTTTTCCCTTCACAGGAAATTTGATTGGGAGGAAAAAAAATATATATATATATATATATATATATATATATATATATATTTTTTTTTTTTTTTTTTTTTTTTTGCTGCCATTTGCATTCAAATGAGAATCCCCACTTGCACTGCATGAGTTTAGACTGTGAGGGCCACACACCTGGTTGAAGCTCAAATGTTTCATTTCCAAAACATTCCCCTCTCTCCTTTGTAAACAACAAGGAAGAAAAATATACCTCAAAATCTGCTCTAGGATTGATACTTGTGTTGCTGATGACTCATTCCTCAAAGATGAGTGAATGATATTCGTCATCACAATTAACATAACATTCTCGGGGGGGGGGAAACACCACCGCCCTTGGCAGGGCTTAGGCTGCGGACAGCAATCAGTGGACTAAAAATAGAGACAGACATTATGATGTATGGCAGATGGCTGCTGCATGCGCAGGCTATTACAATTCATAGATTACAAGGAAAAAGTGATTGTTTCTGTCTTTTTGGTGATTTGGCGAAGTCACAGAATTCATTTGTCTTGTGCTTGGAGTTTTGCAAAATGTGTTAATCATTTTTTAAAAGGATTTACAAATGTACATAATGTTAGCTTTTACCGGGTGTTTTCGACTTGTCATTTCTTCTTGTGTGACATTAAAGCATCACGACTGATCATAGCAATCACCAGATACACATGCTGTTCCATTCCAATCCTTCAGGTGGCGCCCAAAGCTAGCTGGGTAATTAATATCCTCGCAGTGTTCCTCCTGTTCCTGTGACTCTGAGGGGCTGAATTTTGTATTTTTTTTTGGTGTGGGGGGGGGGGGGGGGTTACCAGCTCTGTTGCTTTTTGTGTACCATTGTCATTTTTGGAGTAATATTGTTCGAATGTCTGATTTCCTGTTCCTGCTCACTGTCTGTTTTTGGAACCATGTCCCACTGCCTTAGCTCATGGTTCTCTTCACTCATTGTTTCCCCCAAATTATCTCTTCAAATCAAATTCTAGTGTGGCTTGCATATGCTTATTATTTCAGAGATAATAGAGTCATATGAAGTCTGCCCAGAAACAAGTGACCCAAAAAAATGACATGTTCAGTTTTAGGTTCCTGTGCTCTGCTAGAATTGAGGTCATTGATAGTTTAAATTGTAGCCCTGTCGCTGTAATTTATAAATTTGAATTTAACAGCACACCAGACAGTAAGCGATAACCTTCACCTTGCAGTTTTCCTGATGCTGCTTTTTTTTTTATTTTCATACAAAACCATCAGTGGGGAGTCTCATTACCTTGGCGGTCACAGGCATCACAGCGGTGGCACTTGATTGCACCTCAGCCCTTAGGGAGAGGTGGCGGAGTGTTGGTGGTTGGGGGTTATCGCGCTGCCGTTACGCACATTCTCCCCTTTATGGGGTAGGAGGAGCTTGTTGCATCGAGATGCTGCTCGATGCAGCAGTCCCGTCAAAACCATCCGTGTCCTCCCCCTGCCCTCCCTCCCTACCTCTCCATCTAGAGCAGCTCTGTTATCACTTTCATCTACGCGTCCTGGCTCTTGGCTCTCCCAGCCCTGACGCATGCCTCAAATATGAGTCGCATCACCCGGAGACTGCGCGCCGTTGCTTCATAGGTAAGATCATTTGTGTATAAACGACTCGAAGGATTTTGATGGTAAAAGTGAAGCTTTATTTAGTGGCTTATTCCTCTGTCTGTGATGGCTACGCGGGTGCTTTTTGCATGCAGACGCATTCAGGTGTGCCACCGGAATCCAAAAAAGACACGATGACAAAAAGCGTGCCTTCACTGTTCGGTGAACTTTTTTTTAGATGTCTTCAATTTGTCAACTTTTAACGACAGTGATGCATTTTGCATTTGGAAACTGTTTATGTATTTGTATTTCGTATTTGTAGGAATTTTGTTCCAGACTGACCATCGCAATGCATCTCACGGCAGCGCTCTTGTTTGTAGCCGTAACAGGCGTCGCCGGAGGTAATTTGATTCGACCTAAGTTACATTGTCAACTCGAGGAGCTTTTGTATTCTTATTGTGTCTTACGACAGCATGAATAAAACAACGCGTCTCTCTTTTCCTCTCATGAGGTTGGGGATGCAGCTGCAACGCAGAGAATGGCTTTTGTGAGAAGACCGGAAAGTGCAGGTAGTGATGCTTGGATAAAAATATATTTAAAAAAAAAAACAAAAACTAATATCCTGTGTTTTTTATGCATCATCTGGAGTGCCGTTTGATTGCTTCTCTTCCATCAACTGCCAAATCGGCTCTTTGTTTGCACAAACAATGGATTTTCTGGCTATAATCAAAGCCTCATCCACCACGCTGGCATTATGGGGACATGGGTGGCGTGAGTGTATTAATAGTTCAGGATTGTTCCCTTTTTTTTTTTTTTTTCGCAGGTGCAAACCAGGCTGGCAAGGAGTCCATTGCGAGCGTTGCATCCCCTTCCCGGGCTGCCTGCATGGCTCCTGCGAGAAAGCGTGGCAGTGTGTGTGTCAGCAGGGCTGGGTGGGCAGCCTCTGTGACCAAGGTGAGACCCCATTAAGTGTCTTTCACACACACTCACACACCCACAGCGGCAGATGAGCCTGGGGCTTCAGGTGAGTCACTGAGCCCCAGGGAACATGTGAAATATCCTGGGATGTATTTTTAGAGGGGTTGTGAGGGGGTGAAGATTGCTGAAGGTGACCTTGGTCGTGAAACAAGGTACTCGAGAACACATTCCCCATCGTAGGGTATGCAATTTGGGAGTTATGGCAGAGAGTGTCACAGCGGTGGAGTGGAAATAAACGAGAGTGAGGGAGAAGGAATAAATGGAATAAAAGAAGGAAAGAGACACATACAAAGAGAATGTTTTTTGTTTTTTTTTTGTGCGTGTCATTCCAGATATTCGCCTGTGCTCATCACAGCCTTGTTCTGGGAATGCCACCTGCATAGAGACCGGAGAAGGGGGATACTTGTGCGTCTGTCCCCAAGGTTTCACCGGACCGACCTGTCAGTTGAAGAGGAACATCTGTCTCATTGATGGGTATGAGAATTGATTTCATTTTTTCCCCCCCAAGTTTAATTTTTAACCTTGGAGCCCAAACTGCTGCCATTAATGACTGTACAGGAATTTCTTTTTAAGTAACATATAACATTCTCAAGTGTGACCAGAAGTTTACTTTTCCATAAATTAAAAGACACACACGTCACACTTCTTGTTGTGCCGCCCAACAAGTACAATATAAATTCAACCACAATCGTTCCATTTTCTATCATGCGTCTCCTCGTTATTGTCACATTTAAACTGCAGCCTAACGCAGTTGACGTGAGGCGTAAAGCAAATAAATTAAATGACGAGCACATGGCAGCTTGCCAGTTGGCTAATGTAGCAAGTAAGCTGTGCTCACTCCCACAGTGGCGCAAACGGCCATCTCCAACAGCTTGCATCTACCAAACTATGACAAGAAAGAAAACTCTACACACGCGCTTTGCTCTACATTGCGCTGGGCATAAAAAGCGGGCTCTGAGTGTTTTGGTAATACCCCACTATAAATAAGATGCTTTTGTGGGGTAACAAGGAAACGAACAGGTCAGGGTCAGATGCCCCTCTGAAAAGAAACATCAACATGACTACTCAGCTCTGACTATCGTGACTCACCAAAGCGAGATAAAAGTACTTGGAGACCACTGGAATCTTCCTGCTCAAAAGCAAAACACACACACACACACACAGTTAATCCTGTGATGCGGGCTGAAATCAGATCTACCGGAGCTTATTGTTCCCCCAGATATTTTTACAGAATTCAAAATTTGACCCACGTTGAGATTACCACTGTACACGGTGTAATGAAATATTTGTCACCCCGTCAATGTAGAAATCTATTATTGTTCTATTCTTTGCTGATTGACAAAGAGAACTCATTTGGTTTTTGCATCCTCGTCGTGAGGCTCACAGCGTCCATTTGAACTCCCACTCAAGAAACCAAATATGGTTCTTGATTAAGGGCTATTGTTGTTCCCATACAACTCCAACTTGATTCGATCCACTGATTCCTTCAGTTCACAAAGTCTCTCAAGGATGATGTTCCTGAATCAACATGTCAGTCGACCCGAGAGAGCGAGAGCTCAAATTGGAATTTTACAACAGAGTGCTTTGCCGAGCGTCTTTTGTCCTCTGAAGGCGACCATACTCCAAGATTAAGACACAAATGGACCTCGGCATCACAATAAGTGACAATTTTAAAGGGGACATGTGCCAGGAAGTTGAATTTTTAATTGTTTGTATACCAATAGTTGCCTCTCTAGAGTGCCAGCTTTCCCATCAAGTGTGAAATTACATGACCAATTAATTTGATGTGAGCAGCTCACGTCAGAAAATAGTTTTGGCAACACCTCGCAGGCACCTCTACACCCCCCCCCCCCTGCCAAAGCCCCTACCCCCACTCCCACTCCTCTCAGATTAAAACATGGCTGTTTAGAGAGGGTTATTGTGATGGTTGTTTCTTTCAGGTTGAGGTATAATTTCTTAGTGTTTAAAGACAGTATTAGAATATTCATTCATTCATTCATTCATCTTCCGTACCGCTTGATCCTCACTAGGGTCGCGGGGGGGTGCTGGAGCCCATCCCAGCTGTCTTCGGGCAGTAGGCGGGGGACACCCTGAATCGGTTGCCAGCCAATCGCAGGGCACACAGAAACGAACAACCATCCACGCTCACACTCACACCTAGGGACAATTTAGAGTGTTCAATCAGCCTGCCACGCATGTTTTTGGAATGTGGGAGGAAACCGGAGCACCCGGAGAAAACCCACGCAGGCCCGGGGAGAACATGCAAACTCCACACAGGGAGGCCGGAGCTGGAATCGAACCCGGTACCTCTGCACTGTGAAGCCCACGTGCTAACCACTGGACTACCGGGCCGCCCCAGTATTAGAATAAAAATACTGTAATTATTATGCCTGCTGAGAGTATTTTTGCTCTCCACAAACCTTGACACATAAATGAAATGGCAAATCTGAGCACTCTTCAAAATGCCGTGTGTCTGTCTGATAGCCTTCCCGTGAGAACCCCCCCTCCCCCCCACCCCCCCAAATCCAATATCTTTCACTTGCATGTCATAGATTTGACAGTGCTGGTATAGGCTGAATCTTGTTATACTAAAAATTAGATGCGATGACCTTCACTTGGCATTCACAGCGCTTTGACCCCCCCCCCAACACAAACACGAGACACAATTGCAATGCATAGAGAAGACACAGTATTACAGTCACACTTGCATATTTAGTTTAACTCATCACATTTATTATTTATAATTTTATCTGTGGTTTTATTGCTCTTTTTTGTTTGTAAAGTGTTCTTGGGTATTTTGAAAGGCACTTATAAATGAAAGGCATCATTATTATTCACACGCAGACAGCAACACCCCCAGGGCAGAGGACGTGACTCATTGATTCTGCTCCTACATTAAATGTTTTATAAGTGTGGCCGCTCTATAAGAGTCGTGAATATGTAATTTCCTCTGGTTTTTATTTCGGGTAATGTAATTGTAACCTGTCTCCGGGCAGATTAGTTAGTGTGAAACTCATTTCTATGTGGATTTTCAGCACAAATATTGAGGTAGCTTATTATTTTAAGTGAGATGGACTGACTACATTGTGAAATTGAAAAGGTTTCCAAGACAGGGTACCTGAGGGACCTCATAATTCAACCCTCTGTTTATAAAAGCAGCCTATGACCAAAGAGTAAAGTTTGATACTATAAAAAAAAAAAAAAACGTCATGCTTTGAAGGAAGTTAAATCCACCAGTATGAAATGTGCAAAAAAGATGCAAGATATTCAAGTCAACTTTTAAACCAAAACAACACAAGAAATGACTGTTTTTAACAAGTCAAGAATATTGTAGACAGACTGACAGGCAAGGCTTATAAAGTGAACCTCCGGATGTGACAAATTAAACAAGGTTCTCACCTTGACAGAAATCAAGAGTGAAGAACGATCGGATGAGAACTGAGGCAGGAGAGAGGTGACGAGAACCTGTGGCTTCTGCTACTTTGGAGTTATTTTTAGCTGGATTCACAATCAATAGATTCTTTCTACCTATCCGTCTGTCTGTCCATCAATCCATCAATCCCTCCATCCACAGTATTGACTTATCCATCCGCCCACCCATCCAACATTTTTTCACCAAGTATGCTGAACCCCTCAAGAAACTTGTAGATGGTAGTAGCTGTGAATCTAGTACTACATACCTGTATAGATTTTCGTGACTGAAATAAACATACAAAAAAAAAATAACTGAAGAATAAGGGGCCCCAGAATACTACCCTGAGGACCTTCATTAACTTGCTCGTGATCTTTAAAAGCCATTTTCAAGAAGACAGATGAAGACAGTGGGAACGAGGACCGTTTGTGTCTGCTGACTAGGCTTCTTCGTATTCGATAATCAATCTGTGAGCATTATCGTCTCCATTCTGTCCTACAGCTCTCCTTGCCAGAATGGAGGCACTTGTACCGAAACGGGTGACGCCTTGGAGTCTTCCTGTTTATGCCCCGCTGGATTTTCTGGAAACCACTGCGAGATCCCTCCTGACATCTGTCATTCCAACCCGTGTCTAAATGGCGGCAACTGCACAGACCACGGCGCGACCTTCGCATGCTCCTGCCCAGCAGGCTTCGTCGGTTTGACTTGTAACGACACCGGCTTCTCTCCGTGCGCCGCCGCACCCTGCGCCAACGGGGCCACGTGTGTCAGCTACCCCGACGGAAACTTCCGCTGCGTTTGCCCCAAATGGTTTTCGGGCCGGCTTTGTTCCGCGCAGCACCGGCCGAAAGCCAAGCCCAAGCAGGCTGCCGCCAAGCCCCCCGACCACAGGGTGTTCTCGCTGACCCCGCAGCACTACTCGCTTCCTGCCCACGCCTTCCACAAGCTTCTCCAACCACCCGAGAGGGATCTGCTCAAGATCACGCTGAAAGAGACGGTGCACCACTCCCCCACTGTGCTGTCCAGCCACGGTCAGCTGGTGTGTTTCGGCATGCTAGCCCTGCTCACCTGCCTGGTCATTCTGGCCACCACGGGCATCGTGCTGTTCGGCCGCTGTGAGGCGTGGCTGGTCAACGCCAAATACAGCAAGCTCGTGCGGCAGCAGCGCGAGCACCTGCTGAAGGAGGCGGGCGGGGCGAGCCACGAGGACACAGAACACTCGGTGAACATCATCCTGCCGGAGAAGATCAGACTGAACAGCTTCGGGAAGCACTATACGTCCATCTGACCTCTGGAAGGTGTTTACAGCGAATGTATAGCAGAGGTGGACCTTGTCGATTTACGTTTGAATGTACATTCCAGCACAAATATGGCACTTGATTGTAAGTACTTTAATGCAGGGGTTCTCAAACTTCTTGGGTCCTCATTTCTCCAAGGACTCCCTCATAACACAAATTAAACATAAGGACAATGTGTACCCCTGAATGCCTCGGGAATGATTTATATTTGAAGCGTTTCAACCTACATGACCTGTTTAAAAGAAAGGAACTTAATCCAATTGAAATAATTGCAAGATTTATCCATCATCAGCCGGCATGCACTGCTTCCACTAACAACAAGGCGTGACCGGAAAGGAGCTTGTGTATATATATATAAAAAAAAGGTATAATCAATGTTACAAACATGGCAAGTTGGTCGCTATATTCGCCACCTTTCCAATCGCTCTACGTCCACCTCAAGGCCTGGGGGCCAAATCTGTCCTGCCACATCATTTTATGTGGCCCGTGAAAACAAATCAAACAAGTCAGCTTTCATGATACTTGCTAAAATCTATACCAAAATGTCAAATTTGCATGTGTGATCATTAACAGAGATTGCACGTATTTTCTTGTTAGCCAAACCTATCATTACAGTAACTAAGACAATAATAAACCCTTATTCTTGATTTCTTTATATGGTTTCACAGTTCAAATGGCCCTACATTGTGGCCCATGACAAAAATGAGTTTGACATTCCTGCTCTAATGGCTATTCTTGAAGAAAAAAAAAACCTACAAACAACAAACTTATCAGACAATGCATTTTGCATTCAAATCAAATGCACTGATTTATCCCCTTGTTGGAAACTTTTGATTGACCCAAAGCAAAGCTAAAGCGAATCGATGCGCCATCATTTAATTCAATGAAATTCCCGCAGCCCCAAGTTACCGCTCTCGGAGCCCTGGGTGTCTGAGGCCCCCGGTTTGAGAACCACTGATGTAATGTGTGACAGTTTATGAAATATGGCATGTACAAAACAGCAAGGTGTTGTGTGTCATTAGTTCAATATATACAAACATGTTAGGACCACATGGAACATTGTGCATTTTCTATGCTGATTAATGCAAAAACTGCTGCCAATACATTTGGTACACCTGCACAGTCTAATAAGTCTAATATAAGGGCAGTACGGGAAGAATATAAACATGCTTTCCAACTACAGCTCACTGCTTTGCCTCCAGTGCAAATGAACTAACAACCACAAGCCAAAATCAATTTCCACATCAGGAGTTTTAACCAGATTCACACAAAAATCTCAAGTTCTTGCTGGGCATGTGTGCTATTCTTCCAGATAGGTGGGTGGAAAACTGGATGTGTCGTTTTGCCCAAACAAATCAACGATTCAAAACAAGACCTCTCACTATGGGGTAATAATGCTCAGTTTTTGACTGACACGATTGTCCTGGATGAGGGTCATTGAAGACGAAATTGTCCTTAGGTGTAAGTTGAAATGGATGTTTGTCTCTATGTTTCCTGCGATTTGTAGACAACCAGTACGGGATGTTCCGCACCCGTCGCCTGGAGGCAGCTGGGATAGGCTCCAGCTCATCGGCCTCATGGGGAGAAGCGGTATAGAAATTGGATGGATGGACATAATAACAAAGTAGAAAATTAGAAAAAGTATGTTCCCACGACAGAATCTTTGATTTTGAAACAAGCTAGTTTGACTCATTGCATCATAAAAATGTATATATAATTATAATAATAAATGAATGAATTTCAAACTAGGCTTTACACGATCAGCATTTTGAGAGTCGATCAGTGAAAAAAATACAATACTTGATCAGTGATTTACAAAGATGGAGGAATATATCTATTTGTATATTTTACTCTACAGTCGACGCCCGCCATAGCAAAAATGCATTTTAAACATTAAGAATAATTTCTTTGATTTTTAACTTTACTTTAGAGCAGGTCAATTTGACCCGCAACATAACAGGAGGGTTAACGTTGTTCGTTTTTTGTGAAGCAGTTTTTCTTTTTTCACCGGGTATCGGCTCTCGTGAGATTGTGCAAGCGCTCGTTAATGAATTGTGGCTTTACATAAGGATCACCAACAGCCCACCATCCTGTTTTGGACATAGTTCAGAAATGATGGGACATTGTGATTTCCTGAGATGGTTGTAGAAGTGCTCATGTAAAAATTGAAACACTTGAAGAGATTTACAGACTAAATCCAGAGTGTATATTTATCAGTTTCTTACCTTGTTAGAGAGTTGTTGACATTATTGTGAGAAATCATTAACACGATCAGTGTTTCACATTAAAATTATTAATTACTGTACTCATATTGATGGTGTATAATTATTTCAGAAAAAAAAACAAGCAGTTTCCAAAAGTTTAGTTGACCGCTTGTTGTGTGTGGATTCAATTTCAAATGAAGGAAGTGCTGATTAGAAAAATAAAGAATCATTTTCATGGAAAAAATAATAGGTGGCGAATACCGCTGAATGATTGCAACTTCCCCCCTCTGGACATTTCTTGTTATATTTTTTTTCTGATTGTCCCTTTCGATTGTGAATGAAAATTGCAACGTCTACCCGTCTTACTCTTTATCCTTCTCATCAGTTACTGATCAGTCTGGACCACATTTGAAGTTTCTCTCCAAACTTACTTACCACTTAGTGACAGCTCTGCTGAACTCCAAAATGAATGTTGGATCAAAGCCGCAAACCATCTTCCTCTAGGCAGCCACCCGCTCCTCCTGATACGGGGGTGGGGGGGGGTGGGGGGGTGTGACTTGTAAATGTGCTGATGCTGTGTGTCACTTTGTGATAGAATCACCTGTGTGCAGCACAGCATGGAATTTTTTTTCCAATTTATGAGCTGGTGACAAATAAATGTGTTTGTGGTTGTATTCACAGGCAGAGTCATATGTTTTCAGAACGGTTCCCTCTCGTAATGTGCTCTGTTTTAGAAACGTGACTGCATTAAATGAAGTAGTGAGTGAGTGACAATATTCGTGAGTGAAATTGGGACACATTTGTATCAAGAAGAAAACAAATGTAGGATGATAACTTATCAATAGCTGGTATGCTATTCTATAAATTAATTGTTTCTAATAAACATTTTTTTTTCATTTCAAGTTTCCTTTTGAGCAAAATACAAAAAAAACAATACAACGATTTAGTACACATCAAGCCATGCTTAGAACATTTATATTGATCAATAATTAATCTTAATACGGTAGGCTTTATTCAGTGTTCTACTTTTACTGCAACTATGAGGTTCCTATAATCTTAAAATCTGTATTTGCTGTTGTGTTTTTTGTCCGAGAATATTTTTACTGGCTGTACGTCGTCTTTAATAAAAATGCATTTGAGAACAAACAAAAAAGTGTCCATCAGCGGTTGATGTGATTGAAATCTCGACCTCAGGTTTTTACTCCGCCTATTATCACATTTATCTCGTTGCACCTTTCAAGCTTTTTAACAAGATTATGTCTACAAATCACATTCGGTTGAGCATCTAGATGAGACGTCAAATCAATTTCAAGAGAGCTAATGCGCAAAACAAACATTATTTAATAAGAATTGAGTACTCTACTGCCCTCCACGCGTATTTGGCACGCTGATGGGGGAGAAAATTCGAAAAGTCAAGTTCCGGTCTTTGTCTCCCTCTAGTGGACAAATTATCACAACATACGTGATAAAAAAAAATACATGTACTGGAAAGCATTCGTGATGGGATTTTCGGTTCTTCTCGGTGATCCGGTTCATTTGGATCGGCTAAGTGAAAAGATCTTTTTGGCTCTCAAACGGCTCTTTTAACTTTAGCTTTTCTTTTAATTATTTATGACAAATTTAGCATACATTTTGATAAATGGCTTGGTGAACTAAATACTGCACTCTACTGACTGCAAATAGCAACAATTATCAAGCAAAGAAATGGCTTTTTACTAATTTTATTGAACATTAAAAAGGCTCCAAACAATAAACAAGCAACAAAATTAAACTTCAACTAACAACAATCAAACATGCTGCATCATAACAAAAATAGTGAGTATGAACTGCAACAGCAGCAGTGAACAAAACAAACATAAGCTTAATTTTGCAGTCAACAAAACTAAATACTTAAAATTGGAATACAGTACTTCAATGTGTCCAGTCTTTGAGAACACCATCTCTGACGGGACGGATGTTGCTACAATCTACTCTCCATTACTTTGATCAAACGGGGGTAGACGGAAACTCGGTATTTCCACCAGCTCAGTGGATCAACTGCCCTTGAAATCTGTCGTTCTTCAAGATATGCCCTAATTTAGTGTTTTGTGTTTGTGCACACTTGGCTACGATTGTAAATTAGATTCAGATTGCTTGCCAAACGCCTTTGTGGTTTCCCGGACAGTAGGGGGCGATATGAACTAAAGACATCCATTCACAAGAAGAAGAATACGTACAAGCACAAGAACGGTACCACATCCGGTTCAATGAGCAACTTTTCCCGCTGTCCACAAGCCCTGTCCTCGGTGAGTAATTTTAACATTTTAATCTGACTTCGCAATTTATCTCTGAGTGCATTGGTGTAGACAATTGAGAAGCGTTATTACGGCACGTTGCTCCTTTAATTTTGTTGTTGTGACTAAACGTAAAAAACAACGTCAGCAAAGGGGGCAGTGAGCGAGCACACCACCGACAAGTAGACCTCAGCTGTCAATCAAAAAGCAACCGAGAACAGCGTTTAACTTGAATACTATTCTGTATGTTTTCCACACCGAAGCTGCAATACGCAGTGGAAGTGTGATGGCTTCACGTCGGGGGACAGATTTGTTTCAAAACTATGCCCACAAATCCACCTGTGACTTTGTTAATTTGTTTTTCGAAAGAGGGTTGCTTATTGTATTTTGGGCACGTTTGGAAATGGACTGGTTGAAAGTAAAAGTCTGCCACTTTACGAATAATGACTCAAATTAAAAAGAAAAAAAAAGAAAAAACTTTTTTTTTTTTAATGGATTACAGCGTGTGACTTTCCACTTTTGTTTTTACTGGGCCAAAAGCGCAGCCGCCAGACTCGGAGGACATGCGGAAGGGACGCCAACCTGCATTTGGACACGCGTGAGTACTGAGATGTGTGGTGTGCTTGAAGAGCTGATGTCTGATGTCATGTTGCACCACAAAGTGGAGGAGAGTGTGCCCGCCAGTCTTCTGCTTCGTGTACTGCACAACAGTGTCAACTCCACATAGACAACCCGAGCATCATCAAGCACTTCTGGAATATGTTTAAAACGTTGAAATGGACCAAGTTAGTTTAAAAATCTGTCTATGTATGCATATATATATATATAATATACATACAGGCCATATGACTAACTTGGCCCACTTCAATGTCATTTAAAACTTCACCAGAATAGTGTGATCATGTTGTTGTGGAGTACACGGCAGTTAGTTTTTGTCTCGGTGAGAGAAGTCGGATGTGCCCATGTCCCCCTTGATGGGTCATGAGATATCAGTGACATCACGCATGAGCTGGTCAAGCACACGCTCCCATCTCAGGCTTGTCGTCAGTGTTTGTGTGCGTACAACTTGAAGTGGACCACACAAAGATTGACTGGTCAAATGCTTTCACATTGTCATGTTTGCTTTTCTGTCCAATAAATTGTTCAACTTGAATTCGAGTCTTTGCCTTTCATGACCAAATCCATCCTCAACCTCCATTTGAAAGACTGAAGTGTTGAGCTCAGACTTCCGCTTCAATCACATCAGACAGTCTTTTCACTGTTCCCGTGGGTCTACACATGACTCGAAACTCCAGGAATCGAGCTTTTGGGTCATGTGAAACCCACGGGAACACGGGTCTGATGTGACACAAGTGCAAGTCTGAGCTCAAGACTCAAGTGGGACTTGTCCCAATTGGACATCCACCAATCGCGGTGGGGCTCTAATTTGCATAACCCCACTTTCCAAGTTCTGACCAATCAGATCGCTCTAAATTTGCTGAACCACGCCCCAAAAAGCTTGCCAATCAGAGAACGCCGAATTTGCATAACCACGCCACCTAACCACCAATCACAGCATGTTATCATCATGCTCCACCCACTTTCACAGCTATCAGCGAATCATCAGCAATCATTACAGCCAGGCCGCTCCCACTTTCCTGGATTTTTTCCGGCTAAAAACGGCTTACTATACATGGTCGTTTTTTTCAGCTAAAAACGCCCGACTATACATGGTTGGTTGTTTTTTTTCGACTAAAAACGCCTTCCTCTAAATGGTCGGTTTTTTTTTTGTCTAAAAATGCCTTCCTAAACATACAATACAATACATGCTGATTTATATAGCGCTTTCACAACAGCGGCAGCTGTAACAAAGCGCTTTACAAAACAGTTAACATAAAGTAAAATAATAAACACAACACATAACATAAAACACGGACAGTCGTGCAGTCCTAACCACTTTTCCGTCACACGCTTTGTTATTTGAAGCGGTTTGAGATGAAAGAGGAGAGAATCAAAGTGTCCTTTAACCAGTGGATCAGAGACGTCATGCTCAAAATGTGCACACGTCGGCTACAAGCTAAGTTTCAAAGTCAACAAGAAGCTGTAGCATCCATTGACGAAAAAAGAGATTGGTTCACTTCTCCTGTCCCATGGAAATCCATTTCAATTCCAAGCGGCGACTCACGGTTCCAAATACGCATCGGCGCTCTTCACCAACGCTCCTCTCCCCTCATCCTCAACCTCAGCGGCCATCCATCCAGCCGCACCAACGCCAACTGTCCAACAGCGCTGACATAGCCAGTGAACAAATCGGGGTTGTGAAAAATGCTGCCCATTACTGGCGCAAAAAACACAAGCGCCCCAGGTCTGTCCAGCACCGACAGTCAATGGCGCCGACATTCCTCCCAATCAAAATCTGTGCTGGTACAGGCGTGCTGCCGAGAAGGCGCAACCACCAAGCACAGATACTGCTCCTTTGACGAATGTCGTGGCCAAAAAGCGCTGAAAACAGTCCATATCAGGTCCACACGATGAAACAACAAACAACATGTGACAAAACAAAAGACAAAAATAGCAAAAAAGAACAAAAAAGCAAGGCTCTTGAAGAGCACTTGCCGAAGGCTGCCTACTCGGGCGCCATCTTGGGAAAAAAAAATGGTCGTTTTTTTCATCTAAAAACGCCTTATTAATACATGGTCGTTTTTTTGTTTTTTGTTTTTCGAG
Source organism: Hippocampus zosterae (assembly GCF_025434085.1). Classification (NCBI taxonomy): domain Eukaryota; kingdom Metazoa; phylum Chordata; class Actinopteri; order Syngnathiformes; family Syngnathidae; genus Hippocampus; species Hippocampus zosterae. Next base: position 6,898,614 of record NC_067464.1, read on the forward strand.
TTAACCTGCAAAAAACGACCATGTATAGTAAGGTTTGACTGGCTCTTTGTACCGGCTCGTTCACGACCGACACTTCACTGGAAAGCATTGTTGAAGCTTTATGTTGCTTTATGCAGCTTTATGTTGGCATAAAGGCATTGTTTCAGTCTACTGTAATGACGAAAGATTATGCACGTTTCAAGGAACACGTGGCTGTGCTGAACATTGGCACTTATATTATATTGCTGTCGGTAATGATGGTGTCAGCGAGAAAATTCACCCCCTTAAAGAATCCGTTGTGATTTCAGGGCTTTTTGGGGGATGAGATTGACCAGAAACAGCTTTTCGGATTGTAGCTTGTTTGTGTGGTTTTTTTTTTTCATCTCAGCCTTTTGATGTCATAGAAGCATTATCATATTATGATATAATTTTGTTTCCTCCTGGCTTGTGTTCGTGTTTTACATTCCTACTCTTCTGTACTTCAGGCTGTTTTTTTTTAACATTTTTTATTTTACAAGTTGAAGTGGATAACAGCATAACTGTGCCTTCTGAATTTGGGCGGCGACTGGTCGTAGTTTTCGGCCATTTAGCAACGCTAATGTTTTGTTCGACTCCATATAAGCAGACGGGGAGGAAAATTTTGATTTTGTAAAATCCAGCACACCCTCGTGTGAGCCCAGTGGCTGTGGATAAAAAAAAAAAGTAAGCCAAGATAACGCCTATAGATTAAAATGGAATATATAACAACCTACCAAAAATTAATCTTGCAAAAAAGACCTCTCAGATTACATTGTTTGCATATAGCTGCTCATTTCTTCATCGCTCTTAAGATAAGATAAGATAAGATATCCTTTATTTGTCCCACAATGGGGAAATTTACAGCCTCCAGCAGCAAGAATGTATGTAGAAAGAAGAGAAAAAAAACAACAACAAACATCTTTCAATTAAATACAATATGAACACAAATGGATAAATCGCAGTACTATTTACAATTTACCTTCACATCATTTAATTATTATTATTATGATTGTTATTTTTTATTCATCAGCCTGACAGCAGTCGGTAGGAACGAGCGTCGGCATCTCTCCTTCTTGCAGCGCGGGTGTAACAGTCTCTGGCTGAAGGAGCTACCAAGTGCTGTCAGGGCGGGCTGGAGGGGGTGGGAGGGACTGGCCATCATAGCTTTTAGCTTAGCTAGCATCCTTCTGTTGCCCACCTCCTCCAGAGTGTCAAGGGAGCAACCCAGGACAGAACTGGCCTTCCTGACCAGTCGCTCCAGTCTCTTTCTGTCCCGGGCCGAGATGCTGCCTGACCAGCAGACAATGCCATAATGGATGGCCGAGGCCACCACCGAGTTATAGAACGTCTTAAGGAGTGACCCCTGAACCCCAAAAAACCTCAGTTTCCTGAGTAGGAAGAGTCGGCTCTGTCCTTTCCTAATCAGGGTGTCCGTGTTTGTGGACCAGTCCAGTTTGTCGTTGAGAAGAACACCAAGGTACTTGTAGGAGGTCACCCTCTCTATGTCCATACCCTGGATGTTCATCGGTGCTGGTGAGTACTTTTTCCTGCAGAAATCCACAACCAACTCCTTAGTTTTCCTCGGGTTGATCTGGAGGAGATTCTGCTGGCACCAGTCCACAAAGTCCTTTGTCAGTCCCCTGTACTCCCGATCATCCCCTTCTGTAATGAGGCCAACAATCGCAGAGTCATCGGAGAACTTCTGAAGGTGGCAGTTTGGAGTGTCATGTCTGAAGTCCGAGGTGTAGAGGATGAACAGGAATGGAGCCAGAACAGTCCCCTGCGGCGCTCCAGTGCTGCAGAGAAGCCATAGAAAGGCTAATCGTTTTGTAATTTTGTTTAGAGGTTACAGTGGGTAGAAATGTCACAGATGATACATTTTGGGTCCGGTTGATCCCTGTAGTTTTGATATTCAAGTCAAGACAAGTCGGGAGGGGGTGTGGCCAAATTGCTCATTTCCGGAGGGCGTTTTTCAGGTCGTTCGTTATTTATTGGGTTCTCCAAAACAAATTGATAAAATTGAAAGATCAAGCTAATATATTCCTAATTTTAAAACTATACATAAATTGAGCTTGAGAGAAACATTAACCATCCTAGCCCAAGTGCCCCTTTAAGGATACTGTGGTATTAATGAATGGTTCAAAACGTTAGGGTGTAATCTCCACTGCAGCCACAAGATGTCACCCATTCATTGCCAGGGCCCTCCGTACCAAATGAGGTCCCTCGGTGCCAGTTTCTCTATCGTGGTATTTTTCTGTTGGATGAACATATTTATTTATTGACGTGATCTGTCACACCTAGTATTTTCATTTTGATTAACGCAAAGAATTCATTCGTGCAACCAGATTTTTTTTAACTTCATGTAAACTAATTTCTTAAATTGAAGGGAAACAATTATTTCAAGTGGACGGAAATTAAAATAATTGGCTTCCTGCTTAACGCGAATAATCCTTTCATTTTAACCTTAAATTTTTGATTCATTTTTAAACCATACTGCATTTGATTGTTGGAACTTGTTTTTAAAGTTGCAAATAAAGATTTCAAGTTTTCATAATTTGACATATTTTCACTCATTCACACCTACGTCTTCAATACACCCAGCATGCACAAATTTGGAATGTGGTTGGAAATGGGAGTAACAGGAGAAACATCCGTGCAAGATGTGGGAAAGGACAGAACGACGTGACACAACTTGGATTTGAACCCACAACTTCGGAACAATGAGGTAGATGTGCTAAACGGTTACCATCTGTAGTTAGACCAATAATTCAACTAATATGAAATTTAATTGAATGGATTTTTTCCCCCCCATCAATGAAAAAGGCAACCATGAAATGGCAGATTAAAAGCGGGTCCTTTAACAAAGTGTTTTAATTTGTGAAAAAATTGCAGATCTTTGTTGGTTGTCTTTTTTCCCCATATTTGCAGAAACAGAGTTGTGTTTTGTTTGAGGGGGGTCTAGCAGCTGTTCCTTAAGGCAATCTAAACTATTTGGCTGAGGGGGAAAAAAAGTACCAAATAAGAATGGCATGGTGGCTGACTGGTTAGTCATTCGAAATTTCACAGGTCATGACCTCTTATTCTCTCACATTTTCACCTTGAACTAAAAAGGATGACTTGCATGAAGTTTGAAAGTCAAACAAATTATTGAAATAATTAGTTTACAGGAAAAAAGCTGACTACATTAAATAAATGATTTACATCAGCATAAATATTACGTTTCACAGATGACTTCAATTTTTTTTTCTTTAATTCAACTCATGTTTACTTTTTTTTCACTGAGAGACTTGGCTATTTATTGAGGTCAGGAATGAGTCAGGAGTTGGTAACCTCAGGAGTGAGGTTAGGTTTCTAGTCGGTTTTGGTGTAGATTGAAAGTTAGGTCTGGTGTTAAACCTGAGGTTATGAACCCTGTGTACGTAACACAGGGTTCGGATCAAAGCTTGGTTCTTCAAGCGAAAGGTGAGATATCAATAACAAATGATGCAACACACGAGCTGGTAAACGTTTCAATTAAAGGTGTCGGGGCCCGCTGTAAACCGAGCGATCCGGTCAAATGCCACTGAACTGAAAAACCACAAACCAATTAAAGTCACCGACTCAAACATGCTCACCTGGCCACCCAGTTTACATTACGTGCAGCCTACTTCTGCATTCGGCAAAATGCGTCTAAGCACTTCCTCGCCCGATATGGCGGACACAAATCAGAAGATGTTTCTTGGGGGTCTCATTCAGGGGGTTTTCCATGTACTGTGAAGGAGGAGCATTTGGAATGTGTTTAACTGTTAACATGTACACAGAGAGCTTTGTATGGCAGGGCCCAGGGTCCCCGCCACACATTTTCATGTGTCTACTTATGATCTCTGGAGGCTCGAGAGGGGCCCTCTCCATCAAATTGCTCAGCTTCTTGCCGAGTATAGCCTGCAAGTCAAAACGGACCAGCACACATTAACCCTTGACCCGTTGGCGTGACGGATGAGACCCAACATGCGTGGGTGCAACATGCACATGGAAAGAATCCAGAGTGCTTTCCTTTGAGGGGTGCACACATTGGATCGAGTTACTGTATTCTTCATCTTAGGTTGGCACCCCACTCTCAACTGTCTGTTCCCAGCATTTCAAATGATTTCCAGATGAGCAGTGCAGTCGGGACACTTTACTCACACTCAGACGGCATCAAACACAAATTGAAACGTTTACTTCATTACCGAGGGTTAAGCGTCTAAACACAAGCCATCATGTTTTTGTCCATGTTTTTAATTACTTAATGCGTTACATGGCGAGGGCGATCACTTGGGGGAAAAAAAACAAAACAATCACACAAACAAACAAACAAACAAACAAAAATAGGTCACTTTGTTAGCTGGTTGGCAAGTAAGATAGAGAGTTAGCAAATTAGTGAGAGGTTAGATTTTCACGAAGTAATTTCATGACTCAATCTTTGGTAGCTAGTGACTTTTGTCAGGGGAAAAAGGTCGATAAGTTTGCAAGTTAGCCAGCTAGTCACTAGTTATTTAGCAAACAACTTAGTTATTCAGTCAGCAAGTTGTGTGGATATTACGCTTGTTAGCAAAAAAGTAAGCTCGCAACCTTACTAGCCACTTAGGATTGCAGTTACCAAATTAGGCGGCTTTTCATTATCTAAGAAAACAAAATCTCTAATTTCCTTTTTAAAAAAGTAAGCAACCATGTTAGCAAGTTAGAGCGTTAGTTATCGTGCTAGCAAAGCTTTGTAATTTAGCTCTGCGGTTCATTAGCTAGCTAGTGAGTAAGTAAGCAAAAAAAAAGACTTAAGTGAGTAAATCTGCGAACAAAATGTTAGTATTCTACAAGTAAAGCAGCTCAGTAGTAACAAACATAGTTGTCTAGTTAGTAAGTTATTAATTAGCAAACATGATGATATCCATTTAGCAGGTCAGCAAAAAGAGTAAGTTAGTTAGTTAGTTTGTTAGTAATAAACAGGATTATTATGGTATTTTGATAGTATTTTAGTTAATGAGTAGACAGCAAGCTAGTTATGAAAATTTAATTCTAGTCGAGCTAGTTTGTGATTTAATTGAACAGATTGTTGTAGTTTTTTATTTCTGATGTTAACAAGTTGGGTAGCTAGTTATTAGTTATCTTGTTTTTGTTTTGTTTTTTTGATTGATTTTGATTTACGCCACTACAGTACTAATAATGTAGTCGTGTGGTATTTAGCTGTCTAGTTAGTTGGTTAGTTAGCAGGATTCCGCAGAACTATCTATACTTTGTCATTTTCAACGTTGTACACACTACTGATTCTTGAAACTGCCGCACACCCATTGTGGTTGAACAAAAATATATCGCAATTGTTGAGTTTTTTTTTCCATTGAATTTCATTTTTTAAACACATTTATTTTCTGTTTTCAACATCAGACTCAAATATGTTACGGTCCCATCATTGTGTCATCTTTTGCATCCAACGCAAATATGATTTAAGCGACTGAGTTAGCCTTGTTGTTTATGACATCGCTGTTGGGGGGAAAAACAAAAGAAGAAGCAAGTGATTCATCGACTTTCTGGTTGGTCACCGAGAGCGGCACTGTCGATGATCAAAACTGTAACAGGAAACAATGTGGCCATTCAAACAAACACAAATCTGGCACTCTGTACTTTGAAACTGAAATTACAAATTGTGCAAGATGTCATTTATAGGACAGAAACTCTTATTTATCTTATTACATTTGAAAATAGATATCCATACATTCTATCCAATAGTATAGGCTTTTTTTCTGTTTTCCTTCTCCTCAGCAAAAGAAGAAAGCTCTGTGAGTGTGTCCGTGCGTGTGTGTGAGAATTTTGTTTTTGTGTTAAATGATCAAAACCGGTATTGTATACGTTATGGTGGGAAATACCCCCAATCCTTTTAACTTTTGTACTGAACTTCATTTCAGAGTCGATACTTTTTTGATGTATTTGTTATCTTTTATTTGCAAAGCAGAAGTGTCAAAAGGGCTCAGTAGAAGTACAGAAATGCGTGTAAAGGACAGTTGTAAAAGTAAAAGCAATCATTTAACTTTTGTACTTAAGACCATTCATTGTCATCTGCCTTGTTCTTGTCACAACACACATCGCTAAATACATAAACTGACATCAAGCCATGATGTGCTTTTCGTGATTATAGTTTCTTTTCACCTTAGCTTACGCTCAACAACATGTTCTGGTTTCTGGAGTAATGCGTTTGCTTTGTGGGAGACGGCAAAGACGGGATTGTCTTGAGTTACTGCTTGAATCAAACAGCAACGCAGATGTTTTTAAACTTCAGGAGGCCGATCCGTGTCAAACCTCAACCGACTTGAGAATGTGCGTGAAACACAAGACAGGCGCCGTGTGCAGCAGGCTAATTAACATTTCAACTACTTGATGCTGATTTAGGAGGTGCTGCTGGTGGCCAGTGTGTGTGTATGTGCCAGAGAGGGGGGGGGGATGGGGAGTGGGATTTAAATCAGTAAAGTCTCAGATACATTTTGTTAATATATCACTCATATTAACAGGATCGTGTGTGATTATCAGGATTCAGTTGTAAGTGGTAAGAAGGCTAAGGAGAATGCGGCTTGTTCGCTGCAAATATACATGTGGTACTCCTGCACAGTGCAGGGGAAAAGCGTTTACAAAGAGAACAATGCTCGGTTGTGAGATATTCATTCATGTGTGGTTTGCATTGTCTCTTGGGGTTTCTTGGATACTGGGAAGTTTATTTGACTTATCTTGAGAGGGCCAAATTATTAGGGACACGTCTCACCACTTCTTTAAGAAGTCTGTTTGATAAAAGGACAGCTCAAGATTGATTTCTTGACACAGTATGGCTTGGAATATATAAAACACAGAATACGTATTGATTAAGAATGTTGCATTGATATATTTCAGAACACTAATTGATGATTTTTTTTTTAAATGTCAGTTTGCAAAACAATGCATTTCTTTTAATGCATGCACGATATTTGAAAACGTGAGAATATTTGTAAAAAATGTGAATATGACAAAGTGTTTACTCTGAAAATATGTGTAGTTGTTTCTGTATATTTATGCGTGTAAAATATGTATTGATGAAGTAAAAGCAACAGTCAGTTTTGATTGAAAAAAAAATAAATTCACATCAATTGATTAGAAAATACATATTTTAAAATGGTTAACTATTTTAAAACATCTTTAATTCAAATACATTTATTTCAGAATACTAAAATTATTGATCAATAATTTAAATGTGCAGTTATTGATAAATATTAATGATTGAATATCGCTTATGTTGATTAGTTGTACTGCACACATATTTGCTATTTGAGACATTTAAAAAAAAATACACCAGTGTTTACGTATGCAAAAAAAAAGAAGAAAACATTCGTTTCTATAAATACAAAGTGTCGTGTGAGAACCAGCAGCTTGACGTCGAGAAAAAGACAACAGATATTCATCGCAAGAATGAGCAACAGTGCGTAGAGGTAGATGAAGACATTTTATTGAATGAAAAAATATACGCATAAAAGCACACGTACGCACGTACACACAACAGTCTATATATATATATACAAAAAAAAGTGATATGGACAAGAGAGCAGCAATCGAAGCTCCTCGGGATCACATCCATCAGTACCGGTTCTCCGGACGTGCGCCGTTTCAGAACCGAACTTCACAACAATACCGAGGAGCGCACGCAGTGACGCGCACTGGTCCATATCGCGAGCTAGACGCAAACTAACCTCGATTTTTTTTAATTTTTTGCCGGTACAGTACATTTTTTTTAAAAAACGGCGTGGAGGGAGACTCACGTACAAACAAAATACTACAGTAGGATCGAAGAGGAATTTTTTTCTACCCCGAATTTGCAGCATTTCAGTTGTTTCCTAGCAGCTCCGCGTGCGTCTACACATGAATGACCAGACTGCTGCTTCGCACCAGCCTTTCCCGGTACCGCTGCAGCCAGTCTCTGAGCTCGGAGATCCGGTAGCCCTCAGGTCCCCTGCCCCCCTGGTAAACGATCTTGCCCTCCTGCAGGATGTAGAGTCTGTCGAAGTAGGCGCCGTAGGCGGCGTTGCAGGGGTTCTCCATGCCGTCGACCACCACCGGGAACCCGGGCGCCTCGGAGCGCATGAGCTGCGCCGCGTGGAGCCGGTCCTCCAGGCAGCGGTGCTTGGGGATCTGATAGGGCGCGTCGGTGCTGACCCAGCCGTCCGACGGGTGCGCCTCCTCGATGTACACCAGCACCGAGTCGGCGATGTCGGCGTGGTCCAGCACCAGCCCCTGGAACGCCTTGAGGCGCGCCATGAAGGGGGGTCAAGTGCAGCTGCCGAAGTTGAGGATGAGCGGTCTCCTCTCGCGGGCGAAGTCCAGGATGCGCCCGCGCCGCTCGTCCTCCAGCCGCACCACCTCCGTGTTGGGCGCGCCGCGGCCGAGTTGCGCCGCCTTGAGGAGGTCCAGCTTGTGTCCGTGCCACACCGCCTTGAGGGAGTCCAGCGTGAAGAAGCGGTTGGAGTCGGAGATGCACAGAGGAGGGTCCATGGTGTCGCTCTCCTCCCGCTCTTTCATCCGGAGGAAAAACCTCCTCCGGATGCACAGAAAGTCGAGGAGCCAAAACATGAGCGCGGCCAGCAGGAAGCGGGGCAGAAGCACCAGGCACACCAGCGCGTTCTTGACGGCCTTCATGGTGTTCATCGTGCGCACCATCCACCCGCCCACCCCCCTCCCGCCGACCCCCCGAAAAAAAACGTGCGCCGGCTTCAAGTTGGGTGACTTGCAACTTCCCCTCTTTTTATAGCAGCCACAGGTCTCAATGATGCACACCCCGCCTCCCGCACAGCGGGGCCGAGGCCTCACAAGGCGAGGATTACCTTCTGTCAACTCCGCTGCTTTGAGCCGCTGCCAGACAACATGTGGGCAAATGATGAGACCCATCAAAGTGACACCCCCCCCCTCCCCTCCAAAAAAAAAACCTCCAGTCGTGCATCATGTGTGACATCAACCTCAAAGGAGACGTTTCATCCGTTGCATAGAATTGTTACTTTCATGCTGCGGCAATCGACACTGATGGGTTAAAGATGGGTAAAGTCAGCTGCACATCGCTGATTCCCCCCCCCCCTCCCCGCCCCCCCCTGCAGAGACAATACGTCTAATTATGACCCATTAAGCCGCCTTGACAGTATTTTCCACAAGCAAACATCTTTTGCAGAGACATGCAATTTAAATCATGCAGGTGGCCACAAATGTTCAGGGGGGGGGGGGGGCTGCAGAGGACCATGTACTTCCTAACCAGATTTATGATTAAGATGCAATACAAAACACTTGCATATGTCTGTTTGTTTGTTTGTTTTGATATATTTCACGAATCCAATGCTCTAAGCCTGTTCTAACCTTCAACCACAAAGGGTTTGAACAATTAAAAATCACCCCATATTGTGATCCCCCCCCCCACCCCCCAGTGCTAAAGTCAGTCTTGCATACAAATCAGGACTTTTATCAGAGCTTGCTGATGAGCTGATCATTTGAATCCAAAGGGTTGCAGCAGAAAGAAATGGAAAACATGGTTTGTCTCGAGACGTTAGCTTTAGGCTAACGTTGGACTAGTCCGCTTGCTAGCTAGCTTGTGCATGAGTCCAAAACATAAGCGGTTTGTCATGAATTATGACATAATATGACACTTTTTTTATTGTTTCCCAGCCCAGGTGACTAATTATCCCAAAGAAACATTGATCTTTTTCTCTCTAGGCATTGTTCTAACATCCGACGACGCAACAAGAGTGCACCATTTTAAGAGCAACCGTGGAGTGCGTTTTCAAATGTATACAGTCGAATGGCATCCACCCAAGATGGTGAGCGAGAAAAAAAACGCCAAAGCCAAGCGACCTCGTCAGGTAATCCCTTTCAATTACTCAATCAATCAATCAACTCAATTACTGGGCAGTTTACAAGTGACTTGGAGCGACTTCCAGCCGCCTTACTGGCAAGGTGGGATATAAGTTGAACTGGAAAACCACTCGCACTCACATGAACGCTGATGGGCAATTCAGTCATCAACACATGTCTTACACTCAAAGATGTCAGGCTACTTGATGACAAAAGCCGCGGTCCCCAACCTTTTTTTGCTCCACGGAGCGGTTTAATGTCAGACAATATTTTCAGGGACCGGCTTTATGAATACAACGGGGGGAAAAAATACAACAAAATAATACGACATGAAAATTGCGGTATTTTCGAAACATAACAATAAACACGAATCATGACACGACGAACGTCCTATCTGGCCGCAACACTCTCTGGTCACGATGGTAAAACGTTTAAATGTGCCTTCAAAATAAGATACACCGCAAATACAAAGTGCATGAAAAATACGAGTCACCATCGCCGCATATTATGCAGAGTGGGCTCGGTGCGTACGAATCTCTTGTTGAGATAAATTTGTATGTTAAGTTGGAAATCCGGCGGCCCGGTAGTCCAGTGGTTAGCACGTCGGCTTCACAGTGCAGAGGTACCGGGTTCGATTCCAGCTCCGGCCTCCCTGTGTGGAGTTTGCAAGTTCTCCCCGGGCCTGCGTGGGTTTTCTCCGGGTGCTCCGGTTTGCTCCCACATTCCAAAAATATGCATGGCAGGCTGATTGAACACTCTAAATTGTCCCTAGGTGTGAGTGTGAGCGCAGATGGTTGTTCGTCTCTGTGTGCCCTGCGATTGGCTGGCAACCGATTCAGGGTGTCCCCCGCCTACTGCCCGGAGACAGCTGGGATAGGCTCCAGCACCCCCCGTCACCCTAGTGAGGATCAAGCGGTTAGGAAGATGGATGGATGGATGGAAGTTGGAAATCATGATACTGTCTATTAAATGTAATCATCGGCTCCTCTTCGGTCTCCTGGCGGGGCCTTTTCACCTTCCTATAGATACTTTTCAAAGATGTTTGTTTTTTTACTCATTTTGCGAGCTCCTGAGTTTCATTTTAGCAGTAACCTATCATGTGACCGAGAAGCACGCCTTGACCTGCGTTAAGAGTGACACATTGTAGATGAACGTAATGGAGAATCCGTTTTTTTTGGTCAAAATAAAATATCTTTCAGCTTCCGAAATATCAAATGACCCACGGACCGGTATCGGTCTGCGGCCCGGGGGTTGGGAACCGATGGACTACGGTGATTCTTCAAAAAATTCTTCAAAAGCATTTCAGAGTGAGTGATACTGAAAAAAATATTTGGAAAAACACAATGAAATGAAAAACAGCAAGGACAGCGATAAATGAACGTGACATTTTGCCCAATGTGAGAACACGCTGCAAACAAAAGTTGATTGCATCATTGCTGTACCCACGAAAACATCAGGATTGCACTAAAGCGAGAGACCACTGCAAGCCACAAAAACAATCAAAAAAGCTGTCGACTTAACAACGGGGATGCTTGAGTCTTGCTTCTTTGAATGTCTGCTGACTTCACATTACCTTGCGGTTAATATTCATCTCACATCCAACTTCTCTTAACAGTCCTTGTTCAGGTTACGCCTTTTTTTTTTGAATATGTCACAAAATAGCCAGAAAAGAAAAAGCACAAACCACATAAATGAATCATCTGTGACATCATGCGCACAAATTTGAACTATTTTATAGAAGGTAGAACTTCACAAGAGTTCTACTTTCCGCTGTACTTTGCTTATTTCGATTAATTATTGTTGGTTAAAAAAAAAAAAGGTGTTTAAAACGAATCTGGAGCAGCGTGTATTTTTTTTCCTCTTCTTTCATATCCTCAGCATGCGTTTCTTGTGAATGTCAACTAAAGGAACATTAGCATTTCAAAGAAATAATCTACACACACACACACACACGTGCACACACAGGAAGGCACAACCGTTTCCTTAAAAAAAGTCAGATAGTGTTGTGCATGTTTGAAGAGCTTGAAGCCGACATCAGGAATCATTTGATATTCGTATGACCAAAAGAAACATGAAAAAAAGACAAGATGTCCGAGTAAATAAGACGATACTTAAAAATATTGTTGGGTGCCACATGGAAGGAACAAAAACAGAACTAACTTTTGTGAAAAACTTTTATTTTCTTTTTTAATTTTCTGTTACGCAATGAATAAGCACATGTCACTGGCATCGAAGAGATCAATGGACTAAATGATTCATCCGGCTGAGACACTGATTGGCTGTAAAAGAGTAAGAGGGCGTGATTTAAGAGGCCAAACAAAGAGAAAGCGAGTTTAGTTTCATTAATGCGTGTGTTTTAATACATATACGGGGAGGTTAAAGTAAGTTATTTTAAACTAAAATGGAAAACCTTTACTAGGTTGATGTGGCTACATTGGCGCCTCAATGTACACCCCAATATTTTTTTTCCAAAAAGTGAAAATGAAGCTTGGTAAAGTGCTTCGGACAACAAATGGTGTCGATAAAGTGCAATATAAGTGGACTCCATTGACCTTCATGATCAAATTTGATTTTTTTTTTTGTTCTGTGATGTGTTTTTTGGGCAAAAATCAAATTAGCTGTAACCGGGATTCCCCGCTTGAATGGATAATGAATAGTGAATGTGGAGTGTTGGTGCAAGTCCGAGCTCTACTCCACATGAATAAGAAATGGGCCATAGAAAGTCCGAAAGAGTCACACTAAGCAAATCACTCTAAAAGTGCACATTATTCGATGCAAGTTCATTCATAGGCATTCGTTGTCAGATAATGAGCTGAGGAGTTTGGTCTGGTTGCTTTCCCACTTAAGTCACAGCTCAGGAGCAGGAACAAAGAGGGCTTCAGGAATACTAAAGAAAGACACATAATAAAGAAATTACTGTAAAAACAACATAAAAAAGGATGGATGAGAAGTTTAGTCATATTCTGTCATCAACTTCCATCTGCTCGGGCCATGGGCCACCCGTCTGGAATGGACCATTGCAAAAAAAATGACTCAAGCATGTACATTGACCAATTTGATCTACTAATATGCTACGACGGAAACGTTTGAGGCTCCACCTATAGTACATTATTGACATCCATCCATTTCCTGATCCGCTTATTGGGTTCCGAGGTGCGCTGGAGCCTATGCCAGCTGTCCTCGGGCAGTCAGCGGGGTACACCCTGAACCGGTTGCCAGCTAAAGGACAATTTAGATTGTTCCATTTACACGCATGCATGTTTTTGGAATGTGGGAGGAAACCGGAATACCCGGAGAAAACCCACGCAGGGACGGGAGAGATGCAAATTCCCCACAGGAAGGCCCGGAGCTGGAATCAAACCCTGCACCTCTGCACCCTGAAGCCGACGCACTAAACAGTCGACCACTGGGCCGCCATTATTACTACTAAAAAAAAAAAAAGTGGACTTAAGACAGAGCCCAGTGTGTTCTGCTTTATCAGGCGGAGTCGGCTGCTGGCTAGGACATGACATCGTATATGTTTGTATTCCCAAGAACATCCTTTAAAGCAGGGGTGGGCAATTATTTTTTGCATAGGGCCACATGACAACCAGAAAATATTATGGAGGGCCGGATCAAAAGGGTGAACTAAATTCGACATAATATTAATTGGATTTCTTTATTTAAAAAGCACTATTTTGCATTTTATGACACGTTTTTCAGACTTTAAGAGTACATTATTCCGTCGTATCGAACGATTTGCTTGACTTGGCGCTACTGCGGGCTTCCGTATCGTCTCCCCCTTCCTCCCTATGCTCTGCAACTTCAAGTAACTGTCCAAATGAAATGAATGCAGTTGTTGACATCGAACCTTAATTGTGTACCAAACTTCGGCGGGCTGGATTAAAAAGACCAACGGGCCGGATTTGGCCCGCGGGCCGTATATTGCCCACCTCTGCTTTAAAGGAAAACGGGTCACTCTGAACATTTCTCTGAACTTTTGTTACAATAACGCCTGCAGCAGCAAAACGAGCTGTCTGAAGAGCAGATTGTGATTCCAGAATTGGACGCTTCAGCAGTCACCAAGCAGCACGGTAACCAAGAGACGAGAATCCATCGTCAACAATGACTGACGGAAGCTTCTACGCGTTCTTTTTACGACTTTCGGCTCATCCCATCGAGGTCACCACAGTGGGCCACTAGTAAGATTTGTTTCGGGCAGTTTTTACGCTGTTGAGGTCACACAAAACGATGATGTGAAACCGTCTTGATGTGCAAAACAGTTGGGAGTAGTATAATGAGTGTCATTTTACACTTGAAGTGACTGAGCACTCATTTTGGCCAGATGGTTACTATCTCATTGACAAATAAAGACGACATGGGGGGGAAAGTTCAGACAAGCCATGAGGAAATGAGTGTTCCATTACTAATGTTTGTTTGCTTTTCCAACATCAACAAGTGCATTACAAAAGAGTTTTTACACACACATGCCAGAGATTCACACTGTTATGCCTGAAGGAAGCGCCAACAAAAATTGACAGCATTGCGCTCACTTTTCCACATGAGTTATTGTGCGACAAGATGACTCACTAACCCCAAACAAGATTGTGAAGACAGATGATCAAGTCAAAGCCTGACTCACGATGGCGAAACGACATCCTCTTCGTCACTCTTGTTTCTTACGTCCGAGTCATTTTGATTTGTTGACCATTGATAGCGAGTTAAGACCTTTTAAAATAAAATCAGACACTTTCTAGAAAAAGGCACGAAAGGGGGGGATAATTTTATTTGCAAATAACACTTGAGTTCATTCATCTTCCTAACCGCTTGATCCTCACTAGGGTCGCGGGGGGTGCTGGAGCCCATCCCAGCCGACTCCGGGCAGAAGGCGGGGGACACCCTGAATCGGTTGCCAGCCAATCGCAGGGCACACAGAGACGAACAACCACCCATGCTCACACTCACACCTAGGGACAATTTAGAGTGTTCAATCAGTCTGGCATGCATATTTTTGGAATGTGGGAGGAAACCGGAGCACCCGGAGAAAAGCCACGCAGGCCCGGGGAGAACATGCAAACTCCACACAGGGAGGCCGGAGTTGGAATCGAACCCGGTACCTCTGCACTGTGAAGCCGACGTGCTAACCACTGGACTACCGGGCCGCCCTAACACTTGAGTTATAAAGTTAAAAAAAAACAAAGAGACAACTAAAAGAAAAAAAAACTATAACACACAGATATTTTACGTGGAAAAAGTAATACAGTAGTGGGCATGTTTTTTTAAGCTAAAATAGTGTAATATAGTCATATATTTAATTTAGAGATTCTTCTGCACCATGATGTTTGGGCAACATGCATCCTGGGGCAACATCCTGTTACAATGAGGGTACATGAATCTATCCTCACCTCACCATCTGGTACATGGTGCCTACTGCCAAGGACAAGCGCAGACCGCAGTGCACGATTGGCTGCGATCCGCCATTTGAACCCTCGGGACTTGAACGACTCTTGGTGGTTGAGGTGAGCGGATAACATCGTTCCTGACAAAATATGCCGACAAGCATTCTTCTTTGGTTAAAATCCCATAATACAACGCCATCGACAAGGCCTCTGCTTATGAGCTAACTAACACCAACGTGTTACGACAAAGTCTGCAAAGAAAGTCTGCCTAGGTATTCCGCTTCTCTTATCATCTTCGACCTTACTGAAAGTGGAGGGGAGGAAAAAACAAATCTCTCAAAAGCATGCATGCAGAATTAATCCTTTAATTCTGCCAGAAATGAGGTGTACTGGCGTCTGGTGTGATATGATGACATGATGTATGATGAGGATTCCAGCTCCAAAAAAGTCTTTGGCATTTTCTTTTACAGGCACATTCTCCA
Source organism: Hippocampus zosterae (assembly GCF_025434085.1). Classification (NCBI taxonomy): domain Eukaryota; kingdom Metazoa; phylum Chordata; class Actinopteri; order Syngnathiformes; family Syngnathidae; genus Hippocampus; species Hippocampus zosterae. Next base: position 6,914,329 of record NC_067464.1, read on the forward strand.
AATTGTGGAATTTAAATTATGAGCTTCGACTATGTTGATAAAAACTGATGTCCGATTCCCCTAACCATATCGGACATTCGATAACAGTTTTAATGGTCGCAAACATTTCTACTTCTCGCCAAGGAATTTGGAAATGTTCAAAATATCGTGACGACAAGAAAAACTGTTTTTGACATTTTGACAGATTTTAGGGTGACTGGTTAGCATGGTCTTCCGTGGGTGGAGTTTGCATGTTCTCCCTGTGCCTGTGTGGGTTTTCTGCGGGTAATCCGGTTTCCTCCCACATTCCAAAAACATGCATGGCTGATTGAACACTCAAAAAATTGTCCCGAGGTGCGAGTGTCACTGCAGATGGTTGTTTGTCTATGTGTGCCCTGTGATAGGCTGGCAACCAGCTCAGGGTGTACCCCGCCCACTGCCCGAAGGCGGCTGGGACAGACTCCAGCATGCCCCGCGACCCTCATGACGATAAAGCGGTTCAGATGATGGATGGATGGGTGGATAGACAGATTTTAGCAAGGACCATGCAAGTTGACACACATGATTTGCTTTCGTGGGCCACATAAAAGGATGTCAGGGGCCAGATTTGCCCCCCGGACCTTGAGTTTGACATCTATGACCTAGCTCAACGCTAAAATATTTCCCCCTTTTTTATGTGCCTGAACCTACCGTCCTAAATAACTCGGTTGTGTTTAAGATGTTTGAGCAGTTGAATAAATCCACCCAACCCCCCCCCCCCCCCCCCAAAAAAAAATCCGCATTTCATATCAATGAAGTTGACATCCTGAGAACATTGTGTACACTGTACCATGACCCCATAGATTCAGGTAACACAGGAGACGTCTGGTCGGCGTCTGCGTCTTCACATCTGGACAGACACGTTAGTCATAACTGGATCAAGGCCAATTGCTTTTTTTTTTTCTTTAACACAAGCATTCCGGGTCGAGCCAGCACATGGTTGATTGGTTACGCTATAATCTTTAGTTACAGTAAATCCATGTCACATTTGACTGCCGGGTAGAACGCAGACCCCGCGGGAAAGATGTAAATTGTCTGCGCCATGACTCAGACGGCAGACGGCGGGAGTCCAACCGGCATTTTCCTCATTTAGTCGCCGATCAAAATTCAGTCGTAAAGAATCGGCCGAGGTTATGGATTTTCTCATAGCAAGACAACCAACAGTATCTTTTGGACATAAAACTCCACCTTGGAGGTGCTGGACCGATAAAATGATGTTGCAGCTCCAAAAAAGAGAGCTGTGGTGTTGGTTTTTCGAAATTATCTCAACTAATACAAGCATGTAACTTCTCCGTCTCCGTGCCTTCTCTTCTGGCGTTCAACTCGAGAGACGTTCAAAGACCGCCTCCGAAAAACGTAAATTAATGATTCCTTCAATGATACGAAGAAAATAAATAATAAATAAAATAATCCACCAGAACAGAAAATCGAGTGAGGAAATCACAAAATAAATTCGGGGTGGGAAGGGGGGGGGGCGCTGTTGTAAATCCACAACAAAGGAATAAATAACATTTAACAAGACAGACCAGTCTCCTACAATGGACAACATTTTCTCTTCTTCCTTCAGGCTGGGAAAGTCAACTATAATCTAACCAACAGCTGACCAGAACACCCCCCCCCCACCCCAACCCCACTCAGACTTCCACATTTGATGCTTTTTTTTGGGGGGGGCGCTTTTGAACATACTGTGTTCGCTCCATCCCTTGCAGGCCGTTTTCCCGCTCTCTCGGCTTCATCGCCCCCTCCTGCATCAGATGCATCTCTATCATCTAAACCGTGTTTTGCCTTCTCACAAGAAAATAGGGAGGGGGGGGGGGGGGGGTTGCCACCTGCTGCGACCAAATTCGCTTTGAGGAATTACTCTTTTGTTGCCGAGTGGCGTATTGTCTAACCTTCTTACTTTTACCTCCTATAAACTTTCTTGGAGTTCTTGGCAGCGGCCTGTGGGTTCATGTGAGGACAATGCAGATCTGGGAAGGGAGCTTTCTTTTTTTTTTTTTCTTTCGGGTGCTTACTTATTGACGTGGCGGGGTTGCAGAAACTGCAACTGATAAAATATCTCAACGATGACCTGGCAAAACAGATTTATAACTAGCTTCAATTTCTGCCTTCGGTTCTTTCAAGTCTCCTACCTAGAACAGAAAAGAAGAGCAGATAAGAATCCCGGACTTCACCTTCCACGCCCCCGTCGAAATCAAAGAGCACTAGTGTTTACGCTCAACTGGAATGAGGCAAATAACAGTTGCCCGTGGGTTGTTTATGTCTCCGCAACTTGTCTGCCAATGATGGATGCGTTAATAATCGGTTTCATCTCGCTAGTCACATCGCGCTCAAAGTATTGTTGGACATTTCAGTGAGTGATAAAGCAAAAAAAAAAAATGCCAACCCCCCCCCCCCACTCCCCAGCTCAACCGATCGCAGCATGAACAGTAATGACAATGCATGTGTTCTGTTTTTTTTTTGGGGGGGGGGGCTAAATGTTTCATGGCCGACACATGGGGCTTAACACGCTTGACGTGAAAACTGGCGCATCTGGATATTTGTGCCTGTTTAGCACCATTTGCGCTGGGTGTTGCAGCAAACTGAGGGTACTTCATTTGACACGCTCCCAGTGTGCCTGACAATTTGGGGGGGGGGGGGGATGGATTTGGCCCCACGTGCGAAAACATACTAACGGGGTGAAATGCGGTCTTCAAGTGGCCACTTCACCGCGGTAATCTGTGATTTTCAACAAAGAGCCCAATCGATTGGCAGCGAATGAAGTCGGCTGTATTCACACCCACAACGGCGCCAACCTGCGCGCATCATTAAAAATACCAACACTTGATGTAGGCCGCCCTTGCATGAAATCGTCGGAATGCATTCATTCCTTCAATGACACAATAAAGAGTATTGAACACATCATCACAGGGTAACTCTCAAGATTGTTTCGCCCGGACCACCGGGGCGCCAAGAGTCGACTACTGGTACATCTTTCACCATTGATGTTGGTATGTGACCGTTTATGTCTCAAAGATGGACTATTATGGGCTAATGCGGCAAAGTGGCAAGAAACAAGCCAGACTGGGCAGAACAAATACGTTTACATAGCTCCGCGGAAGACGACCGCAGACGCACACAACACCGAGTAGTGCTGCGTGATGGAGTTTATTCGAGGGATGGCTGCTATATTAGGAAACGTGGCGATATTTGTCTGCGCCGTCCGTCCACGGTTCTCTCCTGAGCTTACATTTAACCAGACTGGACGTGACTCAGACAGATCGTACTCCCCTACCTTCTGTTTCTGGGCCACTATTGTCTGGTCTCTCGGGGTTACTGGTGAGCGCTCGCACAAGTTAGCGTCTCAAGAAGTCTGTGGCCTGATTTGAACTCCTCCAGTCATGGTGATAGTGCGCCTGTCGGAGGGTGTCCTCATGTGGCTTCTCCCCACTGAGGCCTGTTTGAGCTTATTAGTGTGCGCCCGTCTGTACACTCATTGATGCCAGTCCTCGGGACAGATGGTGGCAAGACAGGGTGAGTGAGCGCAGCAAACACACACACACACACGCACATGCACGCATACATGCACGCATACATGCACGCACGCAGACACACACTCCGTTTCATTTTTGCCATTACGTCTGTTGTTGTTGTATTTCTGCCCTCCCCGCCACCCAAAAAAAAAATTCAGTGATCTATCGAGCAATGCTGTCACTTTGTATGCGATAGTTTTGAAGGGCGACTGTCCGTGTGACTAAACAATCCTTTCGTAGCTTATTTGCATAAGCTCATGAATCTTTATAATGTCACTGCTCATTTAGCAGCGCAGAGAACCATATTTGGTAAGCTAAGTGATCGAAATGAACCGCACGCGCCACTTTGAGGCAGTGGACTAGTCGGAATCACATTTTTTGTTTTTGATGGTTTGAATCACGTTCGTAATGTGAACTGAAATCTATAGCCTCAAAAGGAGGATCAAGTTCACGTCAACCGACTGCATGTTTTGTCAAACGCAGTTTATATTGTCATTTTGTGAGCCAACTATCAAAATATAAATGCGTGGCATGAAAATATGAAGTCCAGAAGTTTCATTTTCTCCGTGTGTTTTTTCAGTGTTTTCTTTGACTCGTCAAACTGATCGTTTATACATTCGCAGTGTTTTCGTGCTTGATTTGCTTCTTGTCTTTCTGTTTTTAAAGGTGTTAGTAGTTTGCCGGGGTGACGTCTGGCGATGAATGAAATATGTTAACGGAAATATATCGTGCAGTAATAGTGGTCGTAATTGTCAGAGTTGTTGTATTTGATTAGTTCTCAGTCGTTTGAACTACATAAAGAATTTGGAATTTTTGAAACAAGAGAGGGGGCAAAAAAAAAGTCTGGAGCAAAGCTAAAAGGAGCACGGTAGGTTGAATCTTCACCTTCTTATTGTTATTATTTTTTTCAAAACTAACAACATGTTTTGATAGACAATCCTTTTTGGTCCCAACACAAACAAAATGTCAAACAGTTTAGGTGGCTCAATTTTTTGATACATGGTTTGATCATAGCCGCCAAGCTAGCACAAGCAAATGCTAAATTTTCTGTTTCCTTTTCTTTTTTAAAACCTGGCTTATATATTTGTTCATACTGTATTTCAGTTGTTTTTTTTAAACCAAAGTGAACCACACATTTTCAATTCCAAATTGGTGACTGACTGTTGTTTTTACATGTGTGACACCATTTTTTTTTTTTGACAGGTTAACTCGTTTATGGGAGTACAGTCAAGGTAAACGGTCAAATGTGAATGACAGTTTCTTGTTTAGGATGTTCTTGTTATTTATTTATTTATTTATTTATTATTACATATAGCTAAGATTTTGACATTTTGTTTGTTTACCTTATCTGAGTAATGCTAAAGTTTTGCATTCATTACCATTTTAAGACATCATAGTCTCTTTCTAATTTTATTCAATTCGGGATGACTTTGAACTTTTTTTTTTTTTGTCTAGTGCCGTTTTTTTTGGTAGTTGTTACAATTCTAGATTCATTCACTTCAAATTTTGTTAAATGTTAAATTCCTTTTCAGTCATAGCCAGAAGCCGTTTATGATCATTTTTAATGCTATTTCATTACGATCAAATATTTGTACAGTATAAACTGCATATTTTTGGAAATTACAATTGCAGAAAGTCTCGTAGTCCATTCGAAATGTGTTGCGTCTTGGATTACAAAGTACACGTCAGTGTTCATGTGAAGAACCAGAAAGCATTTGGTGTGAGCATTGCTGGGAAGGCTTTTTGAAGAATGTAAAAGGTTAATCAATGTGAGGTTTACTTGTTTACCAAAAAAGTTAAAGAGGGGGGAAATCAAAGCTCCGCTGTCCTCATGAGGTCATTGTGCACTCAACAGTGTTTAATAGGATGTGTTTTACTGCCTTGAGTTGTCTCTGCGGGGTACTGCTGAAACGCTGCTCCAAACGTCAACTGGCAGCGTTTGGGAAACGAGTGAGGCAAGACCCAAAATGTCTGACTCAGTCAGGCGAAGAAAAAAGCCGAGAAGCTTCATGCAGATGCGACTTGAAACATGCGGTTAGTTTATCAATGGGGCCTTTTAACTTTTTTAAAGGGGGGGTTGCAAAAGTTCAGTTTCAAACATTCAGGAACAATTTTTCAATGCGCTCTTGATTTGGAACTCTCTCAGACACACGGCTGTCTTTTGGGCTGCGTGCACATAAAAGGCATTTTCCATTCATTTCGTCCCGGTTCACTGATTGAATCAAGTTTTGCAAAAGGAGGCGCGAACTTGATTGTGCACGCAAACAAAACGTGGGAGCCCATCTACTAACTGGGGGCAACCGAAATTCTAAATCGTCAGACAATTCATTTTTAAAATTGGTTTCATTTAGCACACAAAAGTGCGGTCTCTGATTTTGCATCTTGATAGAGCGAGTTTTACCCTTTCATGCACCCTGTAACCCGATAACCTGAGAAGCTGTCCACTATAGTAACCTCTGTCCCCGAAAGGGTTCAAATAGAGTTGCAAACGATCAAGTAAAGCAGTGCCAGTGTCGCGCGGCTGAACGCAATTTCAGCGAAAGCGCGCAGGGTGGCGTGGATGACGGTGAGCAATAGCTCAGTGGTCCCTTTGAGCGGCGAATAATCGGGGCTTCTCGTTTTCCTTCGACAGGAAAAAAAAAAAAGAACATCGCTCATCAATCTGGCGACCGGTGGTTACATTATAATTATTATGTTGCCGGCACAATCTTATTTGACAGTTCAACAGACCACAATGAACGCCCCACATTGTTTTTATCTCACCACGCTGCCTGTGCCTGTTTGTTATTGTTGTTGTTTTGTTTTATTTGGTGTCTGTTACTTCGCGAGTGACCTCGTGAGTACATTTTTGACATGATAGGCCAGGCGTGTCCAACTCATTTTTGTCGCGGGCCAAATTGTAGTTGCCATTTAGCTTGAGGGGCCATTCTGACTGTGAAAACATATGAAGAAGTCAATAATAATCGTTTCTTCAACTATTTAAGTGACCGTAGCAAGGGTTTGGTAGCAAACAAATGCTCACAAAAGCTCTCATTTATTACATGTGATCATTTTAAATTTTGGTACAGATTTTAGGAAGCATCATGGAAGTTGACATGTTTGATTGGCTTTCACAGACCACATAAAATTATGTGGCGGGCCATATTTGGCCCCCGGGACTCGAGTTTGACACCTATGCAAAAGGCTGCAAAAAGCACAACTTTCTGTGATGAGAGTTAAGCATTTTTGCCCCCCCCCCCAAAAAAAAAATACAAGCACTCCTGGATGACATGTTTTCCATGCTGCTGTTTTGGTTACCAACCCGCGGTCAAATATGCTCAGCAATGTTACCATGTGAAATTGAGTGCCTAAGAACGGAGAGAATTTGGCCAAAACAGCAAAGGAAACAATCTCCTCCCTTCCAGGAAGAACCAAGATGCAGTTACGGGTCGGCAATCTCAACTGGATGAGAGCAAGAGCCGAAAAAATTTGCACAGCAAAAGCGAAGAAAAGTATTTGATGGCGGGAAAGATAGGCACATTCCATGTCAGCGCACCTTTTCAGCACTCTTTTGGTCTTGAGGTTGAACAGAATTTGGGACAGCTTTGTTCTCTGTTAACATGGGAATATTTTTGGCAGCCGGCGAATTTCATCTCCTGCATTCCTGACCTTTTCTGACTCGGTTAATTATCCTCGTAATAAATTCCTTTCATGTTGGTTCTGCTGGGCAGCATCAATCATCGGACATGATACTGTTCAGATCCCGGACTTTTATACGTTTTAAACAGAAGACTATATCAACACGTATGACAATGTGATAAATTTCACTGTAATGTAGCACTGTTGCAACACGAGTTATGTTTCGAGCGAATGTGTCTGTGTTTTTACAATAAACAGACTCATTTAACTCCTTTACGGAACAATCTGGAATTACAGTACATTGTTCGGGAGCCAAATCGAAAGAGCTCTTTGACGATGTGTTCGTTCAAATCACGAAATGATAATGCAATCATGAACAAAATGGCAGCCAGGTGTCTTCAAGAAAAAGATTTTCGGACATGAGAGAAATTTGCTCAAACGTCAGCCATCCTGATCCAAAATGGGGGCCCTTTATGGCCAAAGAATGTGGCCAGCGTCGCTAGTGTGCGTGTGGAAAAGTGGCAGGGAGAAAGAAACATAAAAATTCACAACCAGGCTGAGAAGCTCCGAAAATCAACTCGTGGAAAAGTGGCTTCTTGTGTGGGAATGAAAGATGTTGTGGCCAGGAAAAGGGCTAGGGGAGCAACAAAAAGATCCAGCCCCTTACCAGTTTACAATTTATTCTACTTGAATTTAACAGTTTAGTGGGTTTTTTTTAACTTTCTACCCACCATACTTTTTGTTCTTGCCCATTATTCCTATCTTTTGTCTTTTTTTTTTAAATATCTTGACTCAGTCTTGTGTCATTGTTATTTCTGTTAAACATAAACATGATTTAGAATGCCTGGCATGTTAGGAACTGGGAATAATTTCCTTGAAACGAAATCTAATTAGAACAATATGGTTGGCAACAGTTGAGTGAAAGTCAGCTGCTAATGGGCTATGAGCGAGGTGTTTTGGATGATGCTTTCAGAGTGATAAGTAGACGGAGATTTTTTTTATTTTTTTTTTTGTGGAGGCTTTGACATAGCAGAGATAGCTGGGACACAAATGAGTTGATGTTCAGATGCTCTGCAGACAAGAAAGAAGCCCGTAACATCCATCCATCCATTTTCTGAACCGCTTAATCCTCACTAGGGTCGCGGGGGGTGCTGGAGCCTATCCCAGCCGTCTTCGGGCAGTAGGCGGGGGACACCCTGAATCGGTTGCCAGCCAATCGCAGGGCACACAGAAACGAACAACCATTTGCACTCACACTCACACCTAGGGACAATTTAGAGTGTTCAATCAGCCTGCCATGCATGTTTTGGGAATGTGGGAGGAAACCGGAGCACCCGGAGAAAACCCACGCAGGCCCGGGGAGAACATGCAAACTCCAAACAGGGAGGCCGGAGCTGGAATCGAACCCGGTACCTCTGCACTGTGAAGCCGACGTGCTAACCACTGGACTACCGGGCCGCAAGCCCGTAACAATTTCAATTCAAAGAAGAATGTATGAATTTGTGTGTTTGTTTGTTTGTTTTATCATTGAAGTAATGTCCCAAGCAAGCACCCGACGGCAGTACAACTCGTGAACTCTACTATGGGAGACAACTTCACGCCAACTGGTGCGTTTTCTCAGCAGTCTGCCGCGTGGCCTCATGCCGGCACACTTGCATACACTGCTAAGACTGAAGCTGAAGGTCAACAAGCACGTGTGCTGACCTCCTCAGCCTCCTACACGGCACCCAGAAACTTTTGGTACAAATCCCGATGGACCGGTTACATAACAAGCGCACACAAGTTTTACTTTTAATTCGCTCATCTATATTTCCGTGATTGTGGAGGAGGTGAGAGCATTTTCTTTTTTTTCTTTCTTTTTTTTTTTTATGCAGTTAGCGCCTACCTACATAGCAGCCCATGTGTTGGAGCTGACTGCGAGGAAAATTTAAAGGGAGAGCTACAAGGAACCATGAGGTGTAGAAGTTTTAAACTGCAAACAAATGATCCGATATTATGCGTTTTGTTGTGGGGATGGATAACCCGGCAACTGTAACGGAAGTCGATCTGGCCTCCTCAAAATGAAAGTTAAAGGAGAGAGGAAGTTTGATTTTCAGTCAAAACGTTTTCTCGGTATTAATGGAGCATTGCCACACATGGGAAATTTGTTGGCAATCAGACACTGAAATAACTTGAATGGAAACATTTCCAACTAACCTATTTGCCAATTTTTGTGCTCGAACATAACTAAGGCAAAATGATTTTCGGAACTCTCAACGAGACTTGCGCACCAGCGCTAAGATATTTTGGCCTATTCCTAGAAAGTAAACTGTAGTTGTCTTCAGTTTTAACGGGTATTTTTGAGCCTGTTCCAAAGGCGTTCAAAAGAATTTTTAGATCAGGGTTCTTCAGAATAGTCCAATGTTTAGTTCGTGGCCGGTCCTGGATTATTTATCGTTGTATTTTGCTTCGTTATACTGTTTTTTAGTTTGGACATGTCAACAAGCAAAGCAGTCCCAAAACATAACTGAAAACAAACTTTTGTTCACGACCAAAAAAGAAAAAAATTGACTGGAATCTTCAAAAATACATTTTTGACACCGCACAAAGTTGCTGGGGCTGTGTTTTGTTCTTGCTTTATTTTTATTTTTTGGTTCTACGGAACAGGCGGCCCGGTAGCCCAGTGGTTAGCACGTCGGCTTCACAGTGCAGAGGTACCGGGTTCGATTCCAGCTCCGGCCTCCCTGTGTGGAGTTTGCATGTTCTCCCCGGGCCTGTGTGGGTTTTCTCCGGGTGCTCCGGTTTCCTCCCACATTCCAAAAACATGCCTGGCAGGCTGATTGGGCACTCTAAATTGTCCCTAGGTGTGAATGTGAGCGTGGATGGTTGTTCGTCTCTGTGTGCCCTGCGATTGGCTGGCAACTGATTCAGGGTGTCCCCCGCCTACTGCCCGAAGACGGCTGGGATAGGCTCCAGCACCCCCTGCGACCCTAGTGAGGATCAAGCGGTTCGGAAAATGGATGGAATGGTTCTATGGAACATGTGTGTGTGCTGAATGAAGTTTTGATTTCATATATTATGTGACGAGGAGATTCATCTACAGTACTCGTAAAGGTTTAAAAAGCTACCCAAAAATATGAGGACATGTTTGGTTTGACCTATTAGAAAAATCCACATTGCGAGCGTGAAAGTATTCAAGTTTGCCAAACATCCTGAGTAGGTTTGGGTGGTCTGGCGCACCACCGGGTGAAACGTAATGCAATCCAAACAAACTGCTTCTCTCATTTGCAGCAGTTTCCTCCTTTTTTTGATGAGGAAATGTCAGTTCAACTAAGGTCGTGTAACATTAAACAGTCCTATCTTTGTTTCAGGGCAAGTTGTAGGATGTCGAATTCTCATAAATCAAGTTGAATGTTATTCATAACGTCAAACGAGAAGTTGTGCAGCAACCCGTTCAGGGTGCCCCCCGCCTATGCCCAAAGAAGGCTGGGATAGGCTCCAGCACGCCAGCGACCCACATGAGGATAAAACAGATCAGAAAATGGATGGATGGATCGAAGTTTGTGCGAGTCTACACTGGTTTGTGATTGCGCAAGACGACAATAGCTCATATAGCGCTAATGGTTCGTTGCTTAGGCAGACAGCGAATATTGATTTTGCATTTAATTGCTGGCATTTGTCAATTTCAATGTTTTCTGGGATCTCATTCTATTGATGTACAGTGAAAAAAAAAGGCCTTGAGGTAATTCAGGGGGAAATTCTTAAAGGAATTCTCCTTTAAAGTCGTTAGCATGGGGTTGCGTGAAGGTTAAAAGCAGAGCTGAGCACCTTTTTTGGGGGGGGTGTTTAACTGCTTTCTTGCCTAGGAGGAAAAACGACACAGATATGCGAACAAATGGAAGTTGACTACTTTTCCCGGAACAGATCCCACATTGATCAATATTTAAAATCAGTTCTGCAAATCCATTTTTTTAACCCTTTCAGGGACAGCGGTTACTACAGTGGACAGCTTATCATGTTATCAGGTTACGGGGTGCATGAAAGGGTTCATTAAAACTCCCAATGCGCCTCATCGACACTGTACAGTGGACTTCTCGTCACATGATGCAATATTCATGAATGTCCTTGTCATCGCTTGTTGGAAAATCCTCCACGGCAGTCATTCATCCAACCAAACAGTATTCCCCTTTTTGAGGACGATCCCACGTGACAAGACCTTGTGGTTGTCCACTTTCCATTCGTTTCATTTTCTACTTTTGCTGATGCATCTTTTGAGTCCAAATGAGCAGATGGTGAAGACACAGTATCCCTTGGATGTCAACTGATGAGGAAAATCTGGTCCAAAGTCTTTTTTTTTCCTCCCCTTGAGGAGAATTTGGAGGCAAAAATCGGCAAATGTGATGATGTGTGATAATTCTGATTTTGCTTCTGGCTTATAGGGGATGACCGTCGATGTCCCTCATCCTTGTTTTAGATTGAAATCAGGAGTAGTAAGTGTCAAGATGTGATGTCGCCACGTCCTTGCAGCATCACTGGGATTTATCGCTGTGACGCAATGCAGTATTTTGGGTTCCTTGCTCCTGATGCTCTCCCAGCTAAAGCCTCCTTTTTTTCCTCTCTTTTTTTTTCCGTTCCTATCATCAGTGCGGCTTTCATTTCGCAAGGAAGTATTTTTTTTTTTTTGGGCGGGTGCAAATCTGAATTTGCATACTTGTGTGTCCCTGCTGTGGATTCCAAATGAAATTCCGCTCACATATTTCAAGTCCAACTCGTCTATGTCACCGGTCCTAACTTGTTGACATTCTGTGAGCAGGCAAAGAGGTTGTGGGGGGATAGAGCCGAGCGAGCAAATGCTGAGCAGAACGATAAAGAGGGGAGGCAGCTGCACATTCGGCGTTTCATCTCTAGCCGAAGTTCAGATGAGGACACGCTCTCACACTGACTGCCTCGGGATGAGCCGCACTTATTTTGGAAGGCAGCAGACAGGAAAAAGATGGGTGCGTTTCCAAAAATAAAAATAAAAAAAACGCACCGCATCAGAAACAAGTTCGGCAATATCTCTACAGTGTTGCAGTTGAGAGCACATAAAACAAAGTCAAGACCGAGACTGACTAAATAAATAGAATTTGTGGGGTGTGCGTTCATCGTGAACAACATTCATGTCCTCGGTCCTGTCCATTTAAGTGAGATGAACCGCACTGCGCCACAGTTCACAGAGACCGTCTCTCTTAGCAGCGCTCTCGGTTCGTTTGTTTGCTGCACACCAGTTCACACTTGCCCAAATTGAACAGTACTAACAGGGCAATTACACCAAAAGTCTGTTGTAAGCAAACCTGACAGGGGTGAACATAGTCATAACCTGACTGGACCATTTATATCAAAACACGGGATTTCCTGACACTTTGCCATTTTAACAAGTCTGTGTCTTTGAAGCGTGCAGTTGTTCACACGTGACGCCCCCTTATCAAGCAGTCTCAATTTGCTGATCAAACCAACTGCAGTCGCAGTGCAATCACGCCACAATTCGTTAAAAGTGAGCTAAAAGTGAGTTACAAACCGATTGATTCTATTCTCAAGATTTTGAACGTCACTTTCAACTTAGTTTACGTCTTTTGTCCTGAACTGCATCGAGGGGTGATTTGAGAACTACTGAATAATAGCTTAAAACTATTTTTTCCACGTACTATTACATATAATAATTTAGAAAAAACTTGAAAAAACCTCCTTTTGTGGATTATGAAAGATATAGCTTTTCAAACGGAATTCTAAACATGGCATTCAGATTTCTACTGGTTTGTGGAATAGGAATTAAGCAGCCATCTCAGGAGACGGCCATTTTGTCTTGCCGTGCCTGATAATGACATCACAGTTGCTCGGGGGCTCATGTTATGACCAATCACGGTTTTCTGAGTTGGGTCACATGATATTTGCAAGCTGAGCTGTGATTGGTCGTTAACACAGCAACTGTGATGTCAGTTTCAGCTGACATAAGTGGCAAAATGGCCGCCATCTGAGATGGCTAAAAAAAAAAAAGAGATGGATTTTGCTTCCCGATTCATGTTCCACAAACGCAATATTAATCTGAATGCCCTGTTTCGACAAGTGGAGGTGCACAGAACATACGTAGGATTGTCAAGAAATGTTTTGAGTCGACTTCCTTATTCAGGTTTTGATGGCAGAAAGTAATTTTCTACCATGTTACTGTACATAGTGAATCTTGCACCAAAGCTTGATTTCAGGAACATCGTGTATTGAATGGAAATCTGTCAGAAAAATCGCAAGTCACCCTTTTCCTAAAATCAACCCTAGTGGACACCGTGCAGATGAAACGAATTTTGGGACCTTGTTTTTTTCCCAGTTACAACTCACGGCTTGTGACCATAGCTGAGCGTGAGAATGGAGACTGACAAGTGAATCAAGAGCTTCGCCTTTAGGGTCACTTCTTTTTTTTTTTTGCACCAAGAAAGACCGTAGGCATGCGGACTCTGTGCCAATCCGCCTGTTGATCTTTAGAATACATTTCTTTTTCCATTGTCATTTCACCAAAGTCCTAGCTTAAGACTCCTAGCAAAACCTGCCCAAAAGTGGTCCAAGACCGATATTGGGACGAGGACCGGTCTTGAACACAACATGACTGGTGGAAATGTTCTCACAGTTTACCATGGCTATGGAGGAACCATCATGAAAAGATTTTCTTGCCGGTGGTGGATCCCCGTGTGGAGTAACACATCAGAGGCGAAGAAAATCGCTAAGAGAAAGAGTTCATCAGAGACATGGCAGCTCTTCCGTGGTAATTGTCTTGACACTTAAATAGCTAAAAGGCTACGGGCCCGGGGGAGAGGTGGCCCCGAACATAATGGGAGGCATGTAATGAGAAGTGGGACGTATGTAGGGGGCTCGGATGTGCTCGGCATGAGAGCGGGCATCCTTAATTGCTAGCTAGCTTTCTCAGCCTTTATAACGATTGCGGAACGTTAATTTACCCCGATGATGCTCAAAACGCATGAACGTCAGTTTCATTGTTATTTAATGCAATTTGAGAGGAAAAATGGCCCCCCTACCACATACCTCCCATTTGTGTTGCATTAAGAATTCCCTGCGGTTTGCTTAAACTTTCTATGGTCTACTGTATCCTCATGGAAATTGGGGGGGGGGGGGGGGGGGTGGCTAACCGAAAACAGCTTTCCGCCCGCCCTCTTTCTTTAGAATATCAACCGGAGTGCGAGCCCCTGGGTCTAATCACCCGAAGTGCTGTTTTGTGAGCGCGAAACCACGGTCGCAACCCGCGCAAAATCAAACATCAAATGAGAGGAAGGCCAAATAAAGAAGTCCGCTAATTCATTTGCAACAGCTGACCTATTTAATAGGAGAGTTTAAGGAGGCATTTGTTTGTCATTCGCTTTTTTTTTTTTTAGAACATCCTTCTTTCACACCGAAGGGTGGCCGCTAAATGGCTCACGGTAAATGAAACATGAAAGGATCGTTAATGACGAATCACTTTTACTGTGAGGTGAAAACTGCCCGGCAACAGAGAGGTTTTTGTTGGGAAAAAAAAAAAAGGATTGGACATGATGTTGTGATTTGCATTAGCCGACAACTATATGAAGTATCTCCTAGAAACTTGGAACTTTTACTGGAAGAACCTTAGACAGCATGATGACTCACTCCAGTTTGCCTGAAAAGGTTTGGATTTTTTGGGGGGGAGTGGGGAGGGGGGCACAAGGCTGCTTTTTGGCCGATTCCTTCACTGTGCTTTACGTTATCTATTCATTTTGTCTCGCAATTGCGCGCATTGTCCCGACATCTCCTGCTGTGCCAACAAATGGGAGCTGATCTAGTGTGCACCCTTGAACCCTGATTGCCATTAAGGACTCTTCTTTTCCCAGACCAAACAAAATCAACAAGATATTCACGGGGGGACTATTCCATGGTGATTACATTTTATTCGGTTTCTTGCTTGGATAAAATTGTCCCGCCTTGAATGTTTTTTCAAATATTCTCATAGCGTCTCCACTCATGTAAAAGACGTTGCCTCCTAATCATGTTTAAAAGAAAAAAAAAAATGACGACGTGCCGTATGTGAGGAAGGAAGCGTTTGTTTATCCAGCACTTGTTACAACCCACAGTGAGAAAGCGCTTCACAGACGCATTCCGATACGCAATTTGAGAAAGACCGACTTAATAAAGCGCATGAACATGCAGGTAAAGTCTGCGCGCTCGTAAACGATACAACCAGAGGTCAACCGGAGTAAAAACAGAACAAGGGAAGACGAAGTCTTGATGATACAAAAATACGCGGTCGCCTTTTGATGTACGCTTTGTGTCAGCGTGATCGCGCTCAGGAATGGACTGCAACTTTGGGGGCCAGGTCATACAGTGCTTTATAAGTAATCAACGTGATCGTGGAGTTTTACCGGAAGCAAACAGGACGGATGCCACTAAAGGACAGAAGTCATGGGGGAACCTCTGGCAGATTCTCGGCGCAGTTTCGTATAAAAACCCTTCTAAAAGCTTCCTAATGGTTTCTGAAATGTACTCGGTCCATCTCCCGTCAAGTTCACCCAAAACCATTAGCATCGGAATCAAATATTTAACTTGATGAAACCACTGCGGTCCATGTGCTTCCCCGGCCGGACCGGGTTTCAAATCAAGAGCTTAATGTAATTCTCGAGCTAGCACAACAGGATTTGTATTAGTTCCAGAAGGGGTCATTGAGGTTAAGAGCTGTTAAGTAGTAGTGTTTAAATCCGTCCTAAGCCAAACCACCACAATGTCGGGCCCCCACGCTCATCTGGACTCATTTCACCTCAGGGTGTGGTGCCGGATGACCCTGAAGGCAAGAGGATTTCATACAAACCAACTTTTTTTTTTTTACTGTTAAATAACACCTCAGGCAGGTACAGTTGATGATTGAAGAGAAAATTATGTTTCAAAAGGACGTTGTCTATGAATTTTTTTCCACATGAGATCATTGAACCAGTGTGACCAGCAGGAAAAAAAAACAATCAGGTAAGCTAAAATATCGAAAAACAGTTCAACTATAACTCCACAATTGAGTGCTCCATTGCACTCAGTCTTAGCAATTGCCCAGCAATGATCTTCAAACATAAATAACAAATTTAGAAACAAAAATGTGAAATCACTTGAGAGGCTCTTTAATTGGAATGGAAACGATTCCTGTATTACTTTGAACAAATTATGTGGCTTTGTCCATCTATCCAAGACAAAGTGACAAGTGGAACAATGAAATGTTCCTCCATTACATGACAGAGGTGACATCATCGGCCTGTGTATCGACTTTTGATGACAGTTTTTTTGTTTTTGTTTTTTGGATGGTGTACTGCGAGATCTGCCAAAAATAAAAGATGTGCCTTGACCTCACTAAACGAGGAACACAGTTGATGAAGCACACTCTGTACGTGTTTTTTAATCGACAAATTTACATGTCCCCGCCCAAGGATGCTAATTGGCATTTGTTGCAATTAACCACGCAGATTAAAAACCAAATATAATGAGTCTGTTTTCATGATGGACGGCAGCAATCGGGGAATAATTACTGTTGAGAATGTGAAATCTGAGAATTTGGACACTATCAAGTTGAACGACGGCCCTCAACGATGACCGGGCTTTGAAAATGGTTGTAAATGAATTTGAGAATCAATATATGTTGACATGTCTTATTGTAAGAAAGCTTTCATCCGACATTAGATCAGATTGTCGAGGTATTAGGACCTGCTTTCGGTGCACTCAAAGGTCAACGCCACCTAATGCAAAGGTTAAGAACATGACGTAGCCCCCCCCCCCCCCCCCCCCCCCCCCCCCCCCCGCCCCTTCCGTTAATACCACCACAACTGCACAGGATGAGACGGGAAAATTAATCAATGGTAAAGCTCTATATGTAAAGACGAGAAGGAACCCCTGAATAGATCCATATTCACATGCAGAGACAGACAGGCAGCAGGAGGAGAGCAGGTTGAAGGTCGCAGGGTCCAGAAAGAGTAATTTAGGGCAGTAATGGCTGCTCTGAACCCTTCCAGATTATGAGAGTATATTACTTCTGTTAAAGGGGAAGTTAACTCATTTTTTAAACAAAAAATATGTATTATGCGGCCCCAACTAGTTTGTTAAATGTCTGTGAAATAGGAATTAAGTTGCACAATTGAGCCGTGTTTTTAAAAAATGTATTTATTTATGTATTTTTACATCTCAGCATCTCAGGGGCAGCCCACCTGTTTTCTGAGTTTGGTCATATTGGTTGTGACCTAAGCCCTGAGCAACTATGATGTCATTTTTAGTCGACAGAAAGTGGCAAAATGGCCGCCCGCTGAGACGGCGGTTGGAAAAAAAAAACGATGGATGGATGGATTTTGCTGCCATTACTTGAGCGTGCAAGTCATTTAATTTAATGGTCAATCCGTGGGACCGGCTTGTCGATGGCGACAGCGTTGAGAGGGAGGGTGAGGAACTCGTACGGAAAGCAAGCGAGCCGAAGTGGCTGGGGCATCGGTTGCCTCTTTAAAAAAGATGATTATTATCTTCCATGTGCAATTGATACTAAACTGTCTTAATCTGTGGGCAAACATTTTTGTTGTTGTTTTTTTGTGGGTGTTTCTTTTATCTTCTGGTGAAATCTCGTCAAATCTCGGCCAAATCCTTCACTACTGTGATCCCACCGTATGAGACCTCCGCATCTCAAAGGATTGAGCAAGAAAGATAATGTTGACAAGACTCTGCGGAGGGGACTTAGCGCTCACGGTGTGGTCCGTCTCCTCGGAATGAACTGTAACAGAAGCGGCTTTGTACACATCCTGAATGTATAGTTGGCAGTGTACCTTCATCTGGAATTCCTTGGCGAGCGACACAAGGGCCCGCTGCTGTGATGACGTCGTTTTTATTTTGTTCCCGTCTGTCCATCCGCATTGTGGAATAAACACTCTTCTTTTCAGGGTTTACCAATCCAAACCATACAGTGTTGGGGTTTTTTTTGTTTTTTTTTTTTGACGCTCGAAAAAGTTTGGTCACGACTTCTATTTGGTTTAGCTCTCTGGGACGCTGATCGCATTTGAATTCAAGGTGTCGCCAAAATGTGACCATTAAATTGCAACGAGAGCTTTCTGAAGGTTGTAATTTAACGGTAGATAATGTGTCTGTGGTACGACAGACCTCCTTTACGGCCCGAGGAACTTTTCGGAATCTTGGATTTCCCCCCGTGGCGGTGATTATTTGCCCAGTGCAGATTTACCTCGGATGAACCCAAGTATTTGGCTGTGGGTAGATGTGGGCGAGAGACAGACAGAGAGAGAGGGAGCGAGCGCACACACTCTAAGCAGGCTGAGCAGCAAGATGCTGATTTATAATTAGAGTGAATGTCGGTCCAATACCCCCGCTGTTCTGCTGATGGCTCCATTGCACCGAGACGTCGCTTTTCTGCTGCGATCTTAATTTGAATTCTGCAGCACGACAACACATCTTTCGTTCAGAGTGTATACATGGCCCTGGATGTCGCAAACAACGAAGACGACGGGGCACACTGTTTTTTTTAAATTTTGGATGTCCTAAGAATATCAAATTCAGAAAGATGGAAAATGGCGTTTGGAGGCAATGACAGTTTTGGACGAGAGTATGTTGACCAAGGAAGGAAGAACGTCACTAACACTGATTCCTTGATGACTTATTTGTGTGTAGAGTTTAATATATGACACTAGTTGTGAGTTTATTAAAGACGGTGGACTTAATGTTATGCATTCGTATGACGATTGACCATTGGCCTGCACCCCCAGAACGGTAGACTGGCCAATTGTAGCGCAGTACACAACAAAGCATCTTTCAGAACGACGTCGGTTGAACTTTTATTTGATATATGCTTGCTCTTTTAAACTGTAATTATGGTTTTACAATGCGGTTTACCACCAGCACGAATGTCAAGGAATTCAAAGAGGTTGAAGGGCAGGTTTTTTTCGGCACCTATTCCGAAAGGAATGAACCCGAATCAAACTACAAAAATAATAAAATAAAAAAGAATGCAGTTGTCCATAATTACAATTAGAATCATTTCAATGTTTCAAAAATCAACAGCCTGGTCTGCTTTAAGGAATAATGTATGGTTAACCAAAATGGGTTTAAAGTCATCTGACCTCTGTCGTTCAGTAAGTTAAGAATCACAGGCAAGATGACGAACCGAAAAAAACAAAACAAATAAATTAAAATAAGCTCTGCTCGTTTGTGGGCCTGACCACAGAGACAGACAGAACTGGAACATGAAAATAAGCCTTATGAATGACAAGCGGGATTCTGCAATAAAATACTGAGGGAAATACTGTTTGCTTTTCTCAACTCAACTTTATTTAAAGCTGCATATTAAGCGCTGTATATGAAGTAAAAATCTGACAATTAAAAAAAAGGCGTAAACACGATAAAACACAAACAATGGCGAGTCTCATACCGAGATTTATGGCGACTTTTAAAGATGGACAGACGGAAGATCATTCCCGCTACGTTTGATGTGGTCGATAGCCAAGCAAGCATAATAACAGTGAGGTTAGCGATGGCATCCCCTTCATTCAACTCACACTTACAGACCACTGATCGATGCAACCACAACTATTTCACACCCGACGGATGCATTTATGTATTCGCCCGACCGCGACGCCACACAAGAGGCCTGCTTGACTTTCACAAGCGGTGCCAACAAACTCATGTTCCAGTCAACATCTTTGACAGGGGACAACCTCTCGCATCTGCGTCCCATCGTCAGCACTCCAGCGATTACAGTCAATGAGAATATGGTGATGCGAAAATGTTTTTAAAAGACAATGCACGATTAGGACAAAATAAAAAAAGATGCTGAGGGACGTTGTCAAATTGGAACCTCAGTTTTTACCCCTGCACACTCTTAAACAGATTGTCATCCAAAACATATTTCCTTCAATCCTAACTAGTCTCCCAGTTCCTACCAATGAAAAACATGCCCACGGAATGATGCAGCCACTGCTAATGCTTATGTTAATCTACAATGCCATTGACTTGCTAACCGAAAATAAGGTTCAACTTCTGGAAAGGATTATATTCCTTTAAATAACAAATATTCATACACAAGCCAAAGCGTCCGCATTGCACAACACAGCGCTCTCTCGGCTCCTGGTGATGATGGGGAGGGGGGTGGGGGGGATATATGAGGGGTCAAGTATTGAGCATGTGTGATAGCATAGAAGCCATACGAGAAGGGCAGGGCGAAGGGGGGGGGGGGGGGGGGGGGGGCGCGCGCGCATTAACCCAATGGGACCAGTCAGCAAAACAGCTTGCATGTGGGAGGCGAGCGTGTCGTATAGTCATTAGTGCAGCATGTTGGATATTTTTGTACATTGCTAGCTCCATTCTTGTGCAACATGTACAAGTGACAAATGTGCACATCGCTAGCTTAAGAACTGTGGTCTTTCTATGTTTTGGTGGAAGATAATGGTGGCAAAACAACCGCATCATTTTAACTTACTATGTGATGTGAACTGTAACAGCTGAAAACCTCTATTAGCTGTACATATTTCAGGAATGGTCTCAAGTGTCATCTAAGTGTGAAAGCAGGTTCACTACTGTCACAAGAGAAACTACCAACACAATACGTGACACAAACAAGTGCGAGCCCATTCATATAATATTAATATTAATAATCACTTTCTGGGGAGAAACGATTTGCTCAAATTCGCTATCGGTCTCACTCCTTACCCCCGCCACAAATCGTTACTGAAAGTATGATTTTTTACAATCATTAGCGAATGGTAGTTAAAAACACAACACTTATGTACACACTCGGGTGACATCATTGCCGTAGGAACGAAACTGTCGTCGACCGAGGGGGACCCTGTCATTGTACTAACATTCTTCCGTATTCTGGCCAGCATTGCGCACCTTTTAACAAACACACGTACATGGATGCGTTAATACATAAATGTGGAAAGCTCCTGAAAGAATTGTCAATGAAATATAAAGATAGTAGAAAACCAAGCGAGAGCTGGTGAAAAAGTGCTGATTAGATTACCCTGCTGCAGCTGCGGCGAGATTTTGGGCTTGTCACTGCGACCAAGTCGGCTCGTCTCCTCCTCACCTCAGCTGCCCTCTGCGCCTCTCCGTGCGGAGTGACACCGCCCCCTGTCGAGTTACGGCGGGACTGCGTTGACCGTCTCCTCAACTGAGGGCGTCTGAGGTGAAAGACGCGCGCCACCAGTGCATGTAACAAATACAGCACTGCGGGGAATTAGGAGACCAAAACGAAACCGACACTGGATATTCACTATTGGTGGCTAAATCAGATGAGTTGGTGGCCTACTCATTACCTACAGATAAAAGATAAATCCTGCGAATTTGTGATGTGTTTATGTTTTTGTCATACACGCATCCCAAGTGGACTGAAAAGAACTGTACATACACCAGCCATAAATATCCAGTTAATACCTTTCCGAGTAGTCGTGAATTAATCTGTATTCCATGTCTTATGATACAGTCTATTCACCGCAAATAATATTACAATAACAAAACACGGTTTAATCAAGCCAATACTGACTCAAAATTGATATTTTGAGACATTTGTTGTCCATTGAGTTCAGGCTTTTGCGTGTGTGCGTGTGTGGTTTTTTTCAGGGTACTCTGACCTGCTTCCACATTCCAAACACAAACACGTTTGGTTTATTAAAGACTCTAAAATGCCCATTGATGTGAATGGCTGTACGTCTATTTGTGTGACTGACTGGCAACCAGTGTAGGGAGTACCCTGGCTCTCACCCAAAGAAAATGAATGGATGGAGTTCTTGAAGACACCAAGTCACGAGAGGCGTTTTTTTTGGCTTCCATTTCCCCAGACAGGCCTAAGTCCACAACTGTGGGAGGGTGAATACATTTACATGCCATTACATTTTGGTCTCCAGCCAGGAATATAACCAAAGGAGGAAAGCTGCACCAACAGGCGGCCTGTCGCTGTTGGCTCCATGCCGCCTTTACGTCCAGGCGGCCAGGTAAGGGCACATGAGGCAAGCTTGGCACTGACTCACAACTGCATTGACGGGCCAAGGAGATGCTTTGCAATCTCATTAAAGCAGACGTTTGCCAAGAACCTGCTTTTCAAAAATCAACCTTGTATTTCTAATCTTGGGGGAAAAGCTATGAGACTGACATGGTAACTTCACGTGGTAACGACTGATCCATCCTCTGTCAGGTTACGTGATCTGCAGCCAAAGCAACCACATTTGGCTCACTTAAAATGTAAATGGCTTCACCAAAATCGCAATTCATTTATTTCACAAACACTGTCCAAAAGTCCAAACTGTAATGTTGTTAGGCTAGTCCACCAATTATATCACTACAGGTGACCTGAGGATATGTTCCCTCTGACAAAATTGAGTTTTTTGAGGTGAAACGATTAAAACGCTTTAAAGCCACATCTCGTCTTCCGTCTGTCACATCCGTGTCAGCTCAGGACAAAAACTTCTTTGGGAAACACCAAATGTCCATTTCCCCTTAAATCACGCCCCCGCCATCCGATCCGCAATCGGCTGCAATGTTCCCCCTGTGACGATTTTAATACAGTCACAGCAGTGGGAGATAAGCTAGTGCAGCCAACTGTTACACAAGTACTTCAACGACAGTGAACCAAAAATAAAAACAGCACGCAGGAAGTGGAGTATATCACAAAAGAGCGAGAGGGAGTTACATTAGCATGCAAATATGAAATTCTTAACCATACCATGATGTCTTATGGCAACATCACTGAACGTCAATGTACCGGTCATTGCAATTTGCTGTTCCTCTCCAAGTACTCAGTTTTGACTTGAAAATCAAAGTTTTTAATAGTGGTGTAATGCAGTCTCAGGGTTCTCCCATGGCTATATCAGTCCCCAGACCTCAACCCCACTGAAAACCTGCAACGTGAGATAAAGAGGAGAGTGCAGACCAGAGGACACAGGGGGCTACATGATTTCAAGAGATCGCACAAATTGAGGAATGAACGAAGATCCTACTTTCTGTATTTTCCCATCTTGCAAAACATTAAGGAGTGCCATTTTGTTCGAGTTGTACAATGTATTACCATCAGGGGTGCTAATTATTGTGGCACACATGGTTTGATGTAAATGATTTCTTAATGTGCCCCCCACCCCCCACTCGATAAACGCACATGAATTAAAGGTTGGATTTTCCTTCTTTATTCTATTTTTGGTCCTTTAAGGAAAATGAATTTATCTGAAACTAAAAAGTACATCTCAACAAGGGGTACCATTAAGTACAAGTAGCTGTTCCAGTCATTTGTTTTCTACCAGGCTTCTCCTCATTTGTTACATTGTGAACATCACGTGACCAAATCCAGAAAATAGGTGAGCAGTGATGTTCGCAATGCAAGGGGTGGGTACTTTGATGTCAATTTCAGTCAACAGCAGGTGGCGATGCTGCGTAAAATGTCAGCCTCCTTGGATAGCTGAAAGCGGATGGATTACTCATCTAAATTCTTATTCCACCAAACCAATATGAATCAGAATTTCAGTTTAAATTAGCTAATGGGGCAGACACGTACCAGCATTTATGCTAAGTCCGGCGCATTTACACTGTTTATTCATGTATTTGATTAATGTGCACTGACCCCAAGGAAATAAACAATTGCAAAGAAAATGTTTTGACTTCACTTCCTGTTTTGTTTTGTAAAATGTTACTTGGCAAGTTTAATTATCTTTTTACAACCTTCCATCTATTTTCTACAGGCCCTCATGTGAGAGAGGGAAACTTTGGGCGAAGGGCGAGTTAAACCCTGTAATTGTCGCCAGTCGATCGCGGAGCACGTGTAGACAACCATTCAATGTGACAGTAAAACCCCACAAAAATCATGCGGACAACATTCGAACTCCAAACGAGGCTTGAGCCAAGATTCAAACTCGGAACCCATAGACTGTGAGGCGGTTGACAGCTACAGCCACTTGTGTTCACCGCCGTCCCAAAATTTGGGACAATTTAATTTCGGGGGTTAATGTCGGAGACATTTGTTAGACAACTTGTATTTTATTTTTATATCTTAGTTGAGTCGTTTGAAGAACCTTTTTTTAACCGAAATAGAATGTTACTGATCATTGTGTGGACCAGCTTTTGTTCTATCCAAAACCTGTGGCTCCCTCTTGTGCTTGTAACTAGTCATTACAAAGATCAATGTTGACAAATCAAGCTGTTCGGTGTATTGTGGAAGATTTTGCATTATATTACAGTCAAGTAAAGCCAACATGGATGCATGGTTAAAAATATATATTCAAATTCGGTCTTTATTCATTCAATATAGTTGCACACTCCTAAACAGTGATTGGAACACATGAACATGGATTTAACAGCAAAAATATGCACACTCTTCAAAACCATCCTGCTAAGCAAATTGAGGGCCGGTCAGAATAAAATAAGATGTGCCAAATTTACGTTTTCACTTGCTATGGAGGTTTTATTCTGTACAGGACAAATTTGTACAAAATTCATCTAGATATATAACACTACATGAAACAAGGTAAATCATATATACAATATTAAATGAATCATATAGTACAGGTCACATACAAAAGGACACTTAAGTTATGTTTTGGAAATAAAATGAAAAGATCTGCGAAAAGACAAGCCACCAAATACATTTTTATTCATCTCTCTTTATCCAAAGGACCCTTTTTGTGTGCACTAAAATAACTCATAAAACCCATAAAAGATCATGTCCCAGCAAGCATGGGTTAATTTTTTTTTTTTTTAAGAAACGAGAAATCAAGTTTGGTTGAATGGCATTCCTCCAGAGTAAAAGGTACATGTTTAACATGGTACTTTTTGAATTTACACCTTTTTGCATTCAAGCAAATACAATATTAGTACAGTCAAACAAGCCAAGTCACAATGTCAGTTCACTGTTCAGCATCTGTGTGACAACGGCTGGTTTTTGGGCCGGGGTGGCCAAACTAGTTCACCTGCAGGGACGGGACAACTAGCACACACAAATATGAAGAAATCAGGACAAGCTCGATGCGTTAGTCGAAACAACAAGTACTCATTCTCTGATGGACCGACATTGGCAGACCAAACATGCTTGACGAAGGGGATTTTTTGGTATTTCTATTTTTGTATTAAGTGCCTCTAAACCTAGCTAGGTTACTAGAGCTTGATTTTAATCATAAATTAGGAGCTTTTTACCAATCAATTCTGGATATTTTAACTTTTGTCCAAGTTTATAGGGGTCCGGAGTCACATTCAGCAGTACCATTGTGTGTGTGAACTGAGTGGGCATGACAGCCGTCTGGTTTTCAAACTTTGCCTGTGAACACAAGAAAGCAAGCATACATAACAGGCAAATGGCACATGAAATAAAGAAATGGACGAAAGTGACGGATGTCCACAGGACAACGTCATCTTTCTTCGCTGCCTACCTGGACATTGCAAGGCGACTGACAGGCCTGAGTTTGGTCGTTAAGTGTGCTACACTAAAAAGAAAAAAAAAAACCCCACTAATGACCAAAACCAAAGGCAAGTGCCCCTGTTTGAATCTGAGATCAACAACACACCACAGTCTTGGCACTGACAAGATGTCCGTTAAAAGACAGAAAAGAAAAATGAACAACAACAAAATATCGTCTTTGATCTTCGTCTTCCTTGCGTTGGGAGAACAAAAATCCATTACACTCTGCGTTCCTGCAGCTCCGCATCCCCAGAAAGAATAGGAGAATTGTCGCAGTGCACTCAGTTGTTTTGTTTCTGGGTTCCAGCGACAGAGTGGTGGGAGGAACAGGTCAGTCGACACGGAAACAACTCCATGAGCTAAAAGACACATGGACACGGATGGACGTCCTTCTCCAAACAAAAACAAAAGAACCTGAGAAAGCAGAAATCTGAGGAACGTGAATACGGAACTTATGTACTGGTCACAGGCCCAATGTGCTGCACCACTCAAAGAGTCAGCCGGAATGGACGACATCTAAGGACATGGAGGTTAAAAAAAAAAAGGGGGCGGGGGTGGAAGGATGAGGGGTGTCCATGGCCATGGATGGGCAGTTAGGTGGCTGGATCTAGAGTCCATCGCGGGTGGTCAACATGTCATCAGCTCTGCGGTGGGTCTCCAAGGCTTTTGTGGTGTAGATGTCCTGAGGCAACTCAGACTTGCGCCGCACCATGGGCCGATCCTTCCAATGGCCGTGCTGCAGCTGTAACACGGAGGGAAGTCTGATTGAGTGAGTCGTCTTATCCTCCTGCTGAGCTACTCGGTCAAACGAGAAGACCGCAGTAAGCGCAGTCCTTGAAAATCCATCATTGATTTGACAGTGAGGAAAATCTCTTCAAGCCCCGGACAGCAAAAATCCCAACATTGGACCCTTGATGCACTGTTCCCCCCGCCCCAAACAGCATTTGTCCAAAATTTGCGTGATCGTCTCTCACCACCGTAAGTCGTCATCAATGTAAATGTTTGTATGACAAATACTTCTAGGCCATAAATACGAGGGCCAGTCAAAAAGTAAGGAGTGCTAGAAGGTTTAAAAAAAAAAAAAGAAAAAACTTTTGAGGCCTGTCCTCTTGTCGGCCATTTTGGAAAATGTACATTTTTAGAAGCAGAAAGCTATGATCATAGAAAAAATGTCAAGACTCATGCAATGCTTGCCAGAGCAAACGCAGTCCTTCGCGCTCCTGAGGCTTGCAAAATTCTGGGAATTTTCATTCTCATTCATTCATTCAATTTTTATTCTGGAATAAACAAAATTAAACGGTTCTTAATCGGGAATCTGAATGTAATTAGTGGAAAGCGTATTGCATAATTGTTCCAAGGGCAGTCCAATATGACGAGCCAATTGCCAAAAAGGAATTTGGCAAAAATGCAGATCGGGCATCAGAAGCGTGCCAGAGGATCCTTTTTTATTGCTTCTTATGGCAAAATAAAACATATATTTAGGCTTCAATTCCTCAGCCAAATCAAATGAAAACAGACCAAAAACCTTCCAGAAATATTCCACCCCGTTGAAAACCCAAGTTCTCCTTCCACTATTTGTCTGCACGTTGTCGCAACAAACAATTTTAATGCGAAGCGATCTTCGTAGGGTCATCTTGAAATGGAATCCCACCAGCTCGAACTGAGGCAATCAGACCAGCGCAGTAATATACAGCGGGAAAGCAGCAAACGGGGTCTCGCCCAACCCCTGACTGAATTCAAAATGAGACTCATTTGAAGACAAAGACTCGAGCTGACTAGAGTAACCCCCGTATTCGTGTTTGAGCATGAACTGATGAAGCCAGCTCAGATGAGAGGTGAAACATAATCTGAACAGTTGAACCGTGATCGATTCAATGCCCTCGAGGAAACACTTAAATTGCAAGATGGCATAACCACAAAAAGTTTCAAATAAATGTTTTACGTCACCAGAGATCATGAGACACCCTGCTCTACAAAAGGGCCAAATTCAGACACAACCACAGTTGATGCACGGGTACATACGAAAGCCCGTGGTCCTTTATTAACTCATTCAGTGCCAGCCAATTCTGGACCAAGTCTGAAAAGACGTTTAAAAACATCTTTGGGAGTGAATGAGTTTAAAAAAATGTAATAAAAATCAATACATTTCCACAGGGTGCATGCATGGGATGGGGGGGGGGGGGGGGGGAGAGGGGTCAAAACTGAAAGAGTTTAACAAGGGACAGATAAATCGAGACAGAGAGAAGCCAGGTTTACCTGAGTCGCGCCTTCCTCAACTGTCTTTTTTAACCTCTGAACATCTTCTATCAAAGGAACATCCGTCTCCATTGCTACGGGACTATTGAAGTCAGAGGGATCAACAAGCACAGAGAACTGAGTCCAAAAGAAGGAGGAGGAGGGGTGGGGGGAGGAAAAAAAAAGGGCAGTGGGTCAGGGTGGAGAAAAGATGTTGAATGGCATGCAGAGAAGAACGAATAATCAAGAAGTTGTGCACAAACTACCAAGCTTCATTTAGAGATTTAAACACAACACCCTTACTTGGAAATGTATCCGGTTTGCAAACAAGTACCAACAATTTAGCTCAAAGGGGGGCAAAGTAAGCGGCAAAACCATTGGGTCTGGGTTCGTATACACCTTAGAGGACTTTTTTAGATTAACTCGAGCGTTTGTCACAAACTTGTAGCTGTGGAAATCAATAAAGCGAGTGGAATATATGACCGATGTTTTTGGGGGTTTTTTTGTTACTTCACACAGTTTATACATAAGCTAATGTGCGATGAACAAATACAATTTATTGATTTAAAATACATATATATTTTTTAATATGTCAAAGCGTCACACGTGAACGAAACCTTGCCAGTTTCTGTTAAGAGGACTTCATTTATTTCTAAAACCTTGACAATTCTTCCCCTCAATTTTGTTTGCCTTTCAGTAACCAAAAAAAAAAGGGGGTGCTCATCCCTCTATTCTCAATGTGACTTTTATTTTGAAAAGCCACACCATGTACGGAAGGCCGTTTCGCACTGCACTTTGCAAACGCGCCGTCAACAAAGATAGTCATTGTGGATGGATTGCGTCGGCGCGAGGGCTGGATGCCGTGCCGAGACGCGGCAAAAGCGCAAGGCGGGGAGGGGGGGCGTTCAGTGCGACACGCCTCAAGATTAAAAAAGGTTCATCTCAAGAGCCGCGTCACGGTGCTGCCAGATTTTTTCAGATTGCTATTTTGTCAAAGTTTGAAATGCGGCATAGCGAGCTTCTAGACAATAGCGAAATTCATATTGCTGAGATGCCGTCCACTTCTTGTCGGAACTAGCGAGAAAAGCTTCTTTGTCATTTCTTTGTAGGCTGCTAGGCAAGCATTTCCGAATATGTACAGGCTTGCACAGGGGCGCCCTCGTTCACGACCCCGATCCAAGTGCAGCGTGAAAACGGCTTTCAAAAGGAAATCATGGCAGAGACACGTCGCTCACCTGTGGATTCGACTTGGCGAGGTTCTCGATCTTGATCCACGCTTCTTCACGCTCCTTCGATTTGGCCTTCTCCCTATTGGGTCAAACATTTCCACATTATGATGACATCATCGGTTTATAACCCAAAGGGCCTCGAAGAGAAATGACGCCGCGTGCGATGCCCACTTGTTTTTCTCGGCTCGGAATTGCTGTGTGCAGTCGTCAAAGAGCTTCTGATTCATCTCCATGAACAGCTTCAGAGCGTTGTAGATGAGACCGTGGATGGTCCTGCAGGACAATTGAGAATTTGCTATCATAGCATCGGCAAGTCTGTCATCTGCCCGGCAACCGACGAGATGGCCATCGAGTAGCTTTTGTATTCAGCGGCACACACTACAAACGTTTTGGCTTATTTAACTTGTAGCAATGTTTTGCTTAGCAAGAAGTTATGAGCCCGAAACCCGGGTCGCACACTTGGAGCCCGAGAGCGGATAAATGTCTTTCGTTTGTGCGCGTACACAGATGCTCAATCGTCATATTTATCAGCGTTTGGAGGGTTACATAAAGACGTATGCTGTATTCAAGCAATTAGATTCATTACATCCCAACTTGTTCGATGAAAAAAAAAAAATATCAATCCCTAGGCAATTCGACCACAAATTTAGAAAATTTCGCTTCAGGAACTAACGGGTGTTATTTCCTTACCCACTTTAAATGTCATCGCAATTATGAGTTGGTGACGTTTTATTTATCCTCGAAGGGAAACAAAACAACACATACATTTGCTTTTACTGTCATTTATTTTCCAACGTGTTAAATGTTGACCACTGGGCAACCATTTCAGCCTGGTCAGCTTGGAAGGGGGATTTTCCCTATTCACCCCCCAACCCAATTAATCTGCAATCCATTAATTTTTAACCAGAATGTTATACGCAACATTTTCAAATGACATTATGTTTTGGGATCCTAGTTTGTGATACATTTTCATTTTTAGTATGTGTATCTTGTTGTATTTTTTTGCAGGGGCTTGGTCGGGGGATTTCTGCAGTCCCAAGAGTAGTACTGTCACACTTGCGTTCGCCGTGTGACAGCTGATGACGCATTGTTCCCTACGGGTGTCACGCGGGGGGGCAGCTAGCAACGGCGATGCTTCTCACTTGTTCCAGTGGGTCTTGGAGTTGCGGTACAGAGCGGGGAACATAATTGGGAGAATCTTGGCCGCGTTGTCGCTGATCAGACTCATGATGTACTCATTATTCCAGTAGTACAGCGCTCGCTCTGCCACCTAGAGAGGACACGGCGCATCTCAGCGGGGCGGCTAGATTAATGAATGGATTTCCCGGGATGAGCGCATTGTGTCCGTTACCTGGAAATGCGGGCTGGACACGCATTTGGCCAGTTGCCGGAAGAGAGGCTCCTGCACCTTAACAAACTCGGACGGCTCGATGACGTCCAGAATCTCCTCTAGTTCGTTGAGGAACATCACCTCCTTGGGACTGTGTGTTTTGGGCCAGTACTTGAGGAGAGCCATGACCACCTGCGGGGGGGTCAGAGAATAATGTTAAGAATCGGCCGTTTTAGACGATGCGTAAACAAGACATCAATTCAACATACCGGCTCAGTTAGAGTGCTGTCCTTTTCCAAAAACTGCACCACACAGTAAGCCAGCTGCAAAAGAGAAAAGTTCCGATTTTAATATTTTAACATCTGCAGTGCATTTGCTCTAATTTCTTTTTTTCAGTGCAGCATTCAACCCAAGCACGACAATCAACCGTTGCCAAACAGACAACAGACACACACTGTACCTGTGGATGGTAGACACTGAGTGACTTCACTTTGTGTAGCGGTAATAAAACCTTCAACAGGAAAATCTTGTGCTCTTCTTTTAGAGGTAAGGCAAATCCATTGATAATGCTGCGAGACAAGCAAAGCAACTCATGAAGATCTGTCGATGAGAATTATGCAACTGGACGTGTGATCAAAGTCAACTGGGATAAGCTCCAGCTAACCGGAGACACTCATGAGCACAAGTGCCACAGAAAATAGGTGGGTATTTCATAGAGTGGCGGCTATCACACTGAAGATGAAGCGAGTTCTTTTGTAGGGGATTACCGTATTTTCACGACTATAAGGCGCCATTAAAAGTCTTAAATTTTCTCCAAAATGGACAGGACGCCTTATGGTGCGGAGCGTCCTTTATATGCGCTGAGTTCCAAAATCTGACTGACAGCCGACACGCTGTTTATATAGAGAAAAGGCGGAAGTGACTGTGGCCAGGCATGCGGGAGAGAAGTCGGCCAATCAGGGAAGGGTGGGGGTGTATATATACATATATGGAGAGGGAGAGAGAGAGAGAGAGAGAGAGAGAGAGAGAGAGGGAGGGAGAGAGAGAGGGAGGGAGAGAGAGAGGACAGACAAGCTAGTCCGCCAATGGTGAAGGGTGGGCGTGTAAGTGGACGCCTCAAGCCAGTACCAACACTTGTATAGAGTGTGGCAATGTGCATTGTTGCAAAACTCCGGTTTTGGTTTCTAAGAATCCCTGAAAATAAATTCGACGTAAAGACACGCCTACGAAGCTCAGTTCAAACTTAAAGCCACCG
Source organism: Hippocampus zosterae (assembly GCF_025434085.1). NCBI lineage: Eukaryota > Metazoa > Chordata > Actinopteri > Syngnathiformes > Syngnathidae > Hippocampus > Hippocampus zosterae. The sequence goes on from NC_067464.1 coordinate 6,945,950, forward strand.
GTTATGCTTTTGGCATGCGTCCCCATCTCACAGCAGCGGTGAAAAAACAAGTCAAGCAAATGAACTCTGAGCTTGCCGTTATTCCCGGAGGCTTGACTAAAGAACTCCAACCGCTGGACATTGGCATCAACCGGGCGTTCAAAGTAAAGTTGCAAACGGCATGGGAACAATGGATGATCGGTGGCAAACACAACTTTACAAAGAGTGAGAGGCAGCGCTTGGCGAGTTACGCCACAATACGCAACAACGAGAGGGAACGCGGCGTTTTTGATGGATTACGGTACTTGCACAATTGTTCAATTCTTTCTACACACACAAGCGCTGCCACCATGTTTCGCTCTGTTCTTTACTTTCAAATGTGGGAAAGCTTCACACGAGAGAAATGTTGACTTTGCTGTTGCTACTCCTTCTTTCCGCTCGGCAATGCGTAGCAACTCACACTAGCATGTGATACATTCAATGACAACGGAGATGTGCAGTCCTCTGCTTCTGATACAGAAGATGAGGACTTTGATGGATTTCTGGGTGATGATTGATCGAAAAACGTGAGAACATTGTACGATGGCTAAATAAAATCCACCCAAACTCAGTTCTGCTTTCGTTGCCTTTTTAAAAACGTGTTTTTATCTTATCTGTATGTCTTGGCATGCTACCGTATGCTTCAAGCTAACGTGTTAGAGTGCGCGCATGCATGCCGTATGTTTAAGCTGGCGTATGTTTTACCACTGTAAAATTGCGGCCATTAGTACGATGCGTCCTGTGTATGTGTAAAATACAGAAATGTCACGCATTGCTGAGACTGCGGCCATTAGTACGATGCGTCGAGTAGTCGTGAAAATACAGTATATTCGACTGCGCAGGTGTGTTTGTGATGAAGTGGAAAAGAATGAAGCAAACCTTCCAAGTATTTCCAGTAGTTCAGCAATTCCATTGTGATGTTCTGTCTCATAGATAAACCTTAAAAAAAAAAAGGGCAGAGTATTTTTTGGGGGGGCTATTCCAACACTGTTAATCTCGTTACCTCATATAGTGGCCAGGGTGGGCTGTCATTCATTTACTCAACTGCAGAGAGTACCGTGCGTTTTGCCCGGCTCTAATTTTGAAAAGTGAACTTTCCAATGGTAAAATTTCTGATTTTGTTCCATGAAGGGTGCACGATGCATCCACTAGAATTGAAATATTTTTGCTTTAACGTCTGCTGTGAAGGTGACGCATGCTCGAGTACTTTTGACCATCATGGTACCAGCTGTTTTTATCCATTTGAGACATGTAATTGGGGACAGCCATGACAATGGAGGCCACTATTTGAGGAAACAGTATCCACTTTCGTTTTACTTATTGCCCAAAAGGTTGTAAAAAAATAACTCAAACTAGACCAACCTATAGAAAATGTTATTAATCTGTTTTCTGATGTAAGCTCTCAGGCCGAGGAACTTCCCATAGATCCTGTGAAGAGTCGTTTTGAGGAAGTCTCGTTCTCTGGGATCTTCACTGTCAAATAGTTCTAGAAGCTTGAATTGTAAGAGAGAAGACACACGTCACATTAAGCATGCATAATCTCACATGGCCTTGAAAATACCTTTTTATGGTTGTTTTTGTTGAACCGAATGATTTTCCCATAGTGGTGTCAAGTCGTTTGTCTGAACCGACAAGTGCTTCTCTTCGTCTTACCTGCATAACAAATTTCTGGTCGATGTATTTCTTTGCTATGTTGGGCTGAAAGTCAGGCGATTCTAAAAACCTAAGGAAAAATTCATAGACGAGCTGCAACAGAAGCAGAAAAGGGGCAGAATTGAGAGTAAAATACGTCATGCGCTGCTCATGAACCGTAACCGCATCTTTTCTGTGTGCGTATCATTCAAATTAAAAGCTAACAATTTCTTTTCGCACTACGTACTGAATAGTGACGCGCTCCTGCAAACACAACAGACAATGGAGTGAGTGAACCTGTAATGTTGGAAATCAATGAAAGGAGCAACAACCTGGAGGTGTGGCCACGCCGCTTCAAGTGTCGGCTCATCCTCCTCGGGATCAAATTCAGCTCCCGTGGGATTGGAGGAAGGAGGCAGTGTTCTAAACATGTTCACGGCAAACTAAAGGCAGACAGAAAATGAAGAGAGCATGAATTCGGGATGAGACGAGGGAGCAAAAGAATGACTGCATTGGGTTGTTCTAATTTAGGGTGGCTGCTTGAACGCACACCAACCAAAACGTCACCACAAAAGCAGCTACATAATGGATATTAAATGCAGTAACTATTTTTGGTAATGAGCTAGAAAAAGATTTAATCAGGTTTAAATGGTTAATTGTCATGAGGCCCTTTAAATGTTTTCTGTCAATTCCCTCCTGATTTTTGTGTATATTTTAGGGCGAAATTGGTCATAAGGAGGAGGGGGCATTAATGGCCGGTTTTACACAGCATGCCAGGAGTGGCACAATTGGGATGTGTGTGTGATGGAATTGTTAAAAAAACAAACAAACAAACTAATATTTTGAGGATGGAGTCAGGCCTCTTCCTATTCTGGATTAAAAAATATATCCGTATCAGATATTTGCTAATGCAGCGTAAGCACACACATCTGAAATACTCCCAACAACGCAATCTTGCTCCAAGTCAACAAAATACAATTAGTGACACATACGTAAACATTTCCAAATACCACCCATACACTGAGCAAAAGCACCGACTATGAAATATGGTGCGCATAGGCTCCATGCTACAGACGCGTCCATCATTAAATAACTGCAGAAGGCGGGCGCTCGTGAACAAAACAACTCCGTACATTAGGCCGGACGGATGAGGAGCAGAATACAACTGGCCTCCAGAAAGAGTAAATGTACAAACCCGTTATCTTCTCATCTATCAGTCAAAAGTCAATTTTATTTATAAGCTCCTTGAACTGTGGGCTGCAAGGGGTTTGGCTGACAATAATGCGTGCATGTGTGCTGTAATGTGGCCTCTCGCATGTCAACTGACTCCCCTGTGGGCTGCTGTAGCCGGCTGGGCAATCACGGGACAGTGCAGGTGGTCCTCTGAGACACTCTAAGCCTTGTTCGACAGGACTGCAAGGTATACAGGCTTGTTGTGGCAGCGCCACACATCAGACCGGCAAAGATGCGTGACGTGATAATGGAAACTGAAAGAAAAGGTCTCCACAAGACTATATGCTAATGTCGGCTTTGGGGTCTGAAATTTCTTAAGACTGGCTGGAGAAAAGCCGTAATAAGGACGACGGGCAACAGACAGCTGTTGTGCTCCAAATGTCAACTTCGGCACTTCCTTTGTGAGCAGGGAAATCCCCGTGTTGGAAACACGACCCAATAATCAGAGCGCATCATTACAACCGAATAGGAAATATTTGACAAGCCTGCGGTTTGTTAAATTCTCCCACTTCGAAACATATGTGCAACGCATGCCCACATAAACGCATGCACATTTCACTGGAGTCAGGACAAAACCATGTACTTCCAAAATACTGTAGTACTTTAAAGACCCTAAACAGCATTTTCAACATTTTAGATTGGTCACTGATTTGTGACTGAGCAATAGTATAGATTTTTGTATTGTACCAGATTGTGACTTATGAGGTTCCAGCATGGCAGGAAAAAAATATATAGGCCACTTTGGAGTTGGCATTTTTTTAAGGAAAAAAAGGGGGAAAAAAAGAAAGAAAACTCCACTATAAGCAATTATACCAGAAAATACCGTGCTCATAACAGAGCACTTGACCAGGTTGCTAACCAACCAACACACTGCACGCGTGGCACAGCAAATACTCCTCAAAATTTCTAATTTTATTCCCATCATTACAATGACAGTATTGTTTGTGACCGGCGCTTCAACTGCAAGTCGTATCAGCATGTGGAAATGCTGCGCACAGGTGCAGGGGAAAAAAAAAAAAAAGTTGGCCCTTTTTTCACCATTTTTATATATACAATGTGGAAATTGCAAACCGAGCTACATGCCTTGAAATGACGCGAGAGCTTCTGGATGCAAGTTTTGAACTGCTATCGCCGTTGCGTTTGTGTGTTAGTGCGTCGTCCAAGCCCCACCCCCCCAAACCCATATCTTAATTTACCATCCAATTATGGCTGTTAATAGAAGGTTAATTAAATTGATGTCACATAAACTAAAACTTAGCCAACCAGGCCGCCAGCCCCCTATTCCATGACCGACTTTCACACGCATCATCGTCTTTGGAAAACACACAGACCCTCCCGAACTCTGACCAAACAGCCAGGCGCTTCACTGACCATGTGAACGACCTCCGGGTAGATGGGCTCTGTGATGACATTCCTATTGTGGGTGATGTACTCCACCATCTCGCTCAGTGCCGCCCGCTTCACCTCCTTCCATTTCAGGTCACTCAGCGGGTCGGACAGGAAGTCAAAGAGGACGCAGCACTGCCGCAGCTTCTGGATGAATAGCTTCTCTTGCTCCGCGGGGGCCACGTCTGCAGGAATAGCCAGGCAGGAGAACAGGGTCAAACATGGCATCTCGAGCGACACCTGATAAATGAAGCAGTTTGGAATCTGGGACGAGGGGACGCCATGTTTTTTGCGAGAAGGAGGGTGAGCTCAAGGGGACGATGGGGTAGGACCAACTGTCAAGAACGAATACGGAACAGAGCGACTGTTGCGAGAGAGATGCGAGCTGGCAAATGAGTCGTGAAGACTCAAGTGTCGGGACTATTCGAAACCCAGAGCAGGCGAGTGGACATTAAGAAGAGAGATGTGAGGACGAGGGATTTGGGAAGTGGGTGAACGGTCACGGCCCAGATGTACGGAGCACGCGACAAAGGAAAAAAAAAAATGGTGGTCGCTATTATTGGTACGTGGTTGTTACAGAGCTTCCTGTTTCGCTTCATTTCCATGTGTAAACAAACGAAGAGGAAATGACACAAGGGACACGGTGGTTTATTAAACGAGTCAACAATTGCAAGGCAGAGTCGGGTTCTAATTGTTCTTTTTTTCCAAATGGCTCTCATACTGCCGCCTGTGTGATACTACCTACGTTGTTTATAGGGTTATAGTTTTAGGGTATTTCATCATTTACAAAAAAAAACAAAACAACTCACAGTCGATCAAACAACGGAAGTGAAAAATTTAATTAGCCACAGTAAATTCCTGATTTAACAAGAGGCCAAGTAGTTCTTCACAAAAGGGTCAGGTGGCTTTATTCTATTCTATTCATTCAAGGGGTGTGAGTGGGGACTCTACAGAAACAAGAATTCTAGAAGGTAGAAAAATACTTTTTCAAAGAAAGCAGTGTACATTAACACCTGTGTAGTTGCACTTGAAAGGGCTCAAAAGAATGCTACGGCTTCAATTTCACACAACGCTAGCTAGCGTCACTCATTTACATGGACAAGAGAGCAAGTATCCGGTGTCACCGAATCCCCCCCAAAAAACGCAGCCTCTCAATGTACTTTACAGAGAGTTGTGGACCAAAGTATTGCGACAGCGTTTGAGTTCAACTTGTGTCCAATTAAACGGGTTTGTTAGCGCGACAATTCGAGAAGGCTGATGCGTAGAGGGAAACCATCTTGTGACACGCCTCTTTGGAGAATAAGGGAGAATGCCAAATCATCAAGTTGTAAAACAAGCACGGCGATCTTGTGATTCCAAGCAGTGTACAAACATGCCTCTGAGGAATGAAAGGGACACTTTAGACCGACCGTCCGTTTGAAAGGTTGGGATTTCATGATGACAAAGACACCAAAACGCGATTTCCTCATTCACGACAACAGCAGGCCTCAAAATGTCATTTTTGCAAGGCATTAAGTAGTAGAATTATGTCATTAAAAAATAAAAAAGTCAGGGCACTCGCATCTCAAGACACCATTGTATGTCAAAAATTGACATCCAAGTCTGGTTCCGTTCTGCATCGCTCCTGCGGTTACATAAGTCCTATCTGACTGCGGAATCAACTTTGAGCAGTCCCCAAAATACTTTTCGTCACATTGTGTTACAGACAGAGACTCTGAATGGTGATCACAACATCAATAGGAGCCACAATGCGACTTCTATTAATGTAACCCCCATTTGAGCGCTGTGGGGGAGGGCATGCGCGAACACAGACAGACAAGTTTATCATGGAGAACAGAGCAGAATTAAACCGACTGACTGTCTGATCAAAACAAAAGACTGCAATAAAACACCAGTAACGTCGGAACCGCTTTTGCTCGGATGTGGCTGAAATGACAATCTCTTACAAATTCAAGAACTGACAGATACGATATTCACGATACGATATTTATGCACTTAGGTAAGGGGGACAGAACGTTAGAGGTTTGCAGGCATACGAGAGAGCAACTTGTGATTGCATCCAGGATTTGTGCAGCTTTGCAGACCAACGTTTGCAACACAAGCAGCATTAACACAACCACTGGTGCAAGGTGTAGGCCTTCTTGTATGCAACACTGTTAGAAATGCACAAAGGGCCAACACGACATGGCTCAGCAGCCGCACAACTCACTATTACGCTTATATGCCGTTTCGCTTCACTGAGCCTGTCCCACCTTGAAGTAATGTTTTTTTTGTCTTCTTTCAAAAAAAAATTGATGGCTCACCTTTCGAATGTCAGAGGCATGTGGCGAAGCAGTTTTGATGGCTTCATTAACTCATTTGTGAGCCTGCCACAATATATTACGGGTTGTGCTTGCCAGTCAACTCGCATCCTTAACTCATTCAGTACCAGCCAATTCTGGACCAAGTGTGAAAAGGCATTTAAAAACGTCTTTGGGAGTGAATGAGTTAAGTGCATCTGCCGATTCGAAAGCTTCTCCCTATTATTTAGCCCTTTTCTGAAAATGCTCTCCAGTTGTTTTTTAAAATATCAATTTTTCCTAGTTTGTGTTGTTCTTTTCATTATCGTGACCAAGATTTTGGTCGAGAGACAATTAAAAAAAAAAAAAGGGGGTCATTGAAGTTGGGCAAGCAATGAAAGCAGCCAAACTGAGGAGACATTGTCTCTCTTGCTCTACGTTCGCACTGAAGGTCGTAAAGCTCAATTCGCATTTTTGGCTGGAATCAGATTTTTTTTTTCTGGTGTGTAACTGTTCACATTTCACATGAATTGCAACCTCAATTCATCTGGCGTGTGAACCTAATACTGCACATGAAATACCTATATCGCGATATACTTTTCAGGCATATCGCCCAGCCCCAATAGCGACTGTAACTGATGTCACGACATTGTCGCAAGGAGCGTGTGACTGTGAGCATGAATAGTCGTTACAGAAATACAGAAATGAATAAATGCATCCATAGGATTTGGTTCGCATTTGCCTGCAGTTTGATTGTAGCTTTACATTCACAGATGGCAAGTTTTGTACTTCCAAGTAGCTGATCAAGGGTCATATTCCCATTTCACTTCGAACACTACTAAAAGAGAGGTGATTTACCAAGAACTAAACAAGCGTACCTTTTCACAGTACAATTCGCAAATAACATGTCAAAAACATTGCTTGTATGCAAGGGTCATAATGATTGAGACAGACACAAAAGGCAGCGGGCTTGTGTGGCTCAATAGAATGTAATCAATAATCGCCCTGGGTTGCAGCTGAGGCCGCGTTGCAGAGTACAGTGGCGCCTTTCAAACTCGACCGAGTCCTTTGTACAAAGTGTGAGAGGGCATGTCTGGCATTGCTGCGCCCAAAGAATGAAATGTTCACACGTGAGCGGGACTGTCAAAAGGGTTACTGGAAGGAATGGAGGGATTTAAAAAGAATCGCCATTTCAAGTCTGTTCCCCTTCCCCCCAATTATTAACCCGCATCAACTGCAACAGATACATATTTTTTTCCAGAAGTATTTTCAATCAAGAAACCAGTCCGACATTTGAGCATTTACGGGCCACTATGGCCCCTTTCAATTGGCTCCAAACAGTCATTTCACAAGTGGCAAGGCTTTGCTTTGCGGTTGGACACCCCTCAATCAAGTGAATGGGAATGGAAAAATGTCCCCGCCGCGCGATATTTTGTTTTACTACAAAATGTCAATATTTCATTCAATAGCTCATCTGAAATGATGTTTATTGCATAGACTATGCTTTTATAACTTTGGTGACGGCCGGCTCTGTCTCACTGGTGCAAAATTAGAAAGTGGGCGTTTGCAGCGTCATTCGTCACTGCACTTCCTGTCAGTCAATCAGATGACAGTGATAACACATTTGCAAACGGCCTGCATTTTAGAACAACCTCTGAGATGGTTCTGAGGTGGTTCTATAGAAACCGCTCCAGCTATTTCATGCCCTTTTCTTAGCAAGAGTGGTACAGGTGAAGCACGGAGCAAATTCCTCGGGTGAAAAGTTTCCAACAGGACTGCACAACATATCGAAAAAAATATTATCATTGCGCTAATAGCCTGTCCAATATATGCATTGTAAAGGTGTGCAATAAGTTTCTTACAGAATTGTATTTTTATATGCAACCTTAAATGAGAAACACCTTCGAAAGAATGAAGAGTATCGAGGGGAATGACAATTAGTTTGCTAAGGATACACTGAGCTTGCTTATTTCGCCACATGGGGGGGGGGGGGGGGGGGGGGAAACATGCTTGCATTTACATAACAAAAATGGCATTTCTTTAGATACACATTAAATATAGTAATAATATCACTATATTCAACATCCATATCGGATGTTTTTCCAATATTGTGCAGCCGTACTTCAATATGCTGAAAAAAAATTCAGCTTCTGCAACGAAGTGTATAAATGTTGTTTGTTTCTTAGTGGGGATTAAAGATGGCAGTCTTTTTAAATAAACAGGTCACTATAGGGACCAGGAAAGTAACTAAATCAACCTTGCTCTTGTAAATTAGCTCCTCTCTGTTTGCAGGAATGTTGTTAACCAGTCCCTTCAGGAATATTCAAAGACGCAAATGAGACAATTCACACAAATTCGAGCAACGACTGAATTACGCACCATTGTAATTTCATCCAAGAACAGCAACTTTTCACGGCTTGGACCAATCATCCAAGCTTTCTGCAGGTTTCACTAATTACAACAGTCCCCTGCGCAAACTTAACACTATGGGGCCAAATTCCCATCCTGCTTTTTGGCGTGAAGCAGCATGCACGTGCAACTTCAACGTCTTATCACCCGACACAAGAATTCATCTTAAGGCAGCGCACAACACTTTTCTGAAAACCATCTCCTTCTACCATCGATAGTAGTGATCAAAGCATGCGCACCCGTTGCTGTGAATTTAGGCATGTATGCGAGGGATCCTGATGTGACTTTCAAAAACATACAGTAGTTACGTGCCAGTCACTTCAAACGTGCCATGAACTAGGATTTATCTGATTGTTATTGTGTTTATGATGTACGAGCAACCTTGAAATAAAATGCTAAAGAGAAGGGGGACACCAATGTGAGAAATGTGTGAGTGAGGCAGAGGAAAGAGAAATAAAATAGTTAGTGGTTATTTTGCCGGCAACTCTCGTGCTTGTGTTATTTTGGGATGCACGGGTCTGATTCCAGCTGTGGCTGTTAGGACAATCGATGTTATTTTGTGGTTCTAATCATAAGCTTTTTTTCAAAATCTTGAACTTTTAACTCTAACCTCAACGTCATCGTTTTAAATATTAAATGTTACCTCTTTTTATTTTTAACCCTGTATTTATCCTTACCATAACCTTTTTGTGTTTCACTAACTACATTGAACATGTTCAACTGTTTAATGTTTCAAGAAACATGTGAAACAAAACGGCTCATTCACAACTCCTGACTGGCTGAAAAAAATTTAAAAACCAAATAAAATAAGGTTCAGAGCGGAATTTGAATATGTGACACACTGGAAGAAAGCATCACTTGCGGGGGCGACCACTCTACCCAGTACACCACGAGCCGGCACACTTGTGCAGAATTTGTACCTGGAGTTCTCACGCGATAGGTAGCAAGTTGGTCACGTTTTTGTCTATCTCAGGTGGCTGCTTTTTTTGCCATTTTCTGTCTACTGAAGATCACATCACAGTTGAACACAACAAAATTTGGCCACTCGAAGAGAGAAAAAATTGTGGATTTTGCTGCCTACTTTTATCCCTACACCGCAATATTAATCAGAATTCCATGCCTGGACTACTGGGTGCATAGAACATATTGTCAAGAAAATGTTGATTTCCCCTTTCGTTAAAAAATTGCAACATGTCAAAATTTTGAGTTTTATGCTGCCACAATAGCAAGTATTTATTTGGTGGCACAATATTCACAAGTCCAGTTAGTTGATGGGTCAAAGAACACAAAATTCGCGACTTCCTCACCAAATTAATCGCAGAATTTGTTTTTCACTAATCTATTTCTCTTCCAGTATCCTGCCCTAATTAAAGGCAAATAATTGGCACACTTGATTCATTTGACACTTATGATTGTGAGAAATGTCTTGACGACGAGTGCCCTTGAAATCCTCTGAAGGGGAAAGCAAGCACGAACGCACATACGCAAACTCTTCATTCCTGAGAATTCATAATTTGTAAACAGAAAACTAGCTCAGACTTTTTTTAAGTCACCAACAATGTCAACTGCAGCCAGTCCTGGTTCTCCAACATCACTTCCGTTCGCGTCACTGGTCGTCGCTGGGGGATGGGCAACACAGTGTGGCTAGCTAGTTAGCCAGCAAGTGAAAACGAGCATTTCACGTACTCGCGTCACCTGCAAAACGTGAACGGCAGGCGGTTAACGGCCCCGCGCTTGCTGATGAGTACACCGGGCCTGATTTTACGTAGCTAAACGCGCTAGAGCCAAACTGCGAGTGGTGGAGGAAAAGCTGAGCACAGCAACACACGCACACACACATACACCTTTCTCCCTTAATTCCCCGCGACAACACAAGAGGAATCATTTGTCCGTACATACCTCTGAAGTGCATCAGGGCCACCGGCTGAAAAGGCCCGTTGGAATTAGGCGCATCCACAACCATTCTGTCTGCAGATTTATTGCATGTCAACATGTAAACCTCAACCAGGAAGGCGATCCACTCAGGGTGAGAGGCCAGCCTCCATTTTAGCACAAAGCAGATCAGAAAATGAAGCTGCCTGCCGCTGGAGGGAACTGGCTACTTTGTGACGTAACAAAATAGGACGGCGCCCATTGGCTGATTTCGGATCGTTTTGACGCAATAGCGAAGAGCGCTCCCGTAACTGAGGAGGCGATTGGCTGAGACGAGCCAAAGGGGCGGGATAGGTTCTGGATTTTTTTTTCTTCATTGCCTTGGCTCCGCCCTCATTTACTTGTCTCTGGTGACGCTGCCTGGCCCAAGCAGCCAGGCATTTGCACACATTAAAAGAGCGGAATCGATTTGTGTGTATTCCACACTTTGCCCCATTTGGATGGATGTCTGCATCATTTGGTGAAGGATTTGCATCTGAAAATTACTGGCTATCAGCGTATTCAAAGAGAGTCTTTAAAAATATTTTTCCTTCTGTTCTTCTGGGGATGGAAATATATCCAAAAGTCATATTATCACGACATGAACTTCACGAAATGTTAACTATCACAATACAGTATTGTCGGGAGGTTGGCAATATGAAAAGTCTCATGATACTGTATAAAAAAAGACAACATTGTAAAAGAAATCATGATATTGAAAGAAAAAAAAAGCACATCTGGGAGCCTATCCCAGCTGTCTTCGGGCAGTAGGCGGGGAACACCCTGAAACGGTGGCCAGTCAATCTCAGGGCACACAGAGACATACAACCATCCGCGCTCACACTCACTGCATGTTTTTGGAATGTGGGAGGAAACCGGAGTACCCAGAGAAAACCCACGCAGGCCCGAGGAGAACATGCAAACTCCACACAGGAAGGCTGGAGCCGGGTTCGAACCCACGACTAACCACTGGCCCACCAGGCCGCCTCAATCTGACATGATAGCCGAAACCATCAACCAAACCAGCACCTGTGGAGACTACCCTGGATCAACACCATGGACCCAAGGTGAATCATCCTGAATTACTGTACTATGGGAACTTCAGACTCAAGATTGAACATGGTAGTCAAGGCAGCTGAAACGGAGTGCAGATGGACACAGCGGCAACGGGTCATGCTGGGCTAGGAACCTTTCCCCAAGAAGGCACATGGCAAGGAAGTGCGCGCAGTCCACGTCACAACAACTTCATTGAGGCCAGACATCGTACCTACATCAGTATTTTCAAGATGGGTGCTATTGATATAACCAACAGTTCGGCTCGCACGGAGGAAGAGAATGAGCGCAAGCGGTCAAAGTACCAGAATCTAATCGAGCAGTACCAAGAGGAGGTTGGAAGACATATGCTGTGAGCATGTTGAAGCCCATCAAGGCCACCATGGAGGCAGCAGAGAGAGCCTCTACATGGCTCTGGATCAGTAGGAGTGATCTGCGGGGCAATACCACTGGGAGACAAGCCAGGGTCTGATCAACACTGGCTGGGTCTATACGCATTTGATTTTATTTCTGGTGTTACACCTCATAAGTTGTGTAGTCAAGTGTTTCAGTGACATTGCATTATGCTACATTGGTGATACAGCATTTACTGTTGGTTGTTTAATGTGTCAATTACGCATGTCAGTGCTGCGCAAGTAGAGTCCAGGATAATCAAAAATATGTACTGTAGGCTAACAATATTTGGGGCCCCCACATGTATTTGATATGCCCCACTTAGACTATAATACTGAGCACCCAGAGTGCCTCCTTTGACATTAATAAAGACAGTGCTCACATTGTACTGATCAGCCAGGCACTTTCCTACTATTTCTAGTTTCGTTGTTAGTTTGTTTTAGTTAGTCTTCTCGACAGTGTTTGCTTTAACTCCAAGTTGTACTACTTTGGACATATTTGACTTGGGAGGTTTCACTGTAGTGGAAAGAGAAACGGGGATGAGAGTCCCAAGTGCATCTATGCAGTTCTGTCCTCTGCAATGCTCCAAAGCTCCTCAAAGAGCAACTACTTGTTCTACATTCCACAGCCATGACAACAGGCAACAGTGTTTTGAAAGCTGCCACTTACTGTTTGATTGGATCAGCTCAGAGTAGAATCCGCCCAGGCCATTTTAGACTTGACTTATTGTGCACTGGATAGAGAATTCCCCACCCAGGGTGAAGAACACAACAATAATTTCTGTCTCTTCAACAAATCCAATGGACAACCCCCCCCCCCCCCCCCAAAAAAAACCACAATGCTGAATCCAACTACTGGCTTGTGACAATCCAAAAATAAACAAATCAGTTGCTCTCTTTTAACACCAATTACCATCTAAAACAAATACTTGGCTCTCCATAGCACCACCATTAGCAGCACTAACATGTACAAGCTAGGAGGCTCATGTGTTCATCAAAAACAACAAATGTATTCACAAAAAGTTTATTTAATATTTTTGTAAGCCACTCTAACATTAGGCACAGTTTCAACATAAATGCTGCACTAATATACACTGAAAATAATGTGTTGTATTTTATTCTGTCAAGTGGCTGCACACAATATAATCATCTGGATTTATATACATTTTAAGTAGATGTATAGCCTACGTAGAAAATGCATCTGGGTGATTTTAGATGGCGCAACCACTTGACAAAATACATTCAACACTCAGTTTTTTTTCAGTGTTACTCACTAATATATTGTGATTATGTTTCATGTTTAAAATGAATTCTATTTTTTAAAAAAAAGTCAATTTAAAGTGGAAGTGACCCCGTGGGGGCGGGGGGTAATTTGCAATTCTACCTAGAAACAGAGCGTGGCAGCAGAGTCTATAGTTGCCGTTGAGCCATCAGTCATTCAGGCTCATGAAACATCACAGAATCACAGAATGCTACACTCAAACCACTCAATGCATTACAATACTGTGTGATAACCTTAGAAAAGAGAAAACATGATTGCTCATCCACAGTCACACTCACATCTAGTGACAATGTTGAATGTTCAAACAGCCTATCATGCATTTTATTTGGAATGTGGGAAGAAACCGGAGTAGAGTACCCGGAGAAAACCCACGCAGGCACGAGGAGAACATGGAAACTTCACACAGGAAAGGCGGAGCTGTAATCGAACCCGGTTACTTCTGCACTGTGAGGTCGACACGGGAACCACTGGACTACCGGGCCGCCCTAATATGAAACCAATGCAACTAATCATGACAAGCGGCTAACAAGAATCTGGTGAGTCGAGTAACATTGAGACTGAAGACGAAGGGAAAGTTACTGTGACGTCAACAGCAAATAGAAACAGAATCCATAACAACCATAATAATGAACACTTTGACGGCAAAAATCGAAGCTATTCCTACAGACAAGATATTAGTTGCAACATTGTAAGTGGGCTTTCGGCACGACTTTTCTCCATCGCCAACTGCTGACGCCAAGCAGTTCTTGTGTTGTCACGAGTGTTATTTGTGACCACACTCAAGGATTTTCCTCCTCATGAATGTGTTGTTGTTATTTTTCCAGACCATGGATTTAGAGGTCAGGGAAACTGCTTATTTGAGTCCCCCCCCCCCCCCTTTCACAGACGGTGAGTGTGCTTTTACAACTAAACACGGAGTAGTTTGCCAAGTTGTTGATCTTTGCTTATCTCACTCATACATTCAAAGATTATTTTTTTAATAAATGAAACAAATATTGTACATATTAAGAAATTACATATTATATTAAATCAATGATTTAAATGTCGCTTTAAAATGAAATGTTTTGAATAAAATCCCAAAATGATTTGAATGAAATCAATTAAAGATGAAACAGTGGTTGGGATGACTCACTGTCACAAGTTGGAACATCACCCAAAAGTCCTCTGGAGTACATAACACGTATTCTTCCCGAGCCTCCTTTGAGTACAAAAGTAAAAAAAAATAAAAAAATAAAATAACATAAACACAAGAGTGCAAGTTTACAGGAAACCACTTAGGCCACATCCGTGTAATGTTGTGTGGAAACAAAGAAGCCATGAAAAATAGATGTAAACTGTCAAACCACAACCCGATTGTCTTGCCTCGGAATTGGCACCAATACCATAAGCGCAAGTTGAGGGAATCAACACCGTGAATGAAAAGGCTGGTGTGCTTGCTAACCAGTGGCCTTATTTATATCACAAAATGCTTCTGCGCCGTCATGGATGCTCCCTTTAGGTTGGACACGACGACCACATGTGTCCTCCACTTACATCAATACTCAGCATTATCTTGCAATCTCGTGAGCCTTGTGATGGAAATACCTGATCTGCTCTTGAGATGCAGCTGATTGCACACCATTTGCATCACAAAAAAGCCAGTGGGCAGCAGCCTATCAATTATGTAGTGCGACCTCAAGGTTAAAAAGGTGGTCATGAGGATCCACCTGTACTATATAAATTGTTAATATGATTGCCTCTGTTGATGTCGGCCAAACACGCAATCTCCCAAAAAAGGTCAGTAAAGGTCTGCCGAGGAGGGGCATGAAGTATTTGAAACACGAGAAAAGGAGAAAGCGCACATCTAACGAGAAACAACTCAGTAGCAGAATCAAGGGTAAATGCATCAGACAACGATGCGGTGGCCTGGGGGAGTTGACGGAAAGTTGTCTGGCGTACTGACTGGGTGAATTAATTTTCCTGCCCAATCAGAAGTTTTCTATGATGTAGGGGGTAGAGGAGAGTGGATGCCAGGGTATTTGCATCCACATTTGTTGACAGTGTCATTGAATTATTTCAGAAAAAGGATGAAATAATTGTACTTTTCAGAAACTTGAATTTTTTTAAACGTTGTTCCAGTAATTTCTGTACTTATTCATTAAGATATCCTTTATTTGTCCAGCAATGGGGAAATTACAATCAGACTTCAGAATTTATGAGTGTATTTATGTACTTTCTGTCTGTGGTTGATTCAAGTTTCTATTTGTTAGCATGTGTGTTGACAGTGAGCTAATCATGACAAATACTCACTAGCTTGAATTTACAATACAATACAATACATGCTGATTTATATAGCGCTTTCACAACAGCGGCAGCTGTAACAAAGCGCTTTACAAAACAGTTAACATAAAGTAAAATAATAAACACAACACATAACATAAAACACGGACAGTCATGCAGTTCTAACCACTTTTCCATCACAATTTGTATGATAATGTGCACCCTCGAACACCAAAATGTTCATGATATTGTTTGTGTTTTACTTTTGGAATCTTATTTAGCTCATGCGAGCTCATTCTCGGCTGTTTATTCTCCAATGTTTATGGCTGTCATGTACGTTAGGAGCTAGCTTACGCTGTTTACATACAAAGAGTCTGTTATAGCGACTTGATTTGGTGCAACGTGGCACACTTCAATGCTCATTCGAGCCATCTATGGCTTTCTATATTCTTCACAATATTAATCATTTTTATGTCATTTAAGTGTTCATGTTTTTGTGTTCGTCCATTCTCATGCTATTTTGTACGGAGCTAACCAGATACTAGTTTGCCAATGGGCATTTTCTTTTGTCGCGTCACAGTCTTGCCCAGTGGAGGGAAAAAAGTGCTTTCCCGCCATCTTGAGTATGTGCCTTATGTTTTTATCTATCCATCCATTTTCTGATCCGATTTATCCTCACAAGGGTCTTGCTGGAGCCTATCCCAGCTGTATTCGGGCAGTAGGCGGGGACACCCTGAACTGGTTGCCAGCCAATCGCAGGCCACACAGAGACAAACAACCATCCATGCTCACATTCACACGCAGGGACAATTTTGAGTGTTCAATTAGCCCACCAGGCGTGTTTTTGGAATGAGGGAGGAAACCGGAGTACCCGGAGAAAACCCACGCAGGCACGGGCCAGAACATGCAAACTCCACACAGGGAGGCCGGTGCCGGGATGGAACCCACAACTTTTGCACTCTGAGGTCGACGCGCTAACCACTGCACCATCGGGCTGTCGCCCTATGTTTATTGTCTCGTAAACATGGGAGGATGCAGTGCATGTTTTCGGAATCTGGAAAGAGACTGGAATTTGTGGAGAAAACCCACCAATGCATGAGACCCGGAGAACTGTGTGGAACACCTTATAATGGATCCAATGAGACTGTGCAGGTGTCCCTAATGAAGTGACTAGTGTGTGTATCACCAGCATACCTGCGAGTGCATCCAGTTTGTGCAGCTCTCTGCTTGTGCTCAGGGCGAAGCATGAAGAGCTGAATCTCTTCTCCCTCCTAGCAGCTGAGTGTGAGCCCGGCTGTTTTACCCTCATCAGCTGAGTGGCGGGAGGTACTTTTTTGTTGGAGGCCTGAAGAAACAAGCAATCAGGGAGAAAGGGCACAAGGTAATTCAATGTTGAGAGGAAGACGGGACGAGGTGAGGTGATGTGCTTAAGGGTCAAGTTCCGCTCGCAGTCAGATCGGGTTGTTCTTAGCAGGGAGGAATCCAATCGGCTGTTGCATCTCTGGGCAGAGTTTGCAATAACCTCGAATGGGCAGGCATATCCAAGGAGCTGACAAAGCTGTCACACGCGTCAAACAGTTGCGCAAGCAATCAGGTCTTAATGACACTCAAGATGACACAGATGCATCCATCCATTCGTTTTCGATTGCACTTGACCTCAGTGGGGTCATGAGGGAGCTGAATCCATCTGATTTTGGCCACTGAATTGAGATTATTTACTCTTATCTGGTCACCACCCAATCACATAACACATAAGACAAACAACAATTGATAGTTCCATTCACACCTATGGACAATTTAGAGCAGACATTTTGGCTGTTTACAAGGGGGAAACTATTCCAAGGACCCTCATAATCATTCTGCCAAGTAAAAATACTGTAACTAAACGTATCCCTAAATGCCACAAAAAGGTAAAAGTACTCATTTTTGAGGGGGGGGGGGGGGGTAAACGTTACGATTAGAGGTCCAGTACATTAGAAAGAAGTAAAGTTAATTTCATTTGTTATCATGGTAGTTGTATGTATGTTTTTTTAAAAAATGATAAATGGCATAATGTCATTTCAAATTACATTGAGGCTCCCCAATCTACAACTTGTGGTATTTTTGGTATGTTTGAAGAAGCCAGAGAACGGAGAGAACATAAAAAGTCCACCCAGTACTGCCCTGCAGCATTCGGATGGTGGACAGTGTGGGACTATCAAATCATAAAATCATGCCGTGATGTCACATGAGAAACTTCCTCGAGGGCAAAATGCCATTGAACACGTTGACGGCTTTGATTTGTGCCATGAAAATGATTAAATACTTGTTCATGTCAAACTGAAAATGATGAACAATCCGCAGAAGTATGTGGGATGTTTTTCCACCTGATTGTCAGCATGATAGGAACGTGTATCAAAGTGAAGACACAATCCGACAAACAACTTGGAAACCACGTAGCCGAAAACACCCTCAAAAAAACTATTGACACTGGTACTGTAGAAGAGGATATTAATCATAAAACTAATATCTGTGTACTGTGGTTTACTGACCACAAAAAAGCGTGATGCGCTTAAATGTGTTTGTGGTAATGTGTTTTTTTTCCTTCTAGTGTTAATTCAGAGAAAACAAACAACACAGTGTCACTTACATCATCACCTGCGTGCCCATTTTCATTTGAAGATTTTTTAGTCTTTCCAGACTTTGTGGAATCCTGAATTGAACACACACACACACACACATAAACACACACACACACACACACACGCACACACACACACACACACACACACACACACGCGAAAGCAACTCGAGTTTAATAAGTTGACAACAAACAAAACGAGAGGAACAAAAGTGCACTTTACCTTGTCTCTTTTGCTCTTCTGAGGCATAATGGAGGCTGGTGGAGTGTCAACAGGTCGCAATTTCCCGACGGACACACTCACTCGGCACACCAGCACGCACTGGCGTGTGTCAGTGTGGCGGCTCCAACGAATGAATGAATATGACGCACCATGTGACTGAACTTAGCTGGCTACTTCCGCGGAGGCTGCTCGCAGACAACAGTGTGGAGGAACTGCCGTTGAAATGAAGGAGAAGTTATTCTTTGTCAATTAAAATAAGCCCAAACGAACGTGTGGAAGCGGGGCAAGCAGCTGATGGTGTAGCTTGGAAGCGACTTGATAGACTTGCGAAGCCGGTTGCTCCATCTATGGACTGTCGCAAGGGGGCAGTGTGGAATCAGGAATAGTAGAAGCTTTTAAAAGAATGTTTGCAAACCAACAAATTACTTTACAACTTTATGGTCAGACACGTCCACTCACAATACATTTTTATTCCGATGGAAATCATCCATATGATTCTTTGTTATGTTTCCTAATCGCAAAATAAATCAATAAATAAACCAAAAAGAGCAAAAGCAGAATTACATTTAGCAGAGCGTGCTATATCTGCTTCTTCTTACGGATCAATGAGCAAATTACAATTCCATCAATTTAGGATTTTCAAACTTTGGGGGTCCGGTGACCCATTTAATTTGAGACATTTTTCCAAGTACCCCGTCAAACAATATTCAACAACATGTGTTATCAATATGAACTATATTCTATGAATGTCTCAACCAAAATATTCATGACATGACACATTTTGTTTCTGCGTTTCTGCTGTAATGTATCTTCGTCTAGAGTAGAAATATAACTTTTGCACAGAGTGCAAATGCAAGTTTTCTCTGGGTGCAGGGCACTGTCCTAAATGCATTGGGGAGCACCGGGGCTGCTTCTGAGAGACCCGTTGTACTACCACAAGGCCCAATTACTAGACCTGAGTATAACTGTTTGCATCTTGTACACTTTTGGCCAAGTTGAAATGTTCTAAAGTAGTTTTACCCAAAATGATCGCGTCCCAACTGCTGTTGCCACCACTGCACTGTATGGTGCTATGAGATATCATCAGTTTGTCCAATTTCACTTAAATGGTCCCAAAAATATATTTCTGTGTCCGGGGTCTCGTGTTCTCAAAACGATTGCCATTCCTCTAAAATTCTGTCATGTTTATGAGATTTCTATTGTTCTTTCCTGGTAGAAGCTGTATTACACGTGTACTTCCATAGGGGAGCAGTGTCTTGACACGTTAGAGAAGTGATCAGCTTTTGAGTTCCATGGCAAATTATGTCATCTTATAGTGACAGAGAAAATGAATATAGCTACATCTTAAAAACACAGACCGCCTCTATGAAAAGTACACAAGCAACCAAAATGGATGCCTGTTTGGACTAAACATATTGATTTGAACAATAATAAACCCCCATGTGGTTATTATACATAGTGGAACCGTTCTCCGCTATGGTTGTTGTGCCGTCCTTAGAATCCATCTTTATCTCGCTTCAGCGCCGCAGTTCATCATCACCGCAACGTTATTACTCGGTGATATGCTGCCTTTCATTTCCTGGCCCACCAACATCAGTGTACAAGCATTTATGGATGTGTGCATGTGTGTATGCGCATAGCTGGCTAAAGGGAGGCCCGGACGTGAAGCAACAACACGATACGTGTTGTCTTCCAATAAAAGGACATGAAATGAAGTAGACTTGCACACAGAGTTGTTGTTGACGTCAGATTTGCGAGCCTCCAGTAAATTAGGCCAATATTACTTCACATTGTCTGCTCTTATTTATGCAAATCAGCATTTTGCTAGCACCTATTTACTTTGTGTTTTTTTCCCTTTTTTTTGTCATTAATGGGAGTGTTTACAGTAACATGGGGGAATAATTTAACCTTTGCTGCAGTGGTCCAAGCTTTGATACCCCACAATGCTCTTATATAGTCGGTGGAGTGTAAGCTGCCTTAACAAGACACCTCAACAAGCTTTTACTTTTTTTTTTCTTCTTTTTTTTTGGTATGAGAAGACAGCTAATCCAATAAGGCTAATGGCTAGACTAGCATTACAAGAGTTTTGTTTTGTTTTTTTTCCAGGAAGGAGGAAAAAGAGGCAAAGTAAAAAAAGAGGTGCTAAATGGACAGCTTGTTACGGCGGATGAAAGAAGAAGAGGAGATGAGGGAGAACTGAGGAAAAGCGGAGGAGGACAAGGAGAAGGAGAGCTGATGGGCCTTGGTTGACTTCACCAGAGGTGCACAACCTCATTGTGAACAGACAGTTCTGCGTACAAGAGCATGTGAAGATTACCTCTCTCACAACATAAACACTCTCATATTCACCACTGAATTATTCATACACACTAATCAAACACTCTCACACAAACGACTAACTTTTTCGCTCACACACTACTGAAACACGAACATGCGCTACTAAAATGCACATTCGTGAAATGCTATCATGCCCACAACTGAAATGCCCTCATGCAAACATTTGAAACACTCTCACACATAACCAAAACATTCTCCTATGCCAGGGGTGCCCATTAGGTAGATCCTGATCTACCGGTAGATCTAAGACAGGTCCCAAGTAGATCCGAGGAGTGTCGAGAAGAAAAAAAACAAACAACCATTTGTGTGTCTTTGTACATGTTAGTAATATATTTTTTGTGATAATATACACTGCACACTAATCAGTCTCATTTTCACAAAAAAAAAAACATTTAAAAAATAAAATAAAGCAGGGAAATCTTAAATTTGTGTGTGTGTGCGTGCGCGTGCCGGTAAGGGTAGATCCCGTGAGGTTAGTTGATCGAAAAGTAGATCTTCGATCCAAAAAGTTTGGGCACCCCTGTCCTATGCTTTCGAGTGATGAGAGTGCACAAATGCACAATTGAAAACATCCACATAATTAACAGCCTCTTCATGGCAATCTTTGCTATTGAATAATCATAAAATATGACCTTAGCACATTAAGCTTTTTGATCTGACAGATATGTAGTTCTGGAATAGAGTCTCGAGTCTAGCTTTCCTGTATGGAGTTCGCATGTTCCCCGCCCAACATTATCTGGCTGATCACCAGTCCTGGGTGAGCCCCTTGACAAAAGACAAGGGTGCACGGACACATTTTGGCGTGGTTCTCAAATGTGCAACAGAGCTTGTTGATTGGTGCTCACTTTTTCCCTCACCCACCAACTTCTAATATAATGGCTACCTCACAACTATACGAGTCAAAAAAATATTTTTTTGCCTTATAATGTACAGTGCAACACTTAACATTCCTCTTGCAAGTAGCTTTGACATTTTTACATCCAGCGCGATGGAGCAACACAGACTACGGAAAAAGAAGAAGAAGAAGAAGAATGAAGAATAGCACGGCGTGTCCTGGCCAGGCCCCTGCCAATGACTTGCTTGATGGGCATGAAAGAACATTATATACCGCCCGCTTCAGGAAACCTTTCATCCCACCGGGATTCAACTTTCCACTTTGTCTCACCTTCCAGTGAGCCTCTCTGTCCAGTGACCTTCGCATTCCATGCCACTTCCGTTGAACCTCACCTGCTCTGCAGCCAAGAGACGGTGTGATGTTTTTTTTTTCTTTCCCGGGAGTCTTAAAGGCCTCCCGAGAGAGCTCTCGAATGGTCCGCCTTGCTGATGCCAAAGAGTAAATAGTTCACATTTTCCCTTGGAAAAGGAAAGGAGAGAGAATAATTGTCTGAATGTGCAATTTTCCAGATATCACTTCGGAACAATTACCCGGTACACATATAATCAGTAAGGAAACAAAAATAATGACTATGGACAGGTTAAAATAACATTATGAATAATTTTATTCATAATGCGTGCCAACGTAATCACATCTGTCTGATTTTTAAATTGCATTCAGGCATCACATATAATAACAGAGCTAAATACTGGACTTCAAAGTAAACATTTTGACCTTTTCCAAGGTCCAAAGGTAAATGTTTTGCTTTGCATCAGCAGCAGAATGTCAATTTGTATCTGTGAATTTATGTCACCTCATGACTTACCCTAACCCATTCATTCATTCATCTTCCGAGCCGCTTGATCCTCACTAGGGTCGCGGGGGGTGCTGGAGCCTATCCCAGCCGTCTGCGGGCAGTAGGCGGGGGACACCCTGAATCGGTTGCCAGCCAATCGCAGGGCACACAGAGACGAACAACCATTCGCACTCACACTCACACCGTGGGACAATTTAGAGTGTTCAATCAGCCTGCCATGCATGTTTTTGGAATGTGGGAGGAAACCGGAGCACCCGGAGAAAACCCACGCAGGCCCGGGGAGAACATGCAAACTCCACACAGGGAGGCCGGAGCTGGAATCGAACCCGGTACCTCTGCACTGTGAAGCCGACGTGCTAACCACTTGGCTACCGGGCCGCCCTTACCCTAACCCAGTGCTTCTCAATTATTTGCTGTTATGCCCCCACTTTAACAAGAAGAAAACAATTCATTGTCTGTCGCTCCTCTAACCCTAAACATAACCCAAACCCTACCTCAACCTCTAAACCTAAACCTAACCCTCACCCTTCAACCCAAACCTAACCCTATCCATAACCAAAACCAACCCTAATCCTAACCCTATCCTAACCTAATCAGAATCAGAATCAGAATCAGAATCAGAATCATCTTTATTGGCCAAGTATGTAGAACACACAAGGAATTTGTCTCCGGTATAACACACTGCATTAGTATCATCGTAAACAACAAAATCATTGAACCATTTTATAGTAACCAGTAGATTTGTAGTACCATTTTGTAGTACAAGAAGAGTGACTATGTCAGTGACTGTTTAAGGAGTTAATGGCTAGAGGGAAGAAGCTGTTTAAGTGTCTACTGGATTTGGTGCGCATGGATCTGTAGCGTCTGCCTGAGGGGCGTGGCTGGAAAAGGTGGTGGGCAGGGTGCGGGGGATCCAGGAGGATTTTCCGTGCCCTTGTCTTGATTCTTGCAGTGCGCATGTCCTCAAGAGTGGGTAGGGCGGTGCCAACGATTTTTTCTGCCGTCCTAACTGTCCGTTGAAGTCGGATTTTGTCCTTTTTTGTGGCGGCCCCAAACCAAACCGTGATGGAAGAACACAGGATTGATTCGATGACTGCCGTGTAGAACTGTCGTAGCACCTCCTGTGGCAGGCCATGCTTCCTCAGCAGCCTCAGGAAGTACATCCGCTGCTGGGCCCTTTTCAGGATGGAGATGGAGATAACACCCCAACTCTACAACTAACCCTAAAATTACCAAAGCCAATCCTAACCCATAACTATCACTCTAACCATAACCCAAACCTTAACCCGTAACCCCCAAACCCTTACCCTAAACCTCACCCCTAACCCAAACCCTGACCGCCAACCATAACCCTTATCCTAACCCAAGTATAACTCTAACTCTCAACCCTGACCCTAACCCTAACACTTAACCCTAGGCCTAACCCCTAACCCTAACTTTTACTTTTAACCTGAAGCCCTAACCCGAACCCCAATGCTTAGCCTGAAAGCAAGCCCGATCCTCTAACCCTAACCCTCCTGGCATCGCACCATGCCACCCCCTCCCCACAAGGGGGAGGTGGCAGGCCCCACTATTTGAGAACTGTCCTAACCCAACTTTGAAGGGAAAATGTCCTGTCAAACCGATCCATCCCAAATCAATGATGTAATATCAGTCATATGAGTACCGTTACATAGAATATTTTTCTTATATAAAAAAAATAATTATTAAAAAATGGTCTTTCATTTTCAGTCAGTTCAATGGAGAAAAACAATTTGACAGTTGACAGTTGAGTTGTATCGCAAGACATCACTGTTTATCTCAACCAATGAAATCCTCAAATGTAACTCTACAAATGAAGAATGAAAATCTTTTTGTTTTTCTTTCAAAATCAGTCACTTTCAGTTTGGGGTTTTCGATTTCTAATTGAAATGAATGATACATGGATTTGAGCCTATGACTAGTTGGCATTGTTGTTCCACCTTGACAGAGGTCAGCTTATGCTTTTGATAAATTAATTCTACTTTTCTGCATGGGAAACTGAAATGATTCAAATGAAAGTTGCTACCAGGCTCCCTGCTTCTTTTATCTCCAAATGTCTTTCCTCCGACTTAATCTCATTTCATCATCCAGTTTTTTCCCGTCTTCTTTCCTTGCCTCTCAGCTAAGCTCCTTTCAGCCGGTGAGTTACTCGGGTCATAAAGGGATACCAACTGCCTGGGATAATCATGGGAATACGGGAGACCACTGGAGACCGAAAGGCCAGCCTTTTTTGTGTCGATAAAAGACTACGCTGGCGTCTCCAATCAGATAGCATCCAACTTGACTTATAAATGTGTGGCCGCTTCGATGGAAATGCAACTTCATTGTGACACGGGGACAAGGGAGAGATGACGACAAAGTGTCAGACTTGCTGTCACGTTCTCGGTCAGCCTAAAAAATGGGAGTTCAGAGAAGAAGAAGAAAAAAAAAAGAAATCCTTTATTCCGGGGTATGTGTATGTATGTACTTTATTTATTTATTTTGTGGCCACAGCCGATGACTGGCTGGGTAACTTTTGTTACATTGTGCATTCAACTCATTTTGCTGGAGAGATCCAAAATGTTTCCTCAAACTGCAGAGCAGTAGGTCAGAGCCATTTTGATCCATGCAGAAGCTCTCTGTGAAAGAAGACGATTTATTGCGGGAGACTCACGCGGCACCAGGTTGAGAGTCATGCATTCAGCAGCAGCTAGTTCGCCTCATAACACTGATGACTTAAGACGAATTTTTTTTCATTATAGCACACGTAGCTTTCAGCATGGTTCACCAAAACTGACGACAAAAAAAAAAGAAGAAATATTGTTCATGAGCTCGCTCTATCAAAATGAAAAGATCCAATGTGTAGGAATGAACCGACTTTAAGGGAAATGCAAAGAAAATCGATGGTCAATCGCACTTGTACTCATAATAATAATCCGCACAAGTCTATGTTTGACGGGCTGTTGTTTTATAAATGTCGCCGTTCGGATCTTATCCACATGATTGACATTGCATTGAGTCTCCCGTGGTTTGCTTTTAAGTTGTTATGGCAACCGTTTTTGTTCTTGCGGATCAATAAATGGACGTTGTCATCCACTGAAGACTTCAGTTCATAGACAATATCGTTCGCGCACGTATATCAAAGAGATGACTGCCGGGCTTTGTTGCTAACCAAAACAACAGCACGTACAGAAGAATGAAAAGCCTTGTTTTATGTTGTGGGCCTTCTAGGAATGTTCCCGCTGTCCAGTCTACTGCAAATCCACTCATAACTGCAGTTAATCATTGACTAAATACGTGTACTATATTCCTTTTTTTTTTTTACCCAATCCCATTTATTTAGGTATCATCTTAGTACCAAGAAAACAATGTGAGTTGAGCTTCTTGTGGAGAAACGTGGCGATCATTTTCAAATCACTTTTCTTTTTTTTTTTTTACATGTTGCGTTTTTGCTAAAAATGTGAAACATTTAAAATCTGACCTTTTTTCACGCCCAGCCGCTCCTAAAGAACACGATCAAAGGCTAATTTTCTCATCAAATGCCAAATGAATTCCAGCCAACTCGGTGCTGGAAAATGTTTTCAAATGTTCGTGTGGTCTTTGTGATGACAAAACTGGCGTTTGCACTGCTCATCTGGATTTGTGACATTTGGCAGTGATAATTCTCTCCAAGCCAGGCTGAATATTGATTTGGAGGTTGAAAGTGACCGCCAGTAATGAAAATGGATTCCCATATATACCTGGAAATTAAGAACTGCAGATAAGAAGATAGGACTTATCTCAAAGTAGGATGCATGTCAATTTTTTACAAATTACATTCGGCAAGCCTCCTCGCTGCCCATCTTCAAAGCCCTCCTCAAAACTCACTTGTATTCTTTGGCATTCGACTCAGCATGACTTTGATTTGTTCTTGGTTTTACTGTTTGGTGCTTTCTACCGCCTTTATTACCGATTTGTCTTACTGTTTATTGTGCATGTTAAATTGCTCCATGCACAGCACTTTGTATGCGGCGATGGCTGTTTGAAAGTGCTTTATAAATACTGTTGACTTGACTTGACTTGACGTCTGGGATAACATATGCAAAGTTATTTAGGAAGCAGACGCTGTGGAGGTTGCCAATCATTAGCCTCCATTACAGTTGATGATTTATTTATACATGTAGTGGCTGCCGAAGAGGGTAATGTGAATTAATTGCGTGCATGAAAGCTTTTTTTGCTCCCTTGCTCCCCCTACATTTGAAGTGTCAAACCAAAAATCTGCGGTACAACACCACACTGAATGCTGGGCAAAATTACAAAATGAATAAGAAGTGCAACATAAATATATTAAGTGATATTCAGTGAAATTCGGCAAATTTGATATTCACTCGTCACAATTTTAGTGGGGGATTTTTTTTTTTGGGAGGAGGGGCTATGGTTAGCTATTCACAGAATAACTCACCCATTTGTTGTTCCTGCACATTTTTGTAAGGCCCCAAGTTGCCACAAGATGCAAGTAGTCGACCGAATTGGCGTCGAGGAAGCATGTTGAAGTCACAATTTGTGCGATCTATCAACGATGTCATTGTGGATATTAATGACTACATTAACTCATTCACACCCAAAGACGTTTTTAACCGTCTTTTCAGACTTGGTCTAGAATTGGCTGGTACTGAATGAGTTAAATGTTGATTACAATTTACAATTCATGTCCATATAATTAAAGACTTATTGTATTTTGTTACGTTTAAATAAAATAGATCCGATTTACGTACAGCCAAGTTTGCACAACCACCACGTTCAACTGTAAACCGGACCTTAGTGCTAAATGATAAGCAACCATACTTTGTTGGAAAATGTATTATAATAAACATATCATGAAATAATGATGTTATTGTTTTTGATCTTTTTTTTGTGTGTGTAGCAGCATTTGTACAAACACTTTATACAACTGTGAACAGCAGTACTTGCCATCTTTGTTCCCGCCAACCCAGCAGGCGGTGTCTTGGCTGGTCCAATTATTATTTTTGACCACAAAAGTCGCTGATTTCGGGTTTCCGCGACAAAAAAAAAAAAAAAAAGATGTAAGTCTTCCAATACAAGCTTGTGTGCCAGCAACAGTAGTTAGAGGTCAAATGATAACTTATTGTTGCTTCAAGCCCAGACATAATCATGACATACGCACCCACTAAACACAACAAAGACAAATGTGAATGGGAGACGGTCGTCGACATGAATAAAACATTGGCGGTCCTTTGCAGGCCATTGGAGACTCAAGTGCCTGAGAAACAACAACAATAACAACAGTAATAATATTAATTATATTTAAATGATGTGAAAGACAATTGTAAATAGCACTGCGATTTATACATTTTGCACTTAATTCAATGGTGTTTGTTTTTTTTTTCTTTCTACCTACATTCTTGCTGCTGGAGGCTGTAAATTTCCACAGTGTGGGACAAATGAAGGATATCTTATCTTATCTTAAAAGACTAAAGCGGCATTGAGAAGAAATGATAGCAAGGAGAGGCTATCGGGTCACAAGGTCTTATTGCTTCAAAGTTGTTTTATCATGTGCGAGCTGTCAAAAAACCCGAAAATAGTGGCTCCTGGCCTCACAAGTTTTTTTTGTCGTTTGAACTCACACTATTTGGGGTCACGTGCTGAATAAAAGGGATGGCTTGAGGGTCCGTGCTGTCATAAAATCCACAATCCACACATGACTGCCATTTTTTCTGAAATGTTTTGATTCTTCTCGCCATGGATCTTCTTGTTTCGCCGCCACCGCAGCACTAAACACACACACACAGACACACACAGACACACACACACACACACACAAATTTGAAATAGGGTTTATCTCCCCAATTATAGACTGCAGGTGGCTTTGACCATCTCCAGCTGAGCACAGCTTCTCTTCATCTCTGACATACATTGAAGCAACGGCCTGAAATGTATGCAACCTTTAAGTGTTGCTGTTGTTGATTAACATAGTTTGACAGTGAATGCATAAAAAGTTCACGCGGGTCACTTGCTCTAAAAAGGATAACTCTGCAAGATTTCTTTTTTTAATATGTTTCATGGAAGCCTCAAATTGATCCCACAATCACACCTCGGGCAAATTAAGATTGCTCAAGTCACTCACTGTGCATGTTTTTGAAATGTGGGAGGAAACCGGAGTACCCGGAGAAAACCCACACAGGCACAGGGAGAACATGAAAACTCCACACAGGAAGGCCGGTCCCAGAATCGAACCCTGCACCTCTGCATTGTGAGGCGGAGATGTTAACCAGTCTTCCACGCGCCGTACACATTCTTAAATGTAGTGCAGAATGCTCTTCATTTTCCCATATGTAACTGAATTATTCTGTCCATTGCCAGCAGTCTGCTAAAGTGCTCTGGATGTTGGGTATGACTTTTATTATTATTTTTTAAAGGTATTCTTGCCTTTTAGTCCAGTAATGCATTTTATCATTTTATTGAGTAATGCCTTTTCCCCTTTCAGTTGGCGTAACAACAAGGCGAGCCTGCGCTGAAACAAATGTCAAACACTCCACAGCGCTCCTTGCGTTGACAGCGCATACATTTCAATCAAGCCGCCACCTCTTCTACACTCAGACACACGCAAATACTTTCAAGTGCACACAAGAGCACACACGGAGAGCAATTTACTGAACCTTTTAGGGTAAGTACTTTACTGTACCACAGAAAACATACAGGAGCAGCAGCATACAGTACAACACGGAGACAGACACATTTGATGGCTTTCGGGGCTTCCTAAAGCTGGATTGCATTCAGTCTCTCTGCTCACTGGCCACTTCATTAGGTACACTTAATTGCGAGGTCATATTGCCGCAAGAGCTGCATCGATAAAAAAAGTTTACATTGCCATTGGAATAGAATAATTGAAATATGCCTGATAGATGCCAGTTAGTCTCTGCGCTTTAGTAAATAATCAACCACTACATTTGAAAATATGGTGAAAAAAAAAAAAACTAAAATAAAATCAGATTTTTTTTTTTTTGGTCCTGACAGTGTCAATCACAACAAATTTGCGGGATAAAATATCCATATCACGAGGTACATTACTGAAGCAACACACCAAACACATTTTATTATTGTTACAATAAATGCTTACAAAACACTTGACTGAATTTCAAAAGTCTGTTATTAGCTTTTTTTTTCCTCTTTGATTATTACACAACCGTTGAATCACGAAATGACCAAAATGGTTAAATGGTTGGCAAAATCTCACTCAAATTTTGGATCATACTGGACTGTGATACAGCTCTTGTCATGGTTTCCAAGAAATCATTTGAGTATTTTATATTGTAATATACATACATATATATGTATATATAACTCTTATCAGTTTTTTGAATGAAGCAGCACGGTGACCTAGTGAGTCAAGCACATCACGGTGCCGAGTGTAATATTTAAAGTTCCTGTAAAGTGCAAATCCATCATTAAACACACAGAAGACAGTAAAGACCCGAAATTGAATGATTAAAAGAAAAAGGGGGGGTTTCAAAATAAAAGAAAAAAAAAACATTTTTTCCTCACTCCCAAAAATTGTAATGCACTACCTGAGCCTATAGTTAGAAGTGGTTGCAGTAGGCTTAACGTTTAGTTGTCTTTCAGGACCCAAAACATCGGGTCCGTCAGAGGAATTTCAAAGGAAGTGCCATTGGTACGCCCACCACGGCGCAGCAGGCGCTGCTAAATTGCCATACAGTCAAAAAGAAAATCACGAGACGCCAATTTGTTCTCTCAAACATAGCCGCACCATCTACAAATATAAAGCCCTAAATGTCCTTGATTCAGTACTACATAGTTCTCAGTTTTGCACAGGTCTTCAGCAATTATCCTCATGCACAAGGTATTCGGTAACAAATCTCATTCTATTCACTTTACAGGGTCTTCAACTGGAAATTTGGTCAAGATGTTGAAAGATTTTAAGTCAGGTTTTTAATTACAGTAACAGTAATTCCTTTGTGGAATCGTTGTGGAGTCGTATTTTTATTTTATTTTTCAAGCTGCTGAACAGCACACTCCAGCCGCATTAGCTCAGGTGTACCTAATGTTGTGGCCAGTGAGCGCACATCCCCGCCGAATGAATCATCCAACCGTTCTTCCTCCCGTTTTCGAGATGAAGGCTATTGTTCTGACTTTTCCGCATGCAAGTCTTTTTGTCAGTCAGGCATGGTATGGCACCGAGCAATTGGGTGTAAAAAATAAAAACATCAACCATACGTTCATGTGTTCACAAGATGGAAAATGTACATTGGAGTCATTCTATTCGATTGGACGATTTTCCGCGAGCTTGTTGGGTCTTCAGGAGAAGCGTCTGAACTTGATGAGTTTCTGGAAGGCCTGCTTGAACTCGTCATTGAACATGGTGTAGATCACCGGGTTGATGAGCGAGTTGAGGTATCCCAACCAGGTGAAGACGTCAACGAGCACCGGGTGAAACCAACACTCTTTGCAAATGGCCGTGACCAAGGTGCCCACGAAGAACGGAAGCCAGCACACGATGAAAGCGCCCAGGATGATGCCCAGGGTCTTAGTGGCTTTCCTCTCGCGAGCGGCGCACAGTCGCTTCCTTTCCAGCACGCTATCGGCCAGTTTCACCTTCACGCTGTTCACAAAGAGAGGCGAGCTTCCCGTTCCTGAGTGGACGTGCCCTTCTGGGTTGGACGAGGAATTGAGAGAACACAGGGACGAGCCCGCCGAGGTCTGGATGAGCTGCGCCGTGGTGAAGCGCTTCCCGGACGACGTGGGCATTTTAAAGATGCGGGAGCGCGCCGCCACGTAAATCCGTCCGTAGAGGATGACCAGAAGCACCGTGGGAACGTAGAAGGCCCCGAAAGTGGAGTAGAGCGTGTACGAGATCTGATCGGTATTCACCAAGCACTCCGTCAGCTCCTCGTGGGCTTTGGCTTGCCGCCAGAAGAGAGGAGGCATGGAAATGGAGATGGAGATCACCCACACCACTCCGACCATGATCCCGGCTCGCCGCATGGTGCGGCGTTTGGAGTATTCCAGCGCGTCCGTGATGGCCCAGTAGCGATCCAGGGCGATGACACACAAGTGGAGGATGGACGCCGTGCAGAAGGTGATGTCGGACGACAGCCAGATGTCGCAAACGATCTGCCCCAGCGACCAGGTCTTGCTCACCGTGTACACGATGCTGACGGGCATCACCAGGATTGACACCAGGAGGTCGGTGACGGCCAGCGAGCCGATCAGGAAGTTGGCGGGCGTGTGCAGCTTCCTGGTCAGGAAGATGGTGGCGATGACGAAGGCGTTGGACAGCACCGTGGCGAAGGTCACCGCCCCCAGGAGCGTGGACAGGGAGATCTGGAAGCCCAAAACGGAGGCGTCACTCCAGTAGGGAGACGCGCTGGTAGGGTCGGGAATCTCCGTGACGTTGCCGGTGAAGTAGTCCAGGGAGACGTTGTACGCCTCCATCTCGCTCGCCATTCTCGACAGCTTTACGAGAGCCTCATTGCACACGCGCCCGAGAGCGCAGGGTCGAATCCCCCCATGCCTTGTTTTTCATATCAACCCGAAGCTAACGTCTAATTCCATCATTTGGCGTTCCGAGCTAATGTTCCTGTAACTGAAGCCCGCTGATTTGTCCATTTCAATGTTATATTATCGATTCGGGCCTGCTTACGTTGCAGTCGGAGTGATGGATACTCATTTGTATTCAGCGGCTGTCAGACGGCCACTTTTGTTCCTCTGCTTTCCACTCCTCTTATCTCATCTCCGAGCTGCAGCCATCCGACAACGGCACCTCAACGCCGAACCTTCGTATCTATCAACCCACTTTAATGGGCTCCTCCGTTTCAATAAGGCGAGGCAAGGCGCCGCGCCGCGTGCGCTCAGATGACGACGACAGATACACGGCTCGGCTTGTTGTCGGGCAGCGATCTCTGGTGGAGTCCGCGTGAAGCCGATCGACGGTGACACGGTCCGGTCAAGGCTTGCGCCGTACTTCCTTGGTCTTCCTCTGCATGCGAGACAAAAGGGAGGAACTTAGTTTTCGTTAAATGGCTTCTCGTTATCGCCCCTTCTTGTCTTCATATACAAACAAACAAAACCACCCACATGAATCATGACCAAACTCAACCTGTAAATGGATCATTGGGACCCCCCTTGCCTCACCCCCGTGCGCACACACACACACACCTAGCCGGCTTCATTGATTTACTCTCATCGTGAGCCCGATGGCTAGATTTCCGTGCAAGGTTAATGTATGTTCAATTCAGCTCAGACAGTTTTAGTCTAAATGGAATGAATCACAACACGATGAACCACAAACACAAAACCTCCCATTTTATGACTCAACTGGCTTTTTTAACCCAGGACCTCAAGCATTCAGTAGCGCACATTAAGAAAGCACCAGAGGCATCATAAATTAACAGTAAAAGGAAAATGCCGTGAATATTTTATGTTATTTTCTGAACTGATTATGAAATCGTTGGAGCAGCCCGTTGATTCAGTTTTTAGCGCCTCGGCCTCGCAGTGCAGAGGTGCGGGCTTCGATTTTGGCTTGGACCTCCCTGTGTGGAGTTTGCATGTTCTCCCTGTGCCTGTGCGGGTTTTCTTTGGGTACTCCGGTTTCATCCGGAGTACCCAAGCTTTATTTGGAGTACCCAAGCTTTTTTTGGTTAGCACGTCGACCTCACAGTGCAGAGGTGCGGGCTTCGATTTTGGCTCCGACCTCCCTGTGTGGAGCTTGAATGTTCTCCCTGTGCCTGTGCGGGTTTTCTTCGGGTACTCCGGTTTCCTCCCACATTCCAAAATCATGCATGGCAGGCTGATTGAACACTTTAAATTGTCCCTAGGTGCGAGTGTGAGCGCAGGTTGTTCGTCTCTGTGTGCCCTGCGGTTGGCTGGCAACCGGTTCAGGGTGTCCCCCGCCTACTGCCCCAAGACAGCTGGGATAGGCTCCAGCAGACCCCGCGACCCTTGTGAACATAAAGCGGATCAAAGGTGATGGGGAAATCCGTCAGTTTTTGGAGCCTAACACGATACTTTACGGCAGGGGTGTCAAAACTATTTTCGTCGCGGGCCACATTTTAGTCACCATTTCCTTTGGAGGGCCATTCTGACTGAAACCATTTTAAAAAGTCAATTATCGGATTATTCAACTGTTGTTTAAGTCACTGTCATGGGGGGTTTGGCCCCCCAAAAGTGCTGACAATATCTCGCTTATTTATTACATATAAGAATGTGAATTTTTGGTCCATATTTTGGCAAGCATCATGGAAGTTGATTTGTATGATTTGCTTTCGCGGGCCACATAATATGATGTGGCGGGCCAGATCTGTCCCCCGGGCCTTGACTTTGACACCTATGCTGTACGGTTATGGGAAAAAAATGTTTTTAGGATTTAGCCTATGTTTTACCAATATGTTCAACCAACTTGCCGAAATAGGTTTGAACAACATAGCTCTGTCAAAAATATTTACTCCACACATTCCATACTAAACAACCAATCAAAACAAATTGACACATTTACCGGCAGAACCGTGCTCCAAAATGAGCATTTTTCTCTCGAGGCCGCTCCTCCCTCATTCATTTGGTACAAAAGATGCACAAGGCATTTACAACAAGAGCCGTGCAATCACCCCGACTTCAGTTTAATGAAACAAGTCATTAACACGCAGCACGGCGAAATTGTGGTTAGCACATCTGCCTCACAGTGAGGTTCTGGGTTCGAATCTCAGCCCAGTGTCATGCATGTTAGGATCACCGGAGGTTCTCTATGATCCATAGGTGTCAATAAGTGTGTGACTGGTTGTTTACGTGTGCCTCACCCACTATCCTTCACCCTAGGGTCCTTCAAATGAAAAAAACCCTAAGTTACACATTTTACAATTTTTGTAATGATGTATTTTGTGTTATACAAACATTCTTTTTTTTCAAACACTCAAAATGTTCAGAGGCATCTTTGCTATCCATACATATATAGTTTTTATTAGTTCTTTGGGATTTTTTATTCTTTATTTTTTGCAAAAGGAAAAAGAAATTTGTGTCTGGAGGTCCCAACCAAGCCCTACTAACAATCCCGACTGGACGTGTTCATGTAAAATGCATTGGTTTGAAGCCTCCTGCAAAAAGGCAAACTCATTTGCGATCCTCTGGCGCCACCTAAAAGTTGCACAATTGGAATGACCTCAACCCGACAATGTGGCATGCATACGTCTATCCAAGCAAAAACAAAGCGATTGACGTAAAAATTGCGTGAAATGCATGTTTACCCATTAGGTTTACGATGCATTCAAAAATATGAATTATAATGGGTCTCTATGGTGCAAAATATGTAAATTGTGAAGATTACGGAATCAAAACCTTTTTTATTATTGCTGCAATGCCTGAGAATTATCAGCCTGTGACGTCATGAAATTTAGGCCATTTTAGAACCCCCCCATACGTTTCAGCTCTTTCGTGTTTTTCCGAATGCCTTTGCCTTTTATTCAAAGACATAAATTTACATTTATCGTAAGCGGTGGACTACGAGGGTTAAAAAGAGAATAATACAATAATGTCATACAATACAATACAATACATGCTGATTTATATAGCGCTTTCACAACAGCGGCAGCTATGATGCATTGTTGAACGCAGTAGACTATAACAGGATCAGGATTCAAAAGCCTGACCCTCAGGTGGTAGGTCCATATGGATTGGGCCTCGACACCGCCCCCCCATTTAATTATTAACCTGCACTATTATCGCACAGTGATTTCTTTCTATGGCATTTCATCTTGATGACATCATCTAGCAGTTACTCTTCATTCCTGGGGGAATGAAGAGTGCGTTTCTTGTCCGACTCTATTGGCACCAGTTTCAAGCACCCTGGATCCCCCCAATTAGGATGACGGGCGGCGAAACGTAGGATGGAGGATTGTGCTCTTACCCTCTCCATTTGATGTGTGTGTTGTGGGGGTGGAAGCAGTGTCAGAACACGGCTTTAATATGTTATTAGATTGGAATTATTTAGGTATTGACTTTCACATGTAATAGTCAATAGCATTGTTTTTTTTTCCTGAGCAACTCTAATTCCGTTTCAAGTCATGTTTTATCGTGATGTGTGCTTGCTTTGATTCAGCTTTGGTGGATGCATTTGTTGAGACGAGGGATGGGCGTCATAAGCATTTCATGTGTTGTGTGGAGCAGATTGTAGATCGAGACCACGACACCATCGCCCGACGTCAGCTGCGATCGACTGCAGCTCACCCGCAACCCTAATGAGAATAAAGCCATAAAATAAAATGGATGGCTAGATGATGACTGTCGATTAAGTGTGTGGAAACTCTTGAGGCAAAGTTATACTGCACTGGCCGGAGAGAGAAATTCGCCCATCTCA
Organism: Hippocampus zosterae; assembly: GCF_025434085.1. Classification (NCBI taxonomy): domain Eukaryota; kingdom Metazoa; phylum Chordata; class Actinopteri; order Syngnathiformes; family Syngnathidae; genus Hippocampus; species Hippocampus zosterae. The sequence goes on from NC_067464.1 coordinate 6,982,035, forward strand.
TCCATCCATCGGTTTTCTTGAGTGCTTGTCCTCATTAGGGTCACGGAAAGCTGCAGCTTATCCGAGCTGACTCTGGGTTTGAGTTGACTGACTGCAGCAGACCCTTGAGGTTGAGCAGATCAGATAATGGACGGATGGATCTTTTTTTTTTGCGTCTTTGCATATCTGGAAAAGCTCTTTAGAAAACCAATTCATTTTACCGGCATCGGTCGTTTTCCCGCTATAGAGGGAAAAAAAATTATCGCCAAAAAGGGAACAAATGAGAGATCGATCTGCTTCCAGAAACAAATCCTGTTGGACCTCAGAGCTTCCATTGTATTCCAGTCTGACCTTCATCCCATGTGATAGGCGATGGAACGGCCTATCTGTTTACATATCAGACAAGTCAAACACGAGGCTTATCTCCCTGTGCTCTGGTTTACGAGACAATGAGATAATGAGGCTGGTAATGGATGGATGAGAGGAAAAGATTTCCAATCAAGAACAGGCCCTGTCGAAATTGGGCTGGATACTGCTTGCGTGAAAAGACATTAGTTCCTCCATCTGGCTTTTAAATTAAATGACACGAGGGCAGGGCGCAAACCAGGAAGCTGCACCAGATTCTAAACGCAATGTATCCGCCGTACAATTCAGTACATCACAGCTCCATTCATGAGAAATCTAATTCAGTTCTCCTGTAAGACTTGGCCCGAGTCCCACCAGATGCTGTGCAGTAATGTCTTCGCAGTACAAAATGAACCGGCGACTCACCCCGTGAACCAGGCGGACCGACGAACGCCGCATGGCCCCCGCTTGAGGGGGTGAGGGGGATAATTGATTTAACTCAGCAGAGGTAGAGCCATCGCCGCTCGTGTGTCAGCGCCTGTCTGCTGTTGACTGGAGCGTGCACTAAACGGTAGCGGGCCGCAACTCTAATGAGTGTGTGTTCTGTGCGTACGTGTGTGCGCTTGTAGAGAAGAATACGTCCAAAGAGAAATACAGTTGATGATGGGGAATACGGATGAGAATTTAATGGGAGTCAGGAGACTAACTATGGAGCAATATTGGGCCGCTACATTAGGGATGTGACCAAAGCCAGAAAACAGATGAGCCGTGACGTTTGAAATGCGAGCTCGAGGGCACTTTGCGATGTCACAACATTTTGAACACGTGAAACCCGGGGCCTGTTTAGTTGATCGTAAAGCTGTTCTTTTTCTGTGGAATGAATGGCAACAGGTTGATTACACTTAGGGGATGCTAGACAGCGGTAACTCTACTTACGAAGGTCTCTTCATACGAAATTTTGAAGTTACGAAACACCTCAACAGGAAAATATTGCTTCTTGTTACGATGGAAATTTCAAGATACGAAAGGTAAAAATACAGTATGGGCTGCTACACGCAGCTCCGAGTTTCCTGAACGCAACATACTTCTATCTGCTCTGCCATTGGCTATTACCAAGCATATCCTGGCCTCCCATTGGCTAAGATTCCATTCGGCCTATGAGGTGTTTCGATAGTCTTAGGTAAATGTAAATCACCCAGAAAAAGTGTTCACCAGTCGGGCAATCGCTCACTTTGCTAACGTCCTCGGATCAGTTCAGACAAAAAAAAAACACTTCTGAGAGAGAACATGAACTAAAGAGGGCAAAAAAAAAAAACCCAGATGAGGACGTAGTTAAAAGTTAAATGACCATCATTTTATTTTTTGTTTTTTACATTTTGCACAACTCTCATTTATTGTGCAATAATCTCATTATAACATGTATTTATTAAATATTTTGATGATTTTTTTTTATGCTTTAGAAAATAATGTCAGATTTTTGGCAGGGCTTGGAACGGATTAGGGCATTTACATGGAAAACGTGTCTCTACTTATAAAATGTTCTCGTTAAGAAAAAAAGTAGGGGTACCACTGTATGTTGTAGGCATAGATAGATGAAGAAAGATACATTATTTGGAGTAAAGAAATATTTTACCAACAAGGGAATTTGGATAATTTCTCACTGCACACCTTATGATCTCACATTTGTGGCGAACCTTTTTTTTTTTCTCTAAACCTACACAGGGGGTGGGTGGGGTGGGGGGGGGGGATTCTTTGGACTTGTATGCTCTTGAAACTTGAGGCTACTCTATACCAATAGTCTGGAAGGCTCCAACACTTGTACTAATCTATATTTTATATGTTCATTCTTCTCCACAAGCCATCTATTATTTATGTTTTGAATGGTCGCTGGAAAAACAAACCACTGCAACTAATTTATATTGTGGCGTCAAGCATCACGGGAGTGGATAGTAACCATGTTCGGTAACGGGACACTTGGTACAAATGAAATGTTAAATAAAAGTGGACATCTGGCTCATAAAGAGATGCGCCAATGCTCAGCGAGCATCTAAAAGCGCGACTGTCTCCAACCTTTGTTCCGGCAGCGACGTGACTGCGTTTCACCTAAATGCATTTCCGATGCCGAACGGAGCTTGATCGCAGTTCCTAATGACTTTGCCGTCTGTGATTGTCATATTAATATATGCGATCGTAGTTTTCAAGGTTGTTGTTAAAATTGGCCTTGTCGTGGATACACTGAAACCTTGATGTCACGTTCTGTTTGTTTTGATTGTGTTTCAGTTCCAGCTGGAGTGAAGGGGCGTTTCCCTCCAGCAGGCTCACCTGTTCCGCGCTCCCCATCAAGCCTTGCCGTGTATTTGAAGGACCGCCAAGCTGCCTCGTCCCTTGTCGGATTATTGAGCTTGCTCGCTGCTGTGCTTCAAGTTGTTGTATTCTAGACCGCTGAATATCTTTCATGGTCTCTCTCGTTTTGTCATAGACCTTTTTAAGTATTTTCAATATTCCTTTTTATCGATTTAGATCTTCGGTTTTGGGTTACTGGACTTGGGATATTTCGTTGACGTTTTCTCGGTGGTCTCTGGTACCTTGACTTTGCAAGCGCTTTTTGTTTTATGCATTTGGATTTTTTTTCCCGTCTCCTTGTGACCAGCGATTTCAGTTTGTAATTTGTCAGTGTGCTTTTCTGTCATATTTTTCTTGTCACACTTCGTCTGCATTTCTGGAATCCAAAACATTATTCGATTCGGTTGAGAACCTGACACTTTTCCAAAATCCATAATTGGTGACTTTAAAACAAATATTGTCAGAGGAAATCATTTTACTTAGATGAATTTGACGCCGAGTCAAACTGTCGCTGACATAACATTTTTATTCCCGCGCTAGTCGACTGTTTCAAGTATCACACGAGTGGAAAAATTATCAAGTTAGACCACAAGTCAGAATTTAACGCAACTCTAATTATCACCACATAAGGTAAGATCATTTTTACTCTTAATGTTTCACGCACAGAAAAAGATCCAGAAACAGTCAGCTTTAAAAAAAATCTTTCAGTTGTATCATTTCTATTCAAGTGCTTAAAGTGTATCCAAACCTTTTAGGAGTGAGATGAAAAATCATGTATTATTTGTTTTTGACGGGCCACAGGGTTTTTTTTTTTTTTTTTTTGGTACATCTGTGTTTGCAGGTGCCCCGGAGCATGGAGAGTAGGTGTTCTTCTCGTGCTGCGTAGGCATACACGCACTTGCACCATCTACACCACCCCCCAACCACCCGCCTACGTACGCATGCAAATGCAAGTTGAGGAAAAACGATTTTTTTTTACATTGTTGTGGAAATGCAAATTTAGGCCTTTGAGGTAAAAGTCAAAGTGTGCCCGCAGTGTAGGGCACAGGTGGACAAAACGCACCTGGCGAGCCACATGCGGTTCTTTGGCTGTTCCAGACTTCACCGTCACATTTTATAGCTTCCAATCTGGCCCATCATTCCAACACATAAAGGCGACCCAACATTTTACAGTTGCAATAGAACACAAAAACAAATCAGGCATACCCCCCTCCATTGTCCGTCCCGCTTCTCCCCTCCAAGGTTGCGGGGGAGCAGAAGCCTATCTCGGCTGACTTTAGCCGAGAGGTAAGCGCACAACGTGGACTGGTCGCCAGCCAATTGTAGGGCACCTCTAGACGAGCAGCCATTCACACTCACGGTCACACCTAAGCGCAGCTCAGAGTCTTCAATGAACCTTCTTAAGCTTGTTTTCTGAATGTGGGAGGAAGCTGGAATCCCTGGAGAAAACCCACGCAAGTTCAAGGAGAAACTTTTACACAGGAAAGCCGAATACCGTATCCGAACATCCAACCTCAGAACCGTCAGGCAGATGTGCTTTTCGCTTCGTGTATATGCTGTCCCAAATAATAATCAATTGATTCAAGTTAAAATATAAATCAAAATAAATAAAAAAATCAGGTCTGACTGGAATTCCTGTTCCATAGATCTGAGTGGTTGTGTGGGCTGTTTTTTTTTTTTTTTGGCTCTGAATGCTCATCGACTTGGCTAAAGTAACAATTTCTTCTGACCTATTAAGGATGGCATGCATCTCCGTCAAACTCGCTCTCAACAACTTTTACTGACGCTTATTTGCATAGGGTGAATTAAAAAGCAGTGACCTGACACTGGAGCATCCCCCTCAATCGATTTTGACTGATCTTGCAAGGCCCACAGAATTTGGTTCGAATGCTATATAAACATGGAGCCTACCAAAATAAAGTTTGGACTCTCTTCTTTCAGCAGACGAAAATTTTGTTTCTATCTTTTTCCATTCTTCAGTAATCGGCATTACAAAATGGCTACGTTTCATGAAAATGGCGATTCCTCGGCAAAAAACGGAGAAAAAGAGCTTTTTGTAAAAGCGTGCATTTAAAATCACGTGAGGCACCACCGCCACCTACTGGTCGCTTTTTAACATGATTTAAAATGCAAACGGCTTATTCTCATTCACAGATTACATCAGACCATCCTCCTCTCTATAACGCAAAAAAAAAAGACTTAGACGGACAAGTACGTCCTTGGTAGGCGGGGCCTAATTTGTAAAAGACGTACGAGTACGTCTTGTGTAATGAAAGAGTTAACTGCCGCTGGACGTTGGAACTCCCGTTATCTCCCTACTTTGACATTCTCCTGTGCCTCGTGTTCCTGTTTAGGAGCCAGCGAGGTCATCTCCGTGGTAACGTCGTACTGTGCTTGTTTTTTTCACGTCTGCCGCAAACCTGATCGCCTCAATCCCATTTGTGGTTAAAAAATAAATATATATATACAGGTAGATTTTTTTTTTTTAAAGCCTCATTGTCATGAAGACGTGAACAATTTTGAAAGTAGGGAATCCATTTTCAGTACCCATACATATTAACTTTGACCCATTTTTCACCCCGGAGGCATGAAAATCAAGATCCGGTAGTTGTTATATCAAGCGCACGTGTGCTGTAGAGGAAAATTGAGCCCATAGACACAATGAGCACATTCATGCAGGAGCTGCTGCTGGCCACAGCTCACTGCCAGACACCCACATGCATGCTTGCCAACGTCATCCCACCAGTACACATGTGACACCCCAATAAGCACAGGATTTTCTTGGCATGTCTTGTTTGCAATTCTATTGTGTGTGTGTGTGTGTCTGTGTACTAGTCATTAAATGCGGTCGCAAGGATTTGCGTAAGTAGCACATAACACCTGCGGTCCAGCAAATGTTTTGTTCATTTTATTTTTATATTGATTCAAATGGCAGACGTCAATATTATTTTGACAGAGGGAGATTTTTTTTTTTTCCGCGACGGCGTGTATGACGGATATGATCCTGACTGTAACTACTGGGATCACTTCACGCTGAAAAGGGGGGAAATTCCGAGAGGATCAGAAGACTGCATTGAAGCATCAAATCAAACGGATGACTCATCGCACCGGGTGTTTCTCATCATGGGAACACAGGAGAGAAATGTTGAGGGAGGTTTGAGAAGTTTCGCGGTTTTCCATTTGAAAGCGATTGAGTAGCTCCGTCAAAACACAACGCTGCGATTTAATCCCATTTCATCCAATTTCATTTCATGGCTGACTTGAATTGTTTTGTCAATGAATAAACCAAAGCTTAAGCCACTCGTGAGCACCCGACAGCTCCCAAATTGTTATTTTCGCTTAAAGCCCCTGATTTTTGTGTGCTCCTTGCATAAAAAAGTTAAAAAAACACACTAAAAGGCCCATTGGATTATGAGGCGCACCTTGAATGAATGGCCTACTTTGTAATTTTTTCATATATTGGACGCACCGCGTTATAAGACACAATCTACAAAGCATCCACTAGATGGAGCTACACTCAAGGAAATGCAGACAGAACGCTACACCACACTACACCTTGATTTCTATAACGATGATCAGATGTGGATAAAACGTATTTACTAAAGCAGCGACACAGTTCACTTAACCAACAGCAAGTTATAACTTTGACTCGTTAACGTTGAACTCTCTTGCCGCTGCTCTATTTCCGTGTTCAACTGCGAAACTGATCCCCATATATTTGAACCATGCGTTGTAGCAACGCGAATTTGAACTTTGCGTTGCGAATTTGAACTTTGTGTTGCGAACTCTAGCGAGGAGCAATTTTGGAGTTGACATATTACCGTAATGACCATACACAAGGCACATCGGATTTTAAGGCGCTGTGCGCTGCTCAACCCGTATTGTTTTGTGTTTTTTGTTATTGTAAAGTGTCCTTGGGTGTCTTGAAAGGCGCTTGTAAATAAAATGTATTATTATTATTATTATTATTATTTAAAGAAAATGGAAGGCTTTTAGGTGTGCCTTTTAGTGTGGAAAATACGGTACTGTACATATGGGTCTTCTTCAAAAGTTGCGTCAGTGGAAGATTCAGACGAATTTGTGAGCTTACTTTTAATTCTTTGGCGTTCGACTCGGCATGACTTAGATTTGTTCTTGATTTTACTGTCTGGTGCTTTCTACCGCCTTTATTACCGATTTGTCTTACTGTTTATTGTGCATGTTAAATCGCTCCATGTACAGCGCTTTGTATTTAGCGATGGCTGTTTTAAAGTGCTCTATAAATACTGTTGACTTGACTTTTTGAATTTTGAACGGATATGTAAATATGGACGGTAACTCAGACAAGTTTCACGCAACAAAACTTCACCATTCCAGTCAAGCAATAGGAAATCATTACAGTTCAGTGGGCAGTGTGTGCAATCGATAATATTTCACTCCATAGCAGAGTGGAACGTTTTGCCATTCAACCGGGGTTTTTGAAACTATTCTTCCAATTGAAACAGGAATCATCTCTGTCAGGTTCAAACATTCCAAAACCTTTTTTCAACTGTCCAGGCAACGTTTTCAGGAACATCCATTGTTTCACCGACCCTGGTGTTATGATTACTGGGGTGACATATGACAACAGCTTGCTTTCACTAGCACAGCACTGACAACAGTCCATTGTATGGCAACAAAACAACTTTGGCTTATCAATGGCTGTCTTCATCTACATGATTGATCACATGGCCACATCTTCACCACATCTCATCGATGCTCCGCCAGGGTGGGTTTCATAGCCCGAAGGCAGATTTTTTTTTTTTTTTTTTTTTGCAGCGCCATCTGCTCCGTCAACTCACGGGCAGACAACTGTAAACACTTAGGAAGGCCTTCGGGGCCAGCGATGCGACGCCGGCACAGTTGAAAGGCACCTCAAAGCATTTCGTCGAGTTTGTAGTGATGTTTTGCTGCTTTTGAGGCACGTTCAAGACACAAGGTGACGCTAAAATGATCTCACATTTGGCTTCATTGCCATCCTGCGCCTGTCAGACCTCAAGTAAACAACATTAAAAATGGAAAGAAAAAAAAGAAAACAGTGAGGGACGATGTGTCCCCCAAGTGTGTTGATAACGATGCCAAGAAGCATAAAATGTCATTCTTCCTTAGTTACAGTTGCTATGAATATGTAGCGCGGAAATGTTTGGAGTGATATTAGCATTTAAATTGCTATTTTGGAAACGGTGGAGGTCAATGATGGTTTTAAGCACACTCTCTCTGGATTATTTATCACATTTCTGTGACAGGCTTTTGTCAAAGTAGCCAAAGGATGAAAAATTATACAACAAAGCTCAACGTTTTACTCCTGGACTGCACTCTGAAGCCACAACTAGGGTTTCGCCGCACAACAGAATTTTGAGAGTTTGGGGTTTTTCATTATTGTTAGTATTTATTTCATGGTGACTTTTATTTTTTTAAATTAGGTTTTAGAGTCATTTTCCCCCCTCGAAAATGCTTTATTTTATTAGATTTTTTTAAAGCATTAGATTTATTTATTTATTATTAATTTTAATATGTGGAGTGTTTGTCAAGTGTAAGATCATTTAAAATAAAGCTCAGATAATTAAAAAGAGTTACTACAAAAATGGTTTTACCTTATGTATGGATGGACAGCAACATCAAAGTAAATACATTTGAAATGAACGAAACCGAAAGCTCGTGTATCATATTAAATGGCAAAGATGAAAACAAGAACTTTTTTTTTCTTAGAATTATTGTTCGTTTTAGATTATTAACTTAAGATGTACTTTCAGTTTGCATTTTTTTTTACCCTTTCATGCATCCTGTAACCTGATAACATGATAAGATGTCCATTGTCGTGGCCGCTGTCCCTGAGAGGGTTAAAAGGATTGTGATTTTATTTCCTTATTGAAAAAACGTTCTCAATTTTAGTTCATACGTTTTTAGGAACTGTAATAACAAGGTTATTACAGTTACCAGAAAGGTAGTGACCCAATATTTGACACTTGAGAGAATGCTGGGAAGTAAATTTGTGAGAAGACAACTTAATCATATCAATCAATATAGATTTCATTACCATGACAACGACGGGCAGAACCCGCGGTCGTTCCCCCTAATCTAAAAACACAAGCCCGCATACACGCATGAGGTAACACCATGACTGAAAACTACATGATTCCTATTCCACTGTATTACCATTGTCAACAATTTCTGTATCGACGGAATTAAAATAGCGGTGACGAACGATGACAGAGTGACGGACTGACGACATCGGACTGAGTCAGCTTGAACTAATGATGGACTGATGATGACGAACAGGTGGCCTGACCTCTGGGGAATAACAAATGGCATGACCGGCATAATTTACTGACAGCTCTGTTAATTGCGAAGCAGTAACGAAATGTGACTTGTTCAAGCAGATGTAGTTAGATTACTCCACTGAGAAAAGTAGTGTGTTAGATTAGCCTGCTTTCTAGTGTTTAAAAAAAAAGAGAACAATGCATTAATTACTAATGCATTACCCTGCATCAGTGTTCAACTACAACTTGAAGTGCGCGACGTTACGCATGTGCCATGTCATGTTTTGACCACATGAAAAATGACAACAGGAAGCAGAGGGATTCCTGTTTTCAAGCTGCGAATCCAGTGAGGTTGTGTCAGCTATACAAAATATGAAGCACATTCTCTGCTGTTGACAAAGTATTATCTAGCGTTAAAAACAAAACCTGCTAAGTACTGGCAAAAACTGCTCGTCAATTTTAGGTTGAGAAACCTTGTCGGCATCTATTGAATGTAATTAATAAAATAACCTGTAATCTGTTAGCACGTCGGCTTCACAGTGCAGAGGTACCGGGTTCGATTCCAGCTCCGGCCTCCCTGTGTGGAGTTTGCATGTTCTCCCCGGGCCTGCGTGGGTTTTCTCCGGGTGCTCCGGTTTCCTCCCACATTCCAAAAATATGCATGGCAGGCTGATTGGGCGCTCTAAATTGTCCCTAGGTGTGAGTGTGAGCGCGGATGGTTGTTCGTCTCTGTGTGCCCTGCGATTGGCTGGCAACCGATTCAGGGTGTCCCCCGCCTACTGCCGGGAGACAGCTGGGATAGGCTCCAGCACCCCCCGCGACCCTAGTGAGGATCAAGCGGTTAGGAAGATGAATGAATGAATGAATGAATGAACCTGTAATCTGATTTTGTGACTTTTAAAATTAAGTCAACAGTAACCACATGAAGTGACTTTTAAGGATAAATGACTTTTTCCAAGGTAACTGGCAGCACTGTTTGTAATCACGTCATAATGCTTGCTCTCACGTAGATGCCGCGCGCAGGTTTTGTTACCATGACGACCAGGGGCGGAGCGCACATAAATCAAGGTACCACTTTGATCTGAAACAAGCGAGTAACGTATGTTTTAAATGAGTCCCCTTTTACAGATAGTTTTGATTTTTTTTTTCCTTCCCTCCTGTTGATGGACCTCGCCAGAAGTCTTGAACGGTTTCATTTTGAAAGCTTATCGTGTCACTGATTTAATGTGATGCAGCGGAGAGTCGTTTTTCACGGCGTTTCCAGGCACCCTTGACTCTTGACAGCGATGTCAGTGATTTGCGGGCCAAGACACCGCGCGACCTTGCCACCGCCAGCTAAAGTTCTATAGCATCTACTTCCCTTTCTGGAGATCGAAATCTTCGGCTTTGTTTTTCCACCACACGACATCAGCATTCATTTCCTCCACTATGAACGATTAAGCCCTGATTTGTAAAATTACCGTCGCAGGCTACAAATGAGCCTCGAGAACAGCCCCTCGTTTATTCAACTATTTCCTATTCCATTTCATTTCCACGACTCTGTGTCGTTAACTATTCATCGGGGGTGCATGACGCGACCCGGCGAGGATTTTCCAGCCGTTCTAATGGCTCTGATGCTGCCGTGTTCACATCTGAGCCACGAGCGAGAGCAGAGTGCGTCGGCGCGGTGCACTCTACTTTTCATCATGCCGCTTCTCTTTGGTTTTTGACAAGTCACTTGCACACCGCTAAGTAACTTTAGTTTTTCAACTTTGGACTTCTGACATCAAATATTCCCAATATGGTGACCAATCATCGGAAGATGATGATGATAAGACGTCGTATAAACTAATCTGTAGAAATCCTCATCGGATGGGAGTGAACAAACAGAATCTCCAAATGCGCCCCTCGCTCTTTGTGCATATGAGCTGCTCTCGATATCCTTTCTGCATAATTGAAATGCACAGTGTAGGATGTGGGGTGAACAATTGTCTCAGTATTGATGACACAATAATGCACCCGCATCCATAACAATCAGGCAAAAGTCGATGGCGGGGGGTTTCCATCGCTTTTTTCAAAGGTCTTCTCCGGGAAAAGACGTTTCATTAGGTACACAAAGACCATTATGCTCCAAAAGAACAAATGTGTATTTATGGATACGTAGAGAATAAATGAGATCATCATACAAAGTTTCTATTTTTATAATGACTATTTTTTGTATTGCATTCTTATTAATGGCAAACATGTATGGGTTCTTTTGAAAGTGTTGCTCAGTTTCTATACTGTGCAGCCCCATTCATGACAATGCCATACGATTAGGAACACCTCAGTGCGTAATGCGGTGCACTTGCAACACCGCTGCAAAAAAACAAAAAAAAAACCAAAGATGATGCTCACTTTTCATTTCATCTTTATGGCATTATTTACCATCAAATATTTATAGTTTTACTCATTTGAAAAGTGTCGTAGAATACAGAGATCTCTAACATACCTCATAAATTAAGCACCACAGTAACACTTTATTAAATGCATTACATCAAATATATTAGATTAATTTGACTATGCAGACGTGCCCAATGTTTTTTGGTTTTTAGTTCTTTATTTATTCTGGACTGTGCTTAATGGCAACCGAAACGCACAGATGTCTCCAAAGGAAGAATAAAAGGAAAACAATGAACACTCACCATGTTTTTGGAGGATGAGTTTCTGCCTTCCTGGATGCTCAAGCCACCAAATCAACCAATCAGGGAATCCCCGGGAAGCGGAGGAGTCCTTTTTACGCACGCACGTCCCGAGCAAACGCACCAACGGAGCAGTCCGGCCGCCGCGCAGCCGTTTGTGTGCGTCCCGTTTGCCTTGCCATCACGCGTGCTGCTCCACATTGCAGCGCGTGGCGTGGAGATTGACGTCGCGCCACGGCTCCTCGCTCCTTCATGCGTAAACCCAGCCGAAACGAGTCCCGGACAAAGTCGGCGTCACCCGATCTCCCCCCCACCCACCAGGCAGAAGACGTCCTCTCCCTTCTCGGTGGAGGCAAAGTACAGGCTGGGTGGATATCAGTGTCTTATGTGATGGAGGGGGCCGTCAACTGGTTGCATTCTGTGTGTGTGTGTGTGTGTGTGTGTGTGTGTGTGTGTGTATTGGAATATGTGATGGTACGTTACTAAGGAATCCTGCAGGAGTCGGTAGTGAGTGAGTGAGTGACTGAGTGAGTGACTGAGTGACTGAGTGAGTGAGTGAGTGAGTGAGTGAGTGAGTGAGTGAGTGAGTGAGTGAGTGAGTGAGTGAACAACAAATTGATGGCTAACTTGTTATAAAATCAGAAGTCAAGAATAAGGGCTTGTTCAAACGTCGTTATGAATTGGACATGACAATTTGAAATTTTGGTTCAGATTTTAGCAAGAATCATGAAAGGTGACATGCTTGATTTGCTTACAAGGGCCACATAAAATGATGTGGCGGGCCATATCTGGCCCCCGGGCCTTGACTTTGACACCTGTGAGTTATACAGTATGTTTGATGACCTGAGCATTTCCTTTTGCCAACCTTTAGCGTCATAACTTCCCATATGTGTAGGTTCATCTTTGGACATCAAGTTTGTCATAGAATTTGTTCAATGTGTCTTATTGTTTGTATTCACGACCTTCCTGCTGCCCTCTAGAGGTTGTTGCTGAAACTACCAACATTTTTTTTTAGGCTCTTTCTTTCCAGTGCCCAAAATGTCATTAATTGCTGTCGTTTTCCTTGGGCTACTTTTCTATGACCGAATGCTTGCTTCGAGCCTATCTTGTGGAATGGCTCAGATTCTCACAAGCTTCACCGAAACAAATCAGAGCTGTGACGAGTTTTAGCGTAACTGCATGAGGACAATTGTATTTTTTTTTCTCGCTTCTAGTTCGCTTTCGGATTTTCATCTTGGTTACGCATTCGGCGCTATTTATTTGAAGAATCAATGTGAGAGGTTTTCCAAATGTTCTCATACTTTTGCTTATATGACAAATTATTGGATTCAAACAAAAGTTCTATATCCGATCCGGGTGTAAATATCCTTGAAACAAAAAAATCAAATACTGCTCTCCAGTCTCATATTTGTCCATCAATGCCCAATTCAAACCCATCCATCCATTTTTCAAGCGGCTCATCCTCACGAGGGTTGCGGTCGTGCTGGAGCCGAACCTAGCTGTCATCGCGCATTAGGTGGGGTACACCATGAAGTGGTTGCCAGCCAATTGCAGCCAGTTCAAACCAAAAAGTATATTTTTAGTGTCACTTAGGGGGAAAAAAAAGTAAGTTGTTTGTGCAAGCATCTTTTAGAGAGTACATATGTGAAAGAATTCCAGCACAGTTGTGCGGAAGTATCTTTGCTGAAATGTCTTGACAGTGTGTGTGTGGGGGGGGGAGCGAGGGGGTTGTCCTGACATGATACCTTTTACTCGGCTTCTTTGCAGAAGTTAAGTTATGAGGCAGCAGGAAGCAAACGTGAGAAAATGTCACGGCTGATAAATTCTCACTGTGACCTGCTTTAACCACATCACACCGCTGAGAAATTTACTGTGTGTGGCCATATTGAGTAGAGGCGAAGAAAAAGTAGCTGCCAGGGGAAAAAAAAAACGATCCTGACCCACGGCTATGCTTAACTTTGGATGGATGGTGACAATTTGGACATAAAGAGGAGCCTGTGTGACACTCTATCAATGTGTTGGCATTAAAAAAAAAAAAAGTAGCCTGTGAATTTTGTAGCTGGTCACTCTGTGTCTTCTGTACACCTTAACCTGTAAGAATCGTCACTTCTCAATAAGATTTAAACCTGTACACAAAGTAAAGCCGTTCACAAAGTAACCAATCTTCTCCATTCATTAAAAAAGTGTTGATTGAGCTCGCGCTTCTCAGCCTCTCCACTTCAATCTTTAATTGAATCGATACGGTGCTCCTTGAAAGCTAATTAGACGGCTAAATAACGGCTCCTCAAGTATAGAAAATGTTCATGAAGAAACTGAGCGCCTGAAAGCAAGACCGAGACACGTGGCTGAATGTGACTGAATGGTCACGCGTCGCGCGGGGTTCAGCGGCTAATTTTTATGAGTGGCTGACCATCAGCAATTAGTTTCTGTGCGATTCAAAATAAGTCGTTTGGTGCCTCAGATTGCCATTTCCAATTAGAACGTGAGGAGTCGCAATTTTTTTTTGTCCATGATGGTCAATCGCTGAGTGGGCGGATGTGAGACGCAGACGGTAATTTGTTTGCGATCGTCCAGTTCAGTCACCCAGTGGGCTTCAAAAGAGGAAAAAGCGAGCGCCTCCCTCTGTTCTAGCCACACTGGAGGGAAATGGCGGAGAAGTCAAGGAAGAAAAAGAAGAAACGTATTGAAGTTGGCTGGCCCTCTTTGAATTGCGGTTCAAAGGTCTACTGATGTTGCTCTTTGGAACTGCTGGTTAGCGTACGTTTTAATCAGCTAGCGTGGTAAAGACTTGCAGGAAGTGTATACAGCACACATTTGATTGGGACATCAAATTACTGCAGTAAAAATAAGTTTTTTCTTTTTAGAACTACAAATTAACTGGAACTAATAAGACCCTTTTACACCAAGATAAATGACGCCTGACGTGTCACTTATTTTCCTGCATTTATTTTTTTGTGTGTAAATTAAATTACATTTAAAATTTTCCCGCACCCAAAATAGGATTTCATTGGGTGTCACTCATTCAATACAAATCTCAATGCCATTATTCAAACATTGGAGAAAGTTTCTTTTTAAAAACAACCCTAAATGATTAAATATTTGGAATTTAACAGAAATGTTCCCTTTTTAAACACCACCAAATGATTGAATCCTTAGAATTTAACAAAAATATTCCCTTCGATGTAGGGAAACGTAATATCATCCTTGAAAACGTAACCAGTCTAAAACGCTTCAGATCGATGCCAGACGGGTTGCAAGCTTGAAGAATTTGAAATGACTCTCGGAACTGCTGAAAAGAATCATACAGCTTTTGATCAGAACATTGACTTCATATTACCACTCCTCTCTTCCGCCCACCGTTTGTCAAATAGCAGTCCAAGCGAGAACGGTTTTTTGCTGACAGAGCAGCAAAGCTTGAATAGTTGGGAGAAATGCTGAAAAGAAGATGAAGCGATCAGTTTGACCTCTTATCTCAACAACCTTGGACCTATTTTGTCCAAGTGTTCATAATAGATAGCTTTCTTGCCGACAGAGATCGTGTAATCTTTGGGAAATATCTTGGAAGTAAGTAATAATCAGATTTCCCTTTCTCCAGGCACTTGGTCCCACTCTCCCGGGGAATGCCAGGGTATAACCAGGCCAACTGAAGCCCCCCCCCCCAACATGTCCCCTAGGACTCCTCCTGGTGGGATGTGCCAGGAAACACCTAACCAGATGCCCGAGCCACTTCAAAGGGAAGGGAGAGCCACTCTAAAGGAGACACTCAATTCGACCAGTCGTATCTGGGCTCTTGTTCTTTTGTTGACGACCCACAGCTCATCAACATAGGTGAGCGTAGGAACATGAATCAGAAGACACCTTGTCATGTTGCGAGGTAGTAGGTAGAGGACCCTAAGAAGCAAGGAGGAGCAGGGTGGACTCAAAAACAAACACAAACAATGGCCCGACACTGACTGGTCAGGCCGGGAGTCCTGTTCACAAAACACAAACCGATGACACAATGACCAAAAGGTGTGCCACTGCAGGAGGGGACCGACAGTGCCACCTGTTGGTCACAAACAAAACCACACTAACAGCTCATTTTGTCACGTCACAATCATCATGTACTACTTTCAAGTCATATTAACTCTTTTCTATCCATCCATCCATTTTCCGTTCCACTTTATTAAGATCCCCCCCGCCCCCTGTGTTCTGCAACTTCAAGTCAATGTGCCACCTGGCGGTGAAATATCTGGCATTACAAGTCCAAATAAAATGAATGCAATCATTCACATCGAACCTTAATTGTGGACCAACCTTCGGTGGGCCGGATTAAAAAGACCAACAGGCCGGATCTGGCCCGCGGGCCGTAGTTTACCCACCTCTGCGCTAACCACTAGACCACCGGGCAGAAGTATATTTTGTAACCAATTTATTTTTTATTTCAATTTTTCCACAGTGGATTCTCAAATAAACAATTTGGCCACTCCTGCAGGGTGAAGCGATAGAGAAGGTCTATTTCTAATACTGAGTAGTTTGCCTTTAAAAAAAAAAAGAAGAGAAAAGTCATCATCTATTGAGTAGATAGATGTGTGTGTGGGGGGGGGGAGAGATGGAAACAAAATGGAAAAAAAACTCAGCTGGCTCATAAAAACCATTTGAATGAGAGATGTCCATTCTAGCATACGCTGATGGAACAGCAAATGAACGACGATGGGAAATGCCGCCCATATAAGGAACGTTTCGCTCCTACACTAGTCCTGAATGACTCATTTAAAGAAGTGAAGTCCCCAAACCCAATAACATACCCGCACATTTATATACACCGTGACAGCTGCACAATAACCGTGCTGTCATCTGTCAGAATAACGCGCACATCATCGGAGGTTATTGCAGTGATTAATGGGCAATAAACTTCACTAAAGTCAGCCCACCTTTGGGCATGACTATCCGGGGCATGACGGATATTTGTGTATGTCTGCGTTTGCGGCAAGATGCGTTAATGATTGGAATTGATGGCCGAGATCTGTTATTGTCAGAGAATCACGACATCGGTTTGATGCGGCATAACCTGAGCGTGACTCACATCCATACATCCTATCCACCCGCAGCCACTTTGTATTGACGATGAGTCAAATGAACTGCGAGTTCCATTCTAATCAAGACTATCGGCACTCAACGTGTCGAATTAAATTAAGTTTTAGCGAACGCCGGCGTTCATTCTACAGCTCCTTTCCATTATCGCCAATCCCGGCGAGAATGAATAACCGAAAGTCATTAATGAGTTGCTCCTCGTTGATGGAACCGTTTTTCACGTGTACCGTGCACAAGAGCCGTCTTGAGACTATTTGCTTTTCATTTGTGGTTCGGCCACGGCGCTCGTGTCGAATGGCCGCTGCCTCGCCGCCTAAAACTACTGGAGCGCGTCGCTTAATGCTTGCATTGGGGTGGTTTGTTCAGTGTCAGTGCCTTTTATCGACATTTGGTGAAAATCCAAAGAATTCTCTGAAAGTGAATTGCTGTACCATGACGGACTGCTGGCGTGACAAATTAAATTTCTCAACCTGCA
Source organism: Hippocampus zosterae (assembly GCF_025434085.1). NCBI lineage: Eukaryota > Metazoa > Chordata > Actinopteri > Syngnathiformes > Syngnathidae > Hippocampus > Hippocampus zosterae. The sequence goes on from NC_067464.1 coordinate 6,999,188, forward strand.
ATTCTGATGGATGGGTGCTGGAGTCTCGAGACATGATAAAATATATATTTTTTTTTATGAACCTGACCCAGGTGTGATAGAAAAGATTCAGGAATGGTTTCACAAAAGAGGGATGATAACCACAAACGTCAGGTTTTCCCTTTTGAAAGCATCCCTGCTGGAATCGAACTTACTTTTCCAGCCTTCTCTGGAAGGATTTGTCTAAAATCCACCACGGCTCATCACGGAAAACTTGCCCTGAGAATCCACCGGTTCCTGACCGTGCTAAAACAACCCGCCTCCCCACCGTCATTTTTTTTCTTCTTTCCCAAGATCAAATTAGTCATAAGGAAGATCTGATGTTAAGATGTGAATGAAAGCATTTTGCACCGGTGTCAAACACAAGGCCTGGGGGCCAGATCTGGCCCGTCACGTCATTTGATTTGGCCCGATAAAGCAAATCAAACATGTGGACTTATAATTGCTAAAGTCCCTACCATAATGTCAAATTCTTGTTTGCCAAACTCTCATTCCAGCAACTTAAACTATTGTTGAATAAATCCTTATTCTTGACTTCTTCATATGGTTTCACAGTCATAACGGCCCTCCAAGGGAACCGGCAACTATAATGTGGCCCGCGACAAAAATGAGTTTGACACCCCTAACCCCATTGTGAGGAGCCATGAGTTGTCCTGCTGCAGCTCGCAAAGCAAAGGCCACAAGATTTCGGTTTGAACTATAGCTTTAGTCCTGGAATTGTTGTGACTCACCGCATATTCAATCCGGTGACGGTGGTTAGCACAACATGCTTCACAATCGAGGGGCTCCGGGTTCAAATATCAGTTAAGGTCCTCTGAGTTTCGAGTTTCAATCTTCTCACATGAGTAATCTGGTTCCCTCTCACATGCCATAAACATGCATGGCATGTTCACTGAAATTGTCCATTGGTGCGAATGCGAATCGTTGCACTAGTGAGGAGTCTGCTTCTCCACTTGCTTTTATAGGTCAAGTGACTTGAGATAAATCCTGTTGTGAAGTGGCACTATACAAAATAAAACTGAACTGAATTTCCCACTCAGTGACGGTGTGAATTCCAGTTTGTACCCTACGATTGACTGGCGCCCAATCCAGGGTGTGTTCCCGCTCAGCCAACGTCATTTATGATAGGACTGAGGACAAGCGCTATGGAAAATCTGCATGGATTCATTAACTATCAAAACACATACGCGGGAAAGAAGTTAACGATTCACTTGCGGGTTTTTTGGTCATTATAGCGCCATCTGCTTCATTCAGCATTGCCCCGCAATTACCTCTAAAACAACTCGCTGAACTTGACTCCGAGTTTCCTCTTTCCGTATTGTACTGCCGAATGCTCGCTCATGTGCATTCGTTCACATGCAGATTATTTCCAGCATATTCTATTGATATTTAGTCCCATATGGCCCCTGTTCCTGACAGTGTGTGTTCTCTCGTGGAAATGACGAACTACGATCACGCTCTACCCCCAGACAAGTTCTGTCGGTTTGGATCAGGCCACGCGCACCGACTTTTGCGTGCAGGATGAGACATAAGTGCAGTGGTGAGGTCTTTGTTTTCTTGCCTTTTTTTTTTTAAACACAATGAGTACATTTGACAATAATGTATCCAATCCAATCCAATCAAATAACACTTCAGTCCCATCTCAAGGAAAAAAAGTTTTTTGTGTGTGTGTGTGTGTGTGTGTGTGTTTTTTTTAACCAAATGATTCTCAATGTGTACTTCGCCAAATATTTTTTTTGTCTCAAACAGCACTCGCAAAGAAGTTGGGACATTGTCCATCAATCCATTTGTTTTCTGGAACCCTTGGAAATAATTGATAGTGAAAATGAAGTCCGGTGTGTGACACAATAATTTTCTAGGGGTTTAAATGAAATGTTCCAAGTAATTGAATAAATGCCCTCAACATTAGAATAGGGATAATTGCCATAGTGGGGATTTTTTTCAATTCTGAAATCACTTGTAACAAAAATATCCTACCTCATGTCAGTCCATTTCCAGCGTCCAACGTGCTCCAAGGAAAGTTTTATTCCAAATACGATCCACAGATTAGCCCCACCTGCTTCTCCACTGACATCAAACAAGTTCTGTTTGGTTGGCTGTTTTCAAAGCATTTTCCTCCTCATTTCCTGTCACTTTCACACTCACTCAGCTGTGTGTCACATTTTATGCGGTCCCCATTTCCTGTTCCTTTGGAGGCCTTTCAGAATCAATGTAGTTTCCCTGTAGTTTATTTTCCGCCATGACGAGAACTAAACTACTATGAATTAAAGTTCAAGTGTTCTTGGGTCACTCGCTGTCATGATTACAAATGTCTCTGAGCAGCTTTCTATTTTTTTTACAGATTAAACAAATAAATAGTTATTTTTTTCAGCTAACTCTAAGAAGATACTGTGATCAGATTTTATAGGACCACAATATAATTTTTTGTAATATTTTTTTTTTTTATGTGAGTGGAATGAGATTAGCACACGGCTGACACCTGCCGTGCATTGCCAAAGTTCGAGCAGGATGGTGAAATTTTGAGTTGGCCCTTGCCTTAGTGAGTTGGATGCGTTCTTTCAAAACGCAATTATTGTCAGCCAAGTCAGGAGAGACAGTACACAATATAGTGTTGATTTTATTAAGCGGCTTAGCCTCAGGTTTATAGTTGTTTATTCAGAAGACACACACTCAGCAAATTCCCAATGCACTCTTGAAAGGGACTGTGTTTCTTTTTACATGGAGTGTATTGTTCGATTAGAAAGTTTCATTAAAAATCACCCCACAGGATGCTTTCTAGAAGTTTCTCTGTCGAGGTGGAATTATTTGAAACTTACGAAAACGAAATTTCTTTATGAATAATGTGAAAACAGTGATCGGGAGAGTCAACTTCTCATAGCTGCTTTTTGTTCTCACCCTGGTGAATTCGGTGTGTTGCAGAGGGATGTGTAACATTTTGGGAAAATATGGAAAGTTTCTGCAAAGAAAAACTTGTTCGCAAGAAGTTGGACGGCAGTATGGAGTCCGGGATGGAAATTTTGGTGAATGATGTTTGCCAAGGTGGAACGCCAACAGTGGTGGTGGTGGGGGGCGGGGCGGGGTGGTGGTGGTGGTGGGGGGGGGGGGGGGGGTGCTTGCCTTTAGCTGTCTTCAAAAAGAAAGAAATACATTAATTAATTAATTAATTAAAAGTGAATGGGGCGGCCTGGTGGTTCCAGTGGTTAGGGCGTCGACCTCACAATACAGAGGTCGTGGGATCGCGATTGACCGGTAGTTCGTGGACTGGTCCCAAGTCGATTGCAAGGGGTGTAGAGAAAAAAAACAAAAACATTTGGGTGTCTGTGCGCGTGTTATTAATATGATAGATTTGAGTGTTTAGTGCACACTGAACTCTTACAATCCTATGAGTCTTTCACAAAAAATGTTAACAAATGTTTTTAAAGCAGGTCACCTTTAACCTACAGTGAACTTCATCATCGGAAGTCGTTAGCGGTCAACAGTCTGGAATTGCAGCTTGCGATCAGAGCTATTGGGCTACATCTTTAATTGTTATTATTCTCATTCAGAGTTTGTTTCATGTAGATTCCACCGAGGGCAGGTGCAAAGAATGGGAATGTGGAGTGCCGGGAGAAGCATTTTAAAACGGTACGCGTGAGTTTCAATCATTAAAACGTATTCAATACCAGCCAATTCTGGACCAAGTCTGAAAAGACGTTTAAAAACGTCTTTGGGAGTGAATGAGTTAAGGCGCTGCAAAAGTGCATCCCATGCCTCTCCGTCAAGGTCTCTACTAAAGCTAACAGTGATTTGCTTTTCACAAACTCACAAACTTTTGTGTCCGCTTTATTTTTCTGTTTCGTTCATCAGAGCATGCGTGTGCAGTCACGGGTCGATCGCGGCAGGTTGGTTGATGGTAGAAGTAGATCTTTACTCGAAAAAAAGGTTGTGGTGTCCTCTCAACTGGTCTTGCTGGGAAACCTCGCCAGCGAGCCAACTGTGAGGTATACGCCGTAGATTTCCCACCACCTGAACTGGTTAATCTCGCTGGATTCTCCTCTTTAGTACTCTTGAATAAACGTTCCGCGGAAGGCTGCCGAGTAGACCCCACCGGCTGACCTCAACCCACCCCCCGACTCCTTCAATCTCCCTGGGAACTCGTGCCGCAATATTTGGCAGTTCCCGACATCCAGACAAGAAGTAACGTGAGGTGAATCTCATCCGGGCCTGATTTGCCACTGGGAGATTTCTTACAACTTGAGTGACCTTGGCTAATGTGACGTACATGTCTGCATCTGTATGCTCAGTCTTACAGGAACGGTTCTCTGGAGGGGGATGAAGGAAATATATTCTGTGAAAAAATTAATAATTGAGCAGCATGGTGACAGAGTGCTTAGCACTGCTGTCACATAGAAAGAAGTCTCAAGTTCCATTACGGCTTGGAATGTTCTTAAAAAACTGACTTTGAGGCCTTTTTCTGCGCAGTTTGCCCACACCAATTGGCCAAGGTGCCGTTTGGAGTTCTGCATTTGGTTCTGTGACATGTCTTGACAGTTTTAAGTTAAGTACAGACAAGATATTGAATTCGAAACGGAACTCATGAAGTGCTGAGTATCCCAAAAGTCACAATAGACATGATTGTATTTCATTTCATGAATCGGGCAGACATTTGTGAGGCATCAGCGTTTTACATCTTAACCTTTTTTTTTTTAATAAGGATTTCATTCTCTTGCAAAGGGATCACCAAGTGACATTGGAGGAGAATTGCAAAATTGCCGACTGAAGTTCAGCGTGAAACAAGGCAATGTCAATCAGGACACTGAGCCAGCATCAAGAAAAGCTCAATTGGGTGGATGCTTACGGGGGTGATAAAGCTTTACCTGTACTGACTTCGTGAGCTTCCAAGCCTGCAAGAGGAAAAATGTCTTTTACAACATAAAGCCGGTCTGGGTAAAATTGATCACTCGCCGAAGCATCTGCTGAGTCAAGCTTTTGTTGATGATCCGTTGGCACGGACGCAGACCTTTGGAAAGACTTTCTCTGCCTTTGTGCGAACGATCCTGCTTTGAGAAATTTGCCACGGATGGCGTAAATTGTGCACCGCACTGGGGCATTGTGACGGCGCTTCTCCAACGGGACTGCAGTCGGAGAGAGAAAAACGCATAAGGTTCCCAATTTTGTTATTGTATTTAGAAACAATATAAATGACACATGGAGAGTTTTCCTATTTCCACATGATGTCAAGCGACTGCCCTTGTTTTAATTATGGGTCAAAAAGGTATTGAAGTGGAATCTAAAAAGACAAATGTCATTAGATAAAAGTCATGATGGTAAGTCAAAAATGTATTCTTCAAACTTTATTCTTCAATACCACTAATTAACATAGTGAGGGTGACCTCCTACAAGTACCTTGGTGTTCTTCTGAACGACAAACTGGACTGGTCTACAAACACGGACACCCTGATTAGGAAAGGACAGAGCCGACTCTTCCTACTCAGGAAACTGAGGTCTTTTGGGGTTCAGGGGTCACTCCTTAAGACGTTCTATAACTCGGTGGTGGCCTCGGCCATCCATTATGGCATTGTCTGCTGGTCAGGCAGCATCTCGGCCCGGGACAGAAAGAGACTGGAGCGACTGGTCAGGAAGGCCAGTTCTGTCCTGGGTTGCTCCCTTGACACTCTGGAGGAGGTGGGCAACAGAAGGATGCTAACTAAGCTAAAAGCTATGATGGCCAGTCCCTCCCACCCCCTCCAGCCCGCCCTGACAGCACTTGGTAGCTCCTTCAGCCAGAGACTGTTACACCCGCGCTGCAAGAAGGAGAGATACCGACGCTCGTTCCTACCGACTGCTGTCAGGCTGATGAATAAAAAATAACAATCATAATAATAATAATAATTAAATGATGTGAAGGAAAATTGTAAATAGTACTGCGATTTATCCATTTGTGTTCATATTGTATTGAATTGAAAGATGTTTGTTGTTTTTTTTTCTCTTTCTCCTTTCTTCTTTCTACATACATTCTTGCTGCTGGAGGCTGTAAATTTCCCCATTGTGGGACGAATAAAGGATATCTTATCTTATCTTATCTTAACCCTTTTATGCACCTTGTATCCTGATAATGTGATAAGCTGTCCACTGTAGTGACCGTTGTACCCGAGAGGGTTAACAACGCACTTCCAATTACTGTATGTGCCAAACCCGGTTGTCTTTATTACTCTAAGCAGGGTACTCCATATCTGTTAAATTAACATCTAATCGAACTTAGTTACTTTAAAAATGAGTCACGATCTCACTTTCTGAACTGTGGAAAAAACAGATTATTACACTTTTGTGTGTGTGTGTGTGTGGACCCTTAATTCAACAACTCAAGGACCTCCAGTGGTCCCGCAGCCCAATTTGAGAATCACTGGCTTCCACAAGCATAGTGATGGCATTGTCAGTCAGAGGAGCCAGCCACCTCAAATCCACAGCAATGTAACAGAAGCCCATCGAGATTTTATATCCCAAGCCTCCCTTGGAACGCAGGCATCTGGTTCTTGGTACATGGAAAGGCACCTTTTTTTTTTTTAATAGACTGGTTATTTGGCTTGAGTCAACACATTTGTGTTTCAGTACTAATTGGAGTAAATAATCCACAGTGATTAACACATGTTTTGCATTTTTTCTTTTTTGCAATGTGGTTCATTTAAATGCAGAATCTAAATGGAAATTTATGTAAATGAACCGGGCCTCCTTTTCGAACGACGCAGTCGCTAAGAGATTGTGCTGGATGTCGCAACTCACAAAGATATTCTCTTCTTTTTTTTTTCTCTCACATTCAGGACACGCTTTGCAGAAAATAACAGAAGTCGAACAGCAGGTGTTGCATTGCATCCAAACGCGCGCATGAAATAGTTTTATAAATAAACAATGTTGCAGCAAAAGGACTTGACTTGGCTCAGGACAGTCACATTTGTTATGTTAGAGATGTGAAATCGAGGTGGGGGGGGGGGGGGCGAAAGTGGGTAAAATAAGCCTTTTTCTGGCAGGACAGGAATATTTCCTCATCGGTATGCAGAAAACGGTGACAGTATGAAAAATATGAAGACAGCACTCACCACAGTGGAGCAATTTAACCTCCTTAAATAGGCTTTTACCGTCATTATTGACATGAGTATTGGACTTGACTGGATCCCCTTCTTTTTTGAGACACATAAATCTTTGTAAAGAAAATAAAGAAGGCAGCAGGGTCTTGTGCTGACCTAACTGTTGCTAAACATTATAAAGAAATGAAAATAGGAATAAATAAATCAGCTTTCATTGTCCAAGTGGGAAATCCCAGCAAGCCTTTGTTCTAGTGCCGCCATGGATTTTATTCTCACTAAAGTTTGAGCCTTTAACAGCCTGTTATCAGTACAATTGTAAACGCAGATGAAACCGATTCAGCTTAGCGCAAAAGCTGTGATTAAATCACGGCTGTCATTGCCGCGTGCCAAGATATGGCCGCGACTACGTTCGCATTCGGAAAATTACAAAACAAATATTTTCCCTGTTTGATTTGACATGGTTGGACCAAGGAGTGCATGATTATTATTATTATTATTATTGGGTTTGCAAAATCTTAACTATGAAGTTCAATGTCAAAGATGCTGACAAACTCTCCCTCCGCGGCAGTATTTGAGCAGGTCACAGGTCGAAGAATGACAATTCCAACAGCGCAGGATATGAGGAGGACAGAACAGTGCGTGGTTGCTTCTGATATCATCTGCGTGACGCGGACTGATGCAACTGCCTGGCAATAGTCAATCTCAATGCAGAAAATAATCTCAGTCTGGAATCCAAGTCTGGTTTGCGACACATTTGCATCCATTCATACAGCCAACGTATTGCAGACATTGTCATCATGAAAGCATAAAGTAGCTTTTTTTTTTTAGATTCTTAACATTATCTTTCATATGAAAATACATTAACCCCTGCAACAAAAAAAAAACAAGCATGTGACTCCTTGATATTACGAAACAGCGGAAAAAAAATGTCACTCTGAAGTTGGTGAATAGGAAAACTATTTGTCAGTGCAGCACTTCTTGGCCTGGAAGTGTGTTGTGCTCAAGGAATTGAGAGGAGGTGCGTTGTCATGGCTGAACAGCCTCTTCTTGCGAAAACTCGTAGTTTGTAGTTTGGGTTTAAAATATTACCAATTCAGCATAAACGGGCATTTTTATGTTATTTTCTGTTGAAGCTGTCAGCCATTCGCTGAAAAGCTGACAAATTTGCACTTTGCCTGACACTACAGGATGCATTCCAAAAAGCCTTGATCCTTCTTATGCTGCCTTCCGGGAAGTCGGATTGTCACAGTTCTAACCTCAAAGAGTTCGGGGTGAATGTAAACGACATACACGGCTGACTCTGGGTCCCCCCCCTCCACCCCCGATTTCACAACTGGGATCTCGCAGTGGCTACGATTTGCTGAGCCACCTTTCAAGACAAACTAGCATTTAATTGAGGCTAATGGAAACATCATTAGATTTGTAGTTAATTGTAGTAATTACAAGTAGTTAATTGTAGTAATTAAGTTGCTAATTGATGGGATTCTCTGAAAACATATAAGACGAAATAAAATTGGTTGTCGAGGCAAAAAAAAAAAAAAAAAAATTTGTTCCACTCGCTCTTGTTGTTCTTGTTCGGCAGCAATGTTTATTTAGGGATATTGGGTAGGATTTATCTCCCAATATGAAGTTCTCCTCATTGTCATTAATTTTCTTAACACATTCCTTTATCCTTTATTTGTCCCGCAATGGGGAAATTACAATCAGAATTCAGAAAGGAAAACGCTGGGTAGGGAAAGGGGAAAAAAAAACATGCTCGAACTATCCTCTTCTGAGGATAATTTAAGTCCAGGATAAAAAATGACCCTAGCACATAATTAAGCATATGACAGTTACAACAAGTCACAAGACATAACATGTAAAAGTGGAGGATGAATGGGAAGGGGGGGGGGGGGTGATCGCGACGCGGCCGCCTGACTAGCTGCACGGATTCCCACGTGCCACCTTCTGTTCTCACCCCCCCCCCCCCTCCTTGCCTAAACTTCCTTAATGTATGCAGTCATCAGCACGAGTGCTGATGGGCGGCAGAGTCCTCGGGCACAGGCAGGTGAGCGCTCACTTCGCCGAGCCCGTTCGCTAACTCGGCGAGATTAAAGGTTATCCACTCAGGGCCCATTTAGAGCAATGATACCTGTGCTTGTCAGCGGCAGGATGTCGGGCTAGCGGAGTTGGAGAGGCTTGGATAGCCGTCACGCCGCATACCGCTTCATCTCCATCGAGCTTATTTCCGTTTGGAGGTGCGCATGATGTAACGGCAATTTATAGAAATTGTGGCTTTTTAATATCATACTGTCCTTTCTGATTTTCATATAGTGACAAATTTAGTGGGGGCGTCGATTACGTGCACGCGTACTGAGAACCGGGATATGATTTATGGCGTTAAAATTTGACGAGATGTGTTGTGTGATTGGCTGGCGACCACTCCAGGGTGTAGCCCTCCGCTCACGCTAAGATAGGGGTGTGCTGTAAAAGCTGACTTAACATTTAACCACACTTTTAAATTGCCAGGTTTATTCTCTATTATTGGTTATCTTGAAATCAATTTCTTGAAATAAAATGTCACCTGGCGGCCCGGTAGTCCAGTGGTGAGCACGTCGGCTTCACAGTGGAGAGGTACCAGGTTCGATTCCAGCTCCGGCCTCCCTGTGTGGAGTTTGCATGTTCTCCCCGGGCCTGCGTGGGTTTTCTCCGGGTGCTCCGGTTTCCTCCCACATTCCAAAAATATGCGTAGCAGGCTGATTGGATGCTCTAAATTGTCCCTAGGTGTGAGTGTGAGTGCAAATGGTTGTTCGTTTCTGTGTGCCCTGCGATTGGCTGGGAACCGATTCAGGGTGTCCCCCGCCTACTGCCCGGAGACAGCTGGGATAGGCTCCAGCACCCCCGCGACCCTAGTGAGGATCAAGCGGCTCGGAAGATGAATGAATGAATGAACAAAAAAAATGTCACCTAATTAAAAAAAAAACACACACCCATCAAAGGTAAGGTTGTCTGATTTTGCTCTTTGACCATTTTACCTGTTGAACTTATTTCTGCACTTACCATGCTGAAATGATTTTGCTTTACTTCTATTAATGGTAACTTGGTTGTCAGTTTGATTTTTTCAGCACTCAGTCAATCAGCACGATGCCTGAAATTGCCGCACAGTTTTGCACAGAATATCTCGGGCTCATTAGCCCCAATGCCAAAGCAAAAGTAATATTGATTTTGAAGTGACAGCTGCATGTGGAACAAATCGTGACATAAGAGTCGATGATAAGTTCGATTTGCCTCACCGGCATAAAATCAGAAATAGCTTTGATTTTTTATTTTTTTTTGTGCGGATAAATATAAATATCAGCAAACCCCGCTTTAATTGACAGTGACGATGACAGGACGCAGCACAAGGTGCCACCATGATGATGATCTCAAAGATATGAAAAGGTAATGGAGTTGCAGAGACATCACAGCCAGGCCCCGAAGGAGAAAGTCATGAAGTCAAGCTAAGCTTGTTCGACAGACATCTCCACAAACTCAAACCACGTGAAGACTTCTGACAGGAAAATCAAGACAAAACCTGAAGGAATCTTCCTTCTTTTTCCTCCACTTTCATCTCTCATTTCCTCGATTTTGATACTCTCTGTCCCCTTAGGAAATTCCGCCACGGTTCCCAAGTCGCATTGTCATTAAAAGCTCACAAAGTGTCAGAAAAGCATGAAATAGAAGTGGGGTGGGGGTGTGGGATACGTCTCCAGTGTTGACTCAGACTCCTCTGAAACTCTTTAATATTCTTGCGATGCTCTTCGGCAAGACGGAAGATGACTGTTTCTCCTCGCCGCTGTTGCGTCCCAGAGGTCTGACAACTAAAATGCCAACACTCACCATATTGTTCACAAGCTGTTCCGCTATTGTTCAGAATGAAGAATCATTATCCAATTTTCTCTCAGTGTGAACTGAGAGTGGCTTGAAAAAATATATATAGACCAATAGGGACTGAGCCCCGTTACAAATAACTGCCCCCTCCCTCCCCCGGCTCCCTAAAAAGCTTTACAATTGCCTATATTAACAGTTAAACTGTAAATATACCACAAATTATGATCCAAACAAAGTGTCCGCTGCTGTGAAGACTCTTCGTAACTTCCACAAACAACCCAGGCTAAACATAGCCCCGCCCTGACATCCAAAGATTGTCTTTAAATCGAAATGTGTCATCTCAGCATACACTTCCTTGACACCAATATTTAGAGAGCGCTTTGACGGTATCTTATGGCATTTCAAAGGGAGCACCACAGATGCAGACAGGTGAATTTTTGAAAAGTGAATAAGCTTCGACAAGTTAAGCGGAGTTAACGATGAATAGCAGACTAGCAGCTTGGAAACTGATTAGAAACAGTTTTTCCATCTCAATGTGCGCGCACACACACACACACACACACACACACACACACACACACACACAAAATGTAATCGTTACTTGGATTTTGGCGTCGCACGATCTTTAAAACATAAACAAAGAAAAACGATACAGAACGGTTTCGTGCAGTTGCAAATTACCGACGTTGTGAAAGTACCCTGAACGCACCATGTTGCTTGCGCGGCAAATTTGTGACGTGCACGCGATTCCCTGAGCGAGCTTTAAAATGTCTAATGACTCACACTAAAAAGCACACAACAAAATTTATTACACACATTTATTACCGGTACCAGTACATTTAAGTACAAGGCAAACATTGACCGTGCTAATGCTTAAGTCAATGGAAAATCCCCTTCGACATGCTAACGGCAAAGTAGCCGTTCGCCCCGGGAGTGATTACACATATTTTCACGATGTACCTACGATGTTGGTTTTGAGTACTTCACATTTTGTTGTTGAATAAATACAAAGTTCTGAACTCCATTAATTAATTGTTTTATTCATCTTGATTTCAGTATCCATCATAGGTAATTGTGATTTTAATTTTTTTCCATAATATCCCAGCCCTAATGTTCACTGAATATTTTACGCAGTTACTCACGCACCATTTTGGCAGCGTCTTTAGGAAACTCTAAACTGCGGACTGTACGTTTACAAACAATGTTCGACAAACATTTAGTCCAAGAGCAAATATAATGAAATGGTGTACGGTATGGTTTGGATACGTTGGGACCCTTTACCCTGTAAAAGAAGCAATAGGTGCATATTGGATGGAATTGGACTGACTCTTAACGTGTGCTGCAAAACAATTCCAGACATACAGTAGATGTTGAGTTGATGGTTCTCCACTGTGTTGTCCTGAAACTGTTTGTTTATCACTTAAAATTTGTATTTTGAGCTTTTTCCACCCAAGACCGTCTTGCTGCAGTGCAAAACAGCACTCTGGAAACATTAATAGAATAAAAAATAAGCCATCTTGACAGCTTTAAAGCTCCACAGGGCCGAGAAGAGCTGCAGAGTCAGTTAATAATTTACTCCTGTGGGCAGGTATGCGCCACGTCTGGATATTCCACTGTGAATTAAATTTTTCTTGAGCTTTTTTCCAACACTCATCAATGACACTGATCAGCCTAATCGCAGCCGTAAAGTACGACACAGTAGTGTTATACGCCGGATGACTTTGTACTTTGAGCCAGCAGATCTATGGCAGACGCTTTTTTTTTCTTTGTTTTTTGAATTCCAACAAATTCTCAAAAGCCCGTCACCCCTTGATCCTCCCCCCTCACTCTTATAAAGTGGTCGATACGGTTTTACGCTCTCTGGGTCCTTGCTTGGAGCCAAAGAGAAATGTCAATCGTAAACGCATCGGACGCAAAGATCCAAAGACTGACCCTGAACTGTGAAAGCGTCCACACAACAGCTGCTGATGGGAGTGCGGAGGATGAGACTAGGTGGGTGCGGTTTTCCCATTTTTCAGCCGGCAAAATGCCTCAGGACGTTACTTGCTACTTTCGTTTTTTCAGGCCCCTGTTGCGCCATTTTTTTGTTTTAACTAGAATTCTTGCCTGTCCTTCCGGTGCCATGGAAGGTCCCCGCTGACTGCAGCTTGTCTTGCAAGATGTATTCCGTATTTTCCGCATTATAAGGAGTACCTGAAAGTATTCGATTTTCTTGAAAGTCCACAGTTCGCCTCACAATCCAATGCGCCTTATTATATAGACAAATATTCTGATTTCATGGACATAGTCTTTTAAATGTTCTGTAAAGCGCTTTGTTACAGCTGCACCTTTTGTGAAACTGCTCTATAAATAAAGCGGAACCGTATTGTATCGGATTGTATTACTTTTAGCGTAGCTCCATCTCGTAGATGCATAACACAACCTTAGCCACTATCGGAGATTATATTCTATGTGCCTCATAATGCGTCTTATTTATGCAAACAGTTTTAAAATAGGAGATTCATTGAAGGTGCGCTTGCCTTATAACTCCAAAGCGCCTTATATTGCGGAAAATACGGTATTTCAAAAATGTCAACAAAAGCCCAGCGGAACAGCTGAACTTTATTTGGGGTGAATGTGCTGACTCCCATTTAACATGAACCTCATCCCTAGTTGTAAAACCACGTTCTCTCTTTTTCAGTTGAGCTGGACAGCTTATAGGTCACGTTTTTAAATGATTTACTATTGGGGGTTTTTTCCATTACAAAAAATGACATTTAAACACATTTGTGTTGTGTTTATGCCCACTGTACTAAGTGACTGACGCACCGACTAACTTACATACGAGTGAGTTTTAGACGAACCTTTCTGTGCATTTTCTTTCACTGCTTGATGGTTAAAAGGTTGTCATGTGTGTCCCTTTAAGCAACGACAGTAGCGCAACTGAGAGTCATTAACATTAATTGACACTAGTTGATTAGGAGGTAATTACAGTAAATCTGGAGGAATGATCTCAGTGAGGCCAAGAAAAATATGGAGTCATGCGGTGCGGTTCGAAAATGGGAATCTCTAATTAAACCTCATTACGATCACTTTAAGACAATGTTTAAATATACTTGGGGGCATAATTATCCAACATGACATTTAACGGGGACCAACTGAAGTGATAAGCACACGATGATCCCCACCGTACTTGAACTGTTCAGTCTTAAATCGTTCAATATTTTGCAAATAAAAGTTCAGATTTTCTTCAAGTATTCAAACTAATCCAGTCTTTCTAATTTTTATTAACCCTTTCATGCACCTGATAACACGATAAGCTGTCCACTGTAGGAACCGCTGTCCCTGAAAGGTTGAATGGCAGTTCATTACAATAATGGTTCTGCAGAAAGTGACCAGGTCTGCCTTCTCATCTTCCTTGTACTTTGCATCCCCCTCAGCATGTATACTTGAGTAATGACATCTGATTTCTTTAGCACCTTAACTTTCTCTGTGCATAGGAGACTGGACCAGCATCTTATCCGTTTCAGGTTGACTTTAGATGTTGCGTTGTAGGCAAGCACAATTGCTTGTGGTTATCAAGACTGCCTACTACGATCAAACCGAAGGCAAAACGTTGCTTCGCCTTGCGTTTCTTGCAGAGGTTATTATGAACTTAGCGGATACATTTTTTTTTTCAACCAACATTGTGCCATTCTGTGCCCAACAAACCTCCTAAAATCTTTTAGGGAGCAACGCGGCACCTTGCTTTAAAAAGAATATATATTGCACTCTAATTCACCTGACGCCAGTGTCACCGCTGATACCCGATTATCTCGGAAATCGAGGCTCAGAGAGACACACGTCTTGGCTTCCTCATTAGAGGCACCCTCCAAGGTGAATTATAGATAGCGCACGCACGACCTCGTGAGCGGAAGATCGAGGTCATGCTTCGCTTGATCTCGAAGCTACACAGATCAGTGCAAAGATAAGTTTGCGGCGGCTTTTTCTGCTCGCTAGCTCGCATCCCAGAACAATCTGAGAACGTGTTTCCATCTACCGTACAAACTGTCGTATTCATTTATGCTTACGAAACGACCGACGAGATCTAAATACAACCTCCTCGCTTGAATCTCTCGACTCAACATCACTTCGGTACGTTTGATTGTACATTTTCTTTCATATAAGAATGAGGCCTACAGTATGTATTAAGTCGTCAAAGGTCGATGGACAGCAAACATCTTATGAATTATACAAGGTGGTATTTGAGTTGCAGCCATACCTCGCTGTCTCCACGGTGGCTGCCAAAAGACCCAATCGACACGCCGATGACTTGTGTGCTTCACCAGACAATCATTTGGCTTTGACCTGAAGTAAGCGAAGTGCGGGCTGAAAGATGCTGCCACTGTGGTTTTGCTCAACTCCAGTCACATATTCACTGAGCTGAGAGCAGGAACATCAGCATAAACTCGACGCAAATGTCAGTGTCAAAATAGAAAAAAAGTGATCAATAGTCTTCTGGGCTTGTGTTTCTTTTAACTTCTTCAAGATCTTTCCAACTTTGATGAGAACTTGATTCCAGATTCTGAACATGCAATAATGTAGAGGGAGTTCCATGCGTTTTTTTTTTTGTTTTGGTGAGGCGGGCGAAGTCCAGACAGTTCAAAAATTGCTTGGAATCGTTCATTTTGCTGCCCAAGATGAATATTTTGTATCAGTCTCTTGAACCGACACAGGCCTTATTAAAAGAGCCTTAAAATATTTTGTTGACGTCCAAACACATAACCTAAAGCAGTGATTTCCAAATGCGGCTGCCGTAGCAACCGAGTGTGCCATGAGACACCATCAGGGGTGCTTTGGGTTATTATCCATGAGTCCTGAAGGGCAGAAGAATTACATGTCGTTTCATTACATGGCTGAAAGTACAATAAACCCGTGGGTCCACCGGTTGCCATGCATACAACAGAGGAAGTAAAAGCGTTGTGACGGATTAACCCTTTCATGCTCCCTGTAAGCTGATCACATGATAAACTGTCCACTGTAGTAACCGTCGTCCCTTAAAGGGTTAAACAGGCACAGATTTCTCACAGGGTTCATCAATTTGAGCGTAAATTCATATAAGATAATTATTTTAGTATTCATATTTTCATGATTTTTTGGGGGGGGGTCGGAATGGGGGCGTGGATTTCTCCAATGCAAAATGAATCCCTTGAATCAAAAATGGGTTCAAAAACATTTCTTGAAAAATGCTTCACCATCACCATACAAACCTTATTTTTACCCGACTCCAAATATCTTTCACCCTAAATGCCAAAGCTTACATGGATGTTGCCCGAACAATAACTTTTAAACTTCTAAACACATTCTAAACCACATACTCGAACCCTTACATGAGTGGTGCCCAAACTACAGACCGGGGGTCATTTGCGGTCCACTATCCGTTATTTGTTGGCCCGCGACATGACAAAAAAAAACCCCAAATAATATTAAAAATGACAAAAAGCCAATGAAAGTAACTAACACAAATGATATATAACTGCTTCCATGATTGACTTGAGCATGTTTCAAAATGTTTTCAATTTTAAAGTGGCCCTTTCATGCTTCCATTTTTTTCTGCATGCGGCCCCAAAAAGGAAAGGTTTGGACACCCCTTCCTGATACAAACTAAGTCTTGCCCTTTTTCATCCTAAAACCAGATCCCGAATCTTGTCCTTTCCTCGACTCTAAACCCCTAACCTCAAATTTACTGTACCCTAACCGAAAAATTCACTCACACTTTTACCGTAGCCTAACCCTCATCATAAATCTTGAGTCTTAACTTAAACTACCAAAACCCAAACTCTTAAAAGTACGACATCCCCGACCCTGATCTTGACCTGACCATAACCCCGAATCACTGTCCCTGGAAACATCTTTCACGACAAGCTTTTATTCATGTAGCTCATCAAATTCTTCAATAACAGCATTTTGAATGCATTAATCAAGACTCAGTGATGCAATTTAAAGTATTTCTCAACTACATTAACAATCAAATCAGACTGATGAAGCATTTATATGAATAACAATAACTTTTTTTTTTTTGGACAGTACCAACCTCCATTTTATGCATGCTAAAAAAGTTACAGAATGTTTTTGTGAGCCTGCGACCGGTGTCACAAGAGATATATTTCAAATCCAAACTACGAGCTTACTTCATATTAGACTACACAACCTTTGGCCATTACAGTCTGACATAAAAAACAAAAACAAAAACAAAAACAAAAACAAAAACAAACAAACAGCATGCATTCACTGTGACCCTGTGCGAAGCTGTCATAAAATGTTACATTGATATAAATGCATGGTTGGCTGCGGTAAAAGGCAAGGGGGCAGTAAACTCGGAGGCTGCTAACTCCGAGTTCACATTCTCCCTTCTTTGTTTTAAAAATATGACCACGTGTATGTGGTATTTATTTTAGTCAGCTAGTGAGGGAGAATTTGGTCCTGGGCGTCCCCGCACATCCCCAATGTTCTCATGCAGAACACCTAATGAGTCAGACGCTTCAAATAATGTGCGCAGCATATGTTCCCTCTTCACATACACTCCTCCACATACTGAGCATGCGGTATATTCGCAGAGTGCAACATCCGCTCTCGTTTTATGTAAGTGTTAACATAAGGTAAAGAGGACACTATGGAGGGATGCAAACTTAGCCAATTTTGCATGCCTATAGGAAAAAGGAGATGACGCTGATGGGACGTAATTGAGGTTTGAGCTGAAGATGTGATGAACTGCAGCGAGTGGGTTGAATACTGATGATTTGATCCGGCTAATATCATGGGCAGTCATTTAAGCAAATTATTTTGATTCACTGCATGATGTTCAGTGAAGAATTGCATCATTATTCGCGTTTCGTTGAAGGATTTTTAGTCCCACATTAATCACAGATGGCCGCAAATTAATTGAAAGATTTTTTTTTTCCATTTGTGGCATTATTCTCTGGGTAATGGTTTGGCTTGATGCCATTGTGGCTAATCGCACTGATATCAACACCTCGTGTTTTAAAAATGTGCCACAACGAATGAGAAACAGTCCTAGACACTCGTGTCAGCAGAGCTCACTGAAGCACACTTTATCAATGATGTATGTGAAAGTTGAAGATCAAAAAATATATATGTTTGTAAAATGTTTCCTGCTATTTGTAGCATATTCAAGACGGCCAACATAGCACATCATCCACTACCAATATGATGTAGTACCATGACTGACCTGTCAGAGGCAGCATGGTGCAACAGCGAAGCCATACTCATGGTAGTAGAAGAAATAGAAGAAGCGTGGCTAACTTTTAGCATATTTGGTAACTACATTGCAGATGCAGACTCTTGTCCTTGTCATGTTTATTTTGTTGAGTTGACTGTGATAATGAGCTTATAGTGGGGATGTTCGATACCACTTTTTCTCAGTCTGATACCAGTATGAGTACTCAACTCTTGAGTAGACTTCGAAACCGATACCAAGTTATGTTAAGCGCTTTGATACAGCTGCAGCTGTTGTGAAAGCGCTATATAAATCAGGATGTGTTGCATTGTCAGTACTGATACAACTTGAACTTTTGAAACATACATTTTTCATCAAACCAGTGACATATAATTTTAAATAATATATTACATTAAAAAAATGTTTTAAATTGCATCTATTATTTTTAAATTTTGTTGTATAGGACACACATAAAAATGACTTTAAATAAATACATAAATAAAATGAAACACACACACACACACACACACACACAAAATACCAGTTAAGGAATATTTTCATGACTTTCTTGTCAACGTGTGTACTGGCAATACACAAATTGCATTTTTGATGTTTCTGAGATCTGTGAACAAAGGCTTTGCCTGTAAGAGCTCGCCGTCGACGATATGGTAATAACGGGAAAGTCGTTCAGGTCCCGGTGCAATACAAGTTATAAGTACTCACCCATCCCTAGTTCGCAGTTGACTTAAAGACCGTTTGTTTTCCTGCAATATTATTACAATGCTTTTCATACCTTGATGCCAGTTAATAATGTTGACCATTGGCCATGCAGTGAATAAATATTTTATGGCTGCGAATGTTTGAACATCCATCCACACATTCTCTCAATAATCCTTATCTAGACTCATTAAATTTCCATTTCCTATGGGAAAAGAATGCTGAAACATGCTGTTGCATGTTGGTTCCTCATTCACCAAATGTAATTTCAACATTCAGAAAATTGACTTCACTGTATCTTTTTTGAAAAAAGTAATCCATCTCTCCCGCTTCTTATTCCCATCTGGAAGTATAGTTGATTGTGTTTCCAGTCTGTCTTTAATCTTCCAGCAACAAAAAGCAAGATGAGAGCTTTGCTTGAAGATACCCCCCCCCCCCCCCTTCTTTTCTTTATAAGTCTTTGGAGACAATCTGTCAGCCCTCAGCCTAATCCCCACCAACCTGTGTGTCAGTGCGCCTCTCCTCACTACGTCAGCCACCACCATTCAAGTGTGCCGGAGCACCCGCGGCGGTCCACATCTCGTTTCACGGCTCCCTGGGCCTCTCTGCCTGAAGGGCTGCCACTCTCGCGCTGATGAGAATTACTACATGAGGTTACAGCCACTATTAACTGAGGCTGACAGCCGAGGTGGCGCCAAGCATGATCATTACACAACCCTGCAGAGAAAAGGATGACATGGCGGTGTGGATTTGACATTCAAAAAAATAATAATGAAATAAAAAAATCCCTCAAA
Organism: Hippocampus zosterae; assembly: GCF_025434085.1. NCBI lineage: Eukaryota > Metazoa > Chordata > Actinopteri > Syngnathiformes > Syngnathidae > Hippocampus > Hippocampus zosterae. The sequence goes on from NC_067464.1 coordinate 7,018,822, forward strand.
ATGGCTTAGGTTACATTTCAAAGGACTCCCTTAAGCATTTAAAGTGATTCTGACATGACTTTTATAAATCATGCTGAGGGATATTAGATGAGACAACTAGAACAAAAAAGTAATGATTAGCCAGGACTACGTAATGCTCGACTGTCGTCACCTCTCTGATGTAACTTCTGTTGTAATACTGTATCAAAAGACGGCCAAGAAAACGCAAAACAAACTCGTAGAACGTATCATCTAAACTGCTAAAAGCGTATTCGGATAATAAATCAAGTAAAAGCCTGGTCGTGGGCAACCCAAAGACGGCAATAAAAATCCTTTCAGCCTCTTCCGGCAATGAATGCTGAGATACAAAACGTAGCGATGATGAGAATGTCTGTCACATAATGACCAACCAGACGGATTTTCTTTTAGATACGGTGATAATGTGTGTCTGTGTTTCTCAGGTGTTTACTGGTCCAGTGACAGACCTTCCGTCGATAAAGATGCGAGTGTGTCGAATCAAATCCAATGTTCCACTTGAAAATACAACATTGAATCATCTCTTACTAGAAATATGCACAGCCCTAGTAGCTACATTTATGCCTAAAACACGGTACGGGGCAGCATTGGTTAAGTAGACAGGTGGCGCTCAATCGCTCGGTGTGCGGTGAAGAGTCGCCAACTAACGGTCAACTTTCGGTCGCATTGGGCATTGTTGCTCATTGTGGGGCGGGCTTAGAATTTATGACCAATGGCGCCACTAAATGAAAATGAAAAATAACTAAATAAACATGTCTCATATGGAATAATATCGAGATGAGACAAGGGTTTGCTTCCCAGGAAATTTGAGCCGACGGCAAAATAAGGTACGCTACAAAGAGGGCGATAGGTTCTGATGAAAGGTAATAAACTTTATTCATAAATCACCGGCTAATGATGATCTTTGCCGCAACGTCTCGGAGGTCATGTTATCAGGAGACCGCCGGGCTAATGTATGCACACGGGGACACGGCATGAGAGTTAATTAAAATTGCGTGATCTATAGCTCTGGTTTGAGGCGAAACATTGATTATTTCTGAGCTGTACATGAGCCGCGTGAGACGGAGAAGGCTTCCCCTTCAGACTTCACAATCCTCTCAGGAATGCCTTCCGCACGCTTGCTTTCGACTGAGCGCCGCACTGTTGACATTTATCGTCGGCGTGTTCATCAAATGAGTCTTGGAATTATTGTGCTATTATTTGCACAATAATTCCTCTTTATCAAGCAAGCCTGTGTGCATTTGTGTGATAGCTGCTTTTTTTTTTTTTCTCCGCTGTTGAAAGATGGCGACGCGCAATTGGGTTTTCAGCAGAACCGATCGAGATGTATGAGCACGTGGCTATGTAATCGAAATCACTTCAGATTATCAACCACTGTGCCGCACATTAGTGTGCCATTAGAGTGCTGCGGGAAATTATCCAATTTGACTTGATTCATCCAAAAATGGACTATTGCATTGCAACAGGGGCATTTCACACCCTTTGTTGTCATTTCTGATGGATATTTATTGGAAACGCAATTAAACAGATATCCACATTGGTCATTCTGATAGGCCAAAACAGCTATTTAAAGACACTGGTACATGATTTTAGAGATTTGTTTCGAGATACATTCTTCATGTTTCAAAATAATTACTGGGGAAAATGTGTGGAGATATTTATGAACTGGTTTTCACCACTTCAGTCTTCCAGAGGAGGAAGGAAAAATGGTGTCCTGGCATGAGGATATATTTTCATGGCTCAAACAAGTAGAAAGTAAGAAAGATGCTCAACAAAGTAGCATCATTTATAGAGGGATTTCATCTTGATTAGGGTGTGGTGTCAGCACATGCAAGGAACATGCGCACAGCATTTGGGAGCGGTGACAAAATCTTGATTTTTTTTTCCATGACGTTTTTAAGCGTTAATCAATATAAATGGTGATGTTTTTAACCATTCAAATTTGGAACCATTGTTAACAACACGGGCGGCCCGGTAGTCCAGTGGTTAGCACGTCGGCTTCACAGTGCAGAGGTACCGGGTTCGATTCCAGCTCCGGCCTCCCTGTGTGGAGTTTGCATGTTCTCCCCGGGCCTGCGTGGGTTTTCTCCGGCTGCTCCGGTTTCCTCCCACATTCCAAAAACATAAGTGGCAGGCTGATTGAACACTCTAAATTGTCCCTAGGTGTGAGTGTGAATGGTTGTTCGTTTATGTGTGCCCTGCGATTGGCTGGCAACCGATTCAGGGTGTCCCCCGCCTACTGCCCGAAGACAGCTGGGATAGGCTCCAGCACCCCCCGCGACCCTAGTGAGGATCAAGTGGCTCGGAAGATGAATGAATGTTAACAACACTGTTCTCTATGCTGAGTGAAATTTAGAAAACATTTATTTTCACTTAACAGGCATTTAAAAATGTCATGATGGCGACACATTGACCCAAAAAAGTCAACCAGCATCCCACTGCCGATTGTGTTTATTTTTACATCCTCTGTTTGCCACTCCGGCATCTCCTATTGCCCAGAGTTGTGATCCTTGTTTAAATCCTCTCAGCAAATGTGTCACTACAAGCGCGAGCTCCCTTGCTATTTGCCAAACGGCTCATCAGGAGCAATTAGTGGGTTCGTGTCTCACTGAAGGACACGTCCACAGAGCCCCGGGGGGGGCGATCGAAACCGTAACCTTCCATCTTGTCGGCTGATCACCAGATAGTATGGTCCATTGTGGAGGAAGAAACTTTGGCTGCAGCTGCAATAAATACTCATATCTCTGGTGGGAAATGCCATAGATCTTGTTGGGATATTTGATGTCTGAATACAGGCATGTGCTGTTCTATATAAATCATCCATCCATCCATCCATCCATTTTCTGATCCGCTTATTCTCACAAGCGTCGCGGGGCATGCTGGAGCCTATCCCAGCTGTCTCCGGGCAGGAGGCAGGGTACACCCAAACTCGACACAGGAAGGCCGGAGCGGGAATTGAACCCTGCGCCTCTGCACTGTGAGCCTGACGCGCTACTATGCAATCACCGGGTTGCTCTCTATAAACATGTACATACAAATATACGGTCAATCGCCAAATTGCGAATACTGATCTCATTACACCTACCAAATAAGGTGGACACGATAATACACAATCCACGATCATAAATAAAGAGGAACTGAGTCAGAAATAGACAAATAAGTATGAGACACAGAGCCCTATAATGAACAAAAGTATATAATACAATGGCCGATCAAGCTTGTAAATGAGATCAGTTGGGGATAGCATTTGATAAATTCCACTCCAGTCCGAGAAGTGGACTTAAAGGTCATTCCAAACCGATTGCCGACCGCTAAGCAAAATGACTGTTTTTCCAATCCTTTTTTTGCATCTAAATTGCCTCTTCATTACAATCATGTCCTTAAATAGAAACTAGGGGGGGTTGGCTTAATCAAATGCAGAGAGCATCACGTATTTGCTTGCAGCCGCGGTTTTATGTTATTCTGATGTTGTGGGTATTAAAAAAAAAGAAAACACGCAGGTCAAGCAGAAAGCCAAAACAGGAGGTGACAAGGGTATACAGATGGCTATGCAAATGATGTTTGTATTATTCATGCAGGCGGGGTGGGGGGGGGGGGAGTGTTTTATTTTCATGTGTTCTTTATAGTTTAGCACCTCATAGCCAACTGTGGATTCTTTCTCATGTTTTTCTTCACGAGGAACAGACAGAAATGCATGAAATAGACAAATGTTATAATAATACTATACGTGAGAGGTATTTGTGTTTTGGTGATGTCGTGTGCCAAAATGATGCACCAGGAATTTCGACAGAACCCAAGATTGAACATGGAAGCTGACTTTCAGAGGTGGAGGCATCCCAGGCGGCAGGTCTAAGTTGTGGCGCAGGTGGTGCAATGCCATTTTGGTGGATTTGATTGAGGTGCAGGAGGACAGACTCTGAGCTCCGCTGAATGATAGCACTTTTGAGGCATCCAAATATATGTTCAGGTCACAGTGTTGAAGATGGTTTTCTTCTTGATGGTTGACTTTTATCGAGTGCAAGTTAGTGTCATAGGAACTAATAACAGAAACATTTCATGTCTGTTAAAAAAAAAAAAGCTTTCATATTAAAGCCTCTCGCCATGCAAAGTATTAGAGTCAGATTATTGAAGGTTTTCTTCTCTTTGGGTTTTCTTTTTCATCAAAAAGGGTATTGCCGTCCAATTTGTGTGTTTTTTGGACGTTCCGTGTATTTCACTCGCGTGGCTCTACTAACACCCTCGTTTCAGTGTGTTTTCACATCGTACAAAAGCAAAGCTATTCTATTGAAATTTCAAGGTAAGCAAAGTATTACATCATTTCAAAGTGACAAATGAATGCCAATGAACTAAGCACCCAGCCTCCAAAAACTAAAATCAGCCATGGGCCTTAGAAACTACAGAAAATTCTAGTCATTCACAGCATTTGTGAGTTTTGTCTCATTGTGGCTTACAAGTCTTCATCAGAGTTTGTTTGCAAAATCCATGCACATTCAGAGTGCGCATTAAATGTCTCAGTAGTTTTTCTGCAGAACTAATCTCCCAAACAAGTCACAGGTTGTAAACCTGAGGGCAGACAACAGAAGAGATGAAACTAACAAGTATGCAATTGGGAGCAAGACAAACGGGAGAAACCGTTCCAAAACATTTCTCAACCGAGAAGCAACCGAAAAAAGATTTCAAAAGAGAAACAAGCACAGAAACAAAGAATGGATACGACATTGTGAAACTGAGGTGTATTAAATTGCATCACATTAGCCACGTAACTTTATGGATTTGGCTTGAGTCTTCATCAGAGGAGACACTAAGAGGTTGGAATAAATTCGGGGAACAATTTGGAGAATGTTCTTATTTATTTGGATCCAGGATGCACCGAGCAAAGTCACTGAAGGCATGCTTGGAAGCGGCTCAAGAGTCCTTATCTCAAAACCAAGCAGAACAGGATAGAAATGCGCTCATTAGATAACGACACCAGAAAAGAACCATTGACGTGAATTTCAGCAGCAATGGTTGGACAGTATGTCGCAAATGAGGTGAAACTCCTTCAGATACCGTATTTTCCGTACTATAAGGTGCACCCAAACGCATTCCATCTTCTTAAAAGCCAACAGTGCGCTTTATAATCCGATGCGCCTTAGATATGGATCAATATTCAGATTTCTTGGGCATAGTATTTTTAATGTTCTCTAAAGCACTTAGTTACAACTGCAGCGGCTGTGAAAGCGCAACATAAATAAAGCTATATTGTATTGTTTTGTATTCCTTTAGCGTAGCGCCATATAGTTGATGCATAATGCAACCGTAACCACTATTGTAACTTCTATTCTATGTATCTTATAATGCGGTGCGTCCCATATATGAAAACAGTTTTAAAATAGGCCATTCATTGGAGCTGCGCCTTACACTCCAAAGCGCATTATAGTGCGGAAAATACGGTAAACAAGTGTCTTAGATAAATTAAAGTTGACATTTCTGTACACTATTTGGTGCACTTGCCGTCTACATTTCTGGACACACTTCTATTAACCTGTGAATACAGTTCTCTTAAAATGTGGAAGAATCCAGTCTTTTCTACAGCATTAACGATTTCTGTCCCAGTCAAAGAAAGGGATTGATCCGGAGCTTTTTCCAAAGAACCATTCAGGGTATTCTATTCAGTGCTGCTCTGGCTTGTTAGTCATAGCAGTGACGTTGTTGGAATAGTTTTGACCTTGACGGTTTGTGTCTCAGGCTGCTCGTTCTCATGCTCCTTTCGTCTTATATGATGTTGGCACAGTGGTTTGCTCTGGAACCAGCACCAATGCAACACAATGTAATTTACTCCTCAAGAGTCACCTGATCGTTTCATTGAGCAGAACAACAACTCTTTGGACCTACAATATGAGCATCATCAAGCCCACGCAGTCACAGCCTCACTATTGATTAGTTTACAACGGAAGACTTAACGGCTTTCTCTGCCCCCTTTTGTGTCAAAGCAATCAGTTCCTGGTCTGACCTAGTTTCCAAAACATACTGTATGTTTCAACCTTTGGTTCCAGCTCTCATGAATTCCCACTTTATCGTCTCATGAAAGTCACCGAGCGGTACAGTTATTGTTGGCCAAGGTTGAGTTTGAATGGCGAACTTGCTTTTCCACCAATCATTCTATCGGCGGTATGGAGACCAGTACAGTATTTGTAACATAATCGTCACAGACCACTTTGCATAAGACATAAATACGTTTGGTTTCTTCCCCTCGACTCTTCCAAAAACCCAGGCAAACCAAATGGCTTGACGACAAACCAAAAATATGTCTTTCTTTTATTGTTTGCATCAACAAAATAACAGGAAAAATGTTCTACAAAAATGTACGTAGGTGAGATGAAAACACACAGTGTGACAAATCTGACCTTTGTTATGGTAGTATACTTTGTATGTATGTGATATGGACAATCTAGTTGGTTTCAGTACACGAGCAAGGAGATGAGTGCACTTTTCCGGCAAAGGCAAATTATACTGAAAAGCTGATGATGAGCCCTTCGCTGACATGCTAACAAAGACATCTTCAATTTGTTTACCTGCAATTACGTCAGCACCATGCAAACTTGGTTCATTCATTTGTCGGCTCGATTAGCTCAAGGTCAGATCTCTTTCTTACAGCTATTGAACGGCACCTGAAAACCACAGGTGACAACACTTTTTCACAACAGGGTTTGCAAATGTAGTCATCTCAAGACATACATTTGAAATTTGGTAGCCAGGGTGACAGAAATATATACTATATAATAACGGCGTCTTTGGTTTATGAAAAATAGTTCTGATGACTATATATAAAATAATAAGATGAAAAACAGTAAGCATAGTCATTTTTCACAGAGGATAAAGAATACTGTACATGCCTGTGACTATTGTTTTATTGTCTGTCTTCATGTTTGCTTTACCAAATTTCCATTGCTGAAAGGGTTGGAACGCCATGATACTGATGCTAGTTTCATTAGCCGGTCTATGGCTTTTTGAATTGTGAGTTAGCACTAAGCTAATGGACTTTCATCAACAAATTTGTAATTTGGTTGCCGCTGTTTGTTGTGAACTTCACTGTCTTGCGCAACTCAAGGCAAAAAAAAATGTCTGAACAAGAAAAACTTGCAATGGGGATCGGATCGCTCCTAAATCGAGGAACTTATACGGTCGTGGTATTTTTCTTCCGACTCGGTGAAGCAGCATGTGGCTTGTGACCCAAGTTCATTGAGTGGCAAGGGAACCGCCGGTGCCTGCACGAAAGTGAGGTCACTGAACCGTGACACAACATCCCAGTGTTTTCCCCAGTGTGGGACGAATAAAGGATATCTTATCTTATCTTATCAATGATAAACGAGCCCCCATGAGCTCGTCATTTAGAAGATCATGTTTGTTTGCAAATTAAATGTGTGTAAATGTGTTGTAAATCCAATTTACAACACATACTGTAGATTGGATGAACTTGTAAACTTCACTTGCAGGCCTGTTGGGGCGTTTATGTGATTTGTGTTCCATCACGATGAATGGGATTGAAATTGTGGTCTAAAACCAAACCTTGAGTTTAAGGTTACACAACCATCTAGCAGAAGGTATGTTGGATGCAATATTTCTCAACTCAGCAGCTTTCCTTTGCATTGCTTGTACCGAGGACGAGCAGTTGCACGCTTGCCAAGCCCGTAAGGGATCTTTCCCAAAGGACCCGCTCGTCCTCATCAGCTGCTCCGCACTTTTATAAATCACCTCATTTTGCTGCTGGCGGTAGAATACCAGCTGCCCCTGAAACTTTAATCACTCCCGAATAATTTGTTATCCAAACTATTGCATCCTCAAGAGCTTGACTTTCAGTGTTCCCTATATAATCCCAGCAGTGGTGAATCAGTCCAATTACGCTGATTTCTCTGGAACTGCGCCCCCGCTACTGTATATGGATGCCTTTTGCTATACAGTATCTCAAGCAGCTCATAAACTCCTTGAACTCAGCGTGTGACAATCCCTGAATGTCTCGGGCAATCTGCATGATCACATTTCTGATAGTGACTTCATTACAAGGAATCAAATGAGCAATTCATTTGGCCGATTTCTGGCCCAGTGTTGAGGTTGCCAACATATGGGGCAATCTTCCGCAAGAATGAGATAAATGCACGTCTCATCACTTTCTTCCAAACGGTGTCACCTCTGCGAGAGAGGTGAAAGTGAAGCGGCGCGCAAATATGTCCAACCTTCACTCCCGTCTGCGTCAAGATTGATGAGTATGCAAACGACGTATTCCTCCGAGGAAATAAACACATCAGTGGAAAAGCTGTTGACGTGCTAACAAGCACAGTGCCGCCGTGAAAATCGGAACACCGCAGAATCGTGCAAGCCCAGAGATGCATCGATTAATCAACAACTAATTGATGATCAAATTCATCACTAATTAACGAAAATAGGTGGATGGAAACAGATTTAGTTAAGAACAGATTACTGTATTTTCCGCACTATAAGGCGCACAATTTAACGAATGGCCTATTTTAAAACTGTTTTCATATATAGGGTGCACCGCGTTATAAGGTACATAAAATAGAAGCCACAATTGTGGCTGCGGTTGTGTTATGCATCCACTAGATGGACTAAAATACACTTAAAGGAATAAAATACGATACAATACAGCTTTATTTGTATTGAGCTTTCACAGCTGCAGCTGTAACAAAGTGCTTTACAGAACATTTAAAATACTGCGTCCAAGAAATCAGATCCATATATAAGGCACATCGGATTATAAGTCGCACTGTCCGTTTTTGAGAAAATTGAATGCTTTTAGGTTCACCTTATAGTGTGGAAAATGCGGTACTTTCTTTACATGTTTCAGTTGGACATGCTGGTTGTTGTTGTAGTTTTTTAGCAGCAGAGTTCTAATGCGCCTTATAGTTCACGCTTCCATGTCTACATGGAAAAAAAAGGAATCCCCTCACCTGTTCTGACCCCATTTCATGAAGAAATTGGCTATTTGAGTTGAAACTATGTCTGACTAGTCCATTAATTAAGGCTTTGAATTTGCCTCATCGATTTTCATTTTCCCCAGCAACTTATCAGCACGCTCACCATTGGACAAAGTCAGAATATTAATGTGTAACCTTGTCTGGTTACGATCATCTGGCGGGGTCGGCCAAATGCAAAACATTAGCAGGAGGCAGTCAAATTTAAAAAAGTACAACAAAATTCAACATGGGGGGGGGGGGGGGGTGAAAAAACAAAACAAAACAATAAGAGAGCAGAGCAGCACTAACGAGACAAACTTTTGAAATTCAGACACAAGACAGAGACGCAAGGGAATAGAAGCAAAATAAAACGAGTAAAAGTCTTTAATCGGAGCGATAAAGTGGAAGATTTTAAGAAATGAAACCACTTCAAGCTGAGTCCTGGCCAGTAAAAGAGGAGCCAACTCAGGCATCCGCCTTTTGTTGTGGATCGGGATCCTGGCCAACACACGCGGAAACAATTACGGTGGCAGGTGAAATTGGGGAAAAAATGCTGCTTTCAATGACGGGCTGTCAGCGGTAAGACTGCAGTTAGCAACGAAGAGAGAAAAATCACGGTATGGAAGGAACAAAGCGGCCAAAATAATGACAAGGAACGCAGTGGCAGAGTGGCAGTGAGTTTGTTTCTCTTCCCTTCTCTGTAAACACAATTTGATTCACGTTGGGCTGTCTGTCTGCCTGCCCTGTCTGTCTGCATGCAAACTCTTCATGCATTGAAATCGTAACAAGGCAATTTGCAGATTAAGGAAATCGTATTGGAACAATACTCCACAATGGACTTGGGCTGCGTTCCGCCGGTGGGGTGACACCCCCATTATACAGACAAGTGAAGCAAATCGCAGGGGCTGTGTCAGCTTGATAACGCCGCTTGGAGGTATAGAACTGCCACGTAATTAAATTGTGATTTGATTACGTTTGCCGTTGAAGATTTTGTTTTTCTTATTCCACCCACTGGCATCCATTGATATTTGGAGAGAATGACTTCTGTGGATTTGCACGGGGTGCTGTATTTCCAAAACAGATACAATCAGTCATGAATTTCTGATACCCAAGGTAACTTTTGATATATCGTTTCAGCGGGAACAGATTTTTATGTATCATACAATATAGAAAAGGTTGCTGAATGGACCTCGTTTCGGTTTCAAGTCACTATGACAACGGCATTTCTGCCTCTTGAGTTGGGAAAAGAACAAGAGGGAGGAGAAATTTGCAACTCAAGGTTGATTGTGGACAATTTCAACCAATAGAACAACTTTGACAGAGCAACCAATGCCCAGAAATGACAAACTGTTACGACTAATTTAAAAAAAAAGTTTCAATCAGTAACTATGTGTCTGTGGCATGAATTCAGTACATTCACTCATGTTGTATTCTTGCTTTGAAATTTGGGGGATTTTGTTCCCCTTTAACGGCTGTTTGTTTCTGAGCATTTGTTTTGGCCCAGTTTTTAACTTTAATGTGCAATGCATTTTAATTGAATCGTTACTTAACTGCAGTTGTTTTAGTCATTCCTCCATCCATTTTCTAATCCGCTTATCCTCACGAGAGTTGCGGGTGTGCTGGAGCTTATTCCAGGGGGCCACCCTCAACTGGTTGCCAGCCAATCACAGGGCACACATAGACTAACAACCATTCGCGTTCACTATCACACCTAAGGACAATTTAGAGTGCTCCACTAAACCTGCCACGCATGTTTTTGAAACATGGGAGAAAACCGGAGTACCCGGAGAAAACCCACACATGCATGGGGAGAACATGCAAACTCCACACAGGAAGGCCAGAGCCGAACCCTGCACCTCAGCACTGTGAGGCCGATGTGCTACCCAGTGGTCCACCGTGCCGCCCACCGTTCTTTTATTTTCCTACAAGTAAGACTTGGGCAAATGTTCAAACAATGGCTTTCTGTCAGAATAAACATACCTTTTTAAGAGTAAAACCTTGCTTTAAAATCTATATTTTCATACGACCCCTCCTTGTGACAACAATTGCCCAACCGCTGAGCTGAAATGCACAAACCGGGAAGCCAATCCTTTGAACAGAAAATGCATTTGAGATGTGTCAACCCATTTTCAAGCACGGTTGTGTCCAAATGCAATTTCATATTTACATCCGTGGCACACCTGATATAGAAGGCCGCGCTCGCCCTACCCAAATGATAAGAGGAGAAACAAAGGCTAAAAGCTTCCGATTTATCAAATCCGCCCACATTGTAAGCAGGCAGTATTAAAGGCTTTGCGAAGCAGAACTGCCTCTGCATGCTTGCATCCACTCATGACAGCGTGAACAGGATGCTTGAGTGCATTTGTTTATTTTATTTTTGGTGGCCAGCCAATGTATTTCTGTCGTCTCTCCTGCTTCAAATGCTATTAAGTCCCTCTGAGAGTAGCTATTCATCATTTGCGCAATTTCCACGGGGTGTTTTCTTTTTACTTTTTTTAATCAAGGGTCGGATCCAGCGCTGAGGGGATAATTCGGCCGTGAAACAAGGCTCTGGCGTCCCAAGCTAACAATGCACATCCCTAACAGAATCAGCTGCCTCTGACAAATGAGCTTGATGAGCACATCGTAAGGGGAGGCCACTGCACATTGAGGAACAAGACAGAAAAGAGAGGGTGGAACAGGGAAAGCACTAAAGTTCCAAATGGGCCCGTTGTACCATTGATTGCACACCCCTTTTATGGATCCCTTCTCGTGGAATGCGTCCGGAGGGAAACGCATATTCATGCCGAACTGCTGCAGCGAGCAACGATTTTATGGATTCCCCCATGATATTTTCATTTCTATTCTAGGCTAATACCAAGAATCTGTGCTGGTGTAATTCCTTATTGATATTTTGCTAAGACAGACCCTGGAACCGTGGACTGGCTGATAACAGAACAGCACCAATTATAGGTCTGACACTTTCCTAGCGGTGGAAATGTTGAAGGTCTTGGTATTCATCCATACATCTTTTATACATTGCCGATCCCAACTGATTCAGGGCGAAAGGCGGATTGGTCACCAGTCAGTTGCTGAAAAAAAAGTCAATAAGCACCATTTTTGTCTGATTCTAATTGTTATTTTTAGCTTGTGAAGAAAAATGTTGCTAACATGAGGCTTAGTGAGCAGCACTGATGTTAGCCAGTTTAGCTAACCCGGCTAGCTACATGCTTGCGGCGGCAACATTTGAATCCGTTGCAGTCTTGTGTGACTGGACTGTTTTTTACAAAGTTGTTTACATTCTCCACCTGAGTCCCACTGATGAAAAGTGGTGCAAGCTGCTAGGTTCTGGGTTTCACAGTAGAGTTTTAAACGAGGCATAGTGCTTCAATATAGGGTTTTAAAGTAGGCTAAGGGGTTCAAAGTTGACTTTCCAAGTCGTGGCAAAAGTGAGCGTATCATTAAAAAGGCATGCTGGGATATTGCAATAGCAGCCACTCTCGATACATTTTGGCTCATAGACTACAAGGTGGTGTGATGTGAATGTTGAATAGATACAGGATACAACAGAATTTATCATCAATACTTTGTGAGCTCTCAAATATCCTCTGTGCACTCCCGTTTTTGTTTCGTCTCCGAATGTTTCTCACAAGCTATTTCCATGGTGTGTGTGTGTGTGTGCGCGTGTGCGCTCACTCGGTTACCGTATGCCTGACAGGAAATTAATGTCCGCGGACCAGGTAGAAAGAGATTAGAGGCTTATTAAAAATGTCACATTCTACAGGTGGGGGAGTCATAAACGCGTCAGGCAGAATTGAACTGATTGTACACTTAGCTTTTTTAAATATTTGTCGGCCAGGCGGGTGAATTCATGGACATTTTTTATTATATATACTATTACTTCCATTGTTTTTTTTTTCTTTTTTGTAAAGCTAAAGAAGCGTATACCATAACAACAATCACCCAACTTTTTAATTTTTTTTTTTACAGTGTTCCTGAGCCCTTTGATTCTGTTTGACGAATCAAATGGAGTCACATGACCAAAGACAGTATCCACTTGAGAAACAGCAGGTAAACTACAGCAGGTGAATGTAATGGGGCAAGGAGAAAAGTGATCCGCAGCGTTGTATGCGCAGCACGGAAGATAAAGATGAAAGCCGACAGACCTCGAGTTGTTTTTTGAGTCATGAAACAGATGTTAACATTGTTTATAAATGTAGGTGAATCCACCTGTTGAGGTACATACAACGTTCACGGGTTATTTAAAAGAAAAATAAATAAGACATTTCTCACATTTTTTTAAAGGTTTGTCCAATGAGTCTGAATATTTTTCTGTTTCCCTCCAGTTTAGGGGCTTGAAGTTGCACTCAGTTCTTGAAAGATTATCGAGAACAAATAAATTAAAAAAAGACATAAAAAAAAAATCAAAAATAATTGCCGAGGACACTGCCTTTAAATGTGTTTTGCTCTATTTATGTACGTGAAATTTAACACACACGGTTGTATTCAGAATAAGAGCTTAATTATAAAAGTGAATATTAGCTTGAGATTAGCTTTTATTTCCATTAGGAACAATTTTCTCTAACAATCTAATTGTGATTCCCCCCTCCCCCAATATTGCAATTGTGATTTATTTATTTCCTGATTACTTTTTTCAAGGTCCACTTAGTATGGGGTTTTTTTTTTTCAACAAACACAATCAATAAATTCTCTCAAAAGAGCATTTTCGTATTTAGCCATTGCATTCATTTAATTGTTTTGCTATACTGAATGTGCAATACGATGCTTTGTCATTTACATAGATATCGCAATGTATTTTTCAATATGCTAATCATGACCAGTATTGTGATTTACACGATTCCCACTGCTTATAGATTTCACAACCAGGTTTCCCAATACTTTTGAGTACCTTTTCACTATAAGGAGCACCGAAAAGCATTCCATTTTCTCAAAAGCTGACAGTACGCCTTACAATCCCATGTGCCTTATATATGGATCAATAGTCTGATTTCTTGGAGGTAGTATTTTAATTGTTCTGTCAAGCGCTTGTTACAGCTGCAGCAGGTGTGAAAGCTCGCTATAAATTAAGCTCTATTGGAATATGTTGTATTCCATTCGCATAGCTCCTTCGAGTGGATGCATAATGCAAGCGCCCCCACTATTGTAGCTTCGATTCTATGTGCATTATAATGCCGTGCGCTCTATACTGTATATGAAAACAGTTTTAAAATAGGCCATTCATTAACAGTGCACCACATGCTCCGAAGCACCTTATATAGTGTGGAAAATACGGCATTTGAATAAAAACGTAACATCGTATTAACATAGCGTAGAGGTACATGAATGAAATATGAAATAGTAAATGCACTTTACCTATTTCACCTACTAATCAGCTGTGTGCTGTCTTTGTTGTCCTTTGACATTGAGAGAAAAGCTTAAAGGGTCTACAGCTACTGTATGTAACAGCCACTAATGGTCCTTAACGCCAGTAGGAAATGTAGGAAGCCACTTTTTTTTTTAATCCTCCCACACAACTTGCTATCTATCTGACACTTCAGCTATCGTTGATGACTCAAAAGCATCAGAGCGTGGAGTATGGTGACTTGGTGTGCTGTCACGCCCACGTTGTCTTTATCATCCAACCTCTAACCTCCCGGCGGGAGGGTAAAACAATTCCAAAGCGGATAGACATGACCCAGAGAGTGCAATTCCAGCTTGTCACAAGATTAATTAAAACTGCTTCAGAAATGTTACCCCAATTGCGGTTTCAAGTGCAGCTACAGTGGATATACAAAGTCTACACACCCCTTCTCAAATGCATTTTTTGGGGCGGGGGGGGGGGGTGTATAACAATGAGACCAAGATAAATCATTGAAAATCTTTTTGTACAGCTAGCCTCTATCTGTATATCTCAATTGAAATTTTGTTTTAATCTTTTCGAGAGAGGAAGTAAAAAAGTTTTCCTCTACGCCTACAGTGTTTGGAACATTTTGTGATAAGCCGATGAAGTCAAGGTTGAACTTTTTGCTCATAATTCCAAAAGGTATGTTCGGCACAATCACAACATTGCTCATCACCAAAAGAAAATCATGTCTACAGTGAAACATGATGGTGGCAGCATCATGTTTTGGGGCAGCTCTTTTTCAGTTGGAAGTGGGCCCGAGGCAAAGTGGAGGATTATGAACACTTCCAAATATCAGTCAGTGTTTGCACAAAACCTTCAGGCTGGGACATAAAAAATATGGCATGAAAAGTCGACTAGAACATTTGAACTTTATTTGAGGAAAATCTAAGGCGTTTTAAATGATGGCTCACCGTTCACACAAATTTGCATGTGACTCATTAATTTATAATATAGCAACACCCCACTTACAAGAGGGTGTGAACACTTGTGCAATCGCATTATAAACTGCATATTATATTATACAGAAAGGGGAAAGATCCTAGTTACTGAAAGCACGTGATAAATAAAAACCAAACACGTAAGCTCCACTTCAGGCAATTCGAGGAGTAGCAAAGTGAATAATTGATTCTTCGCAAAACACATGGATTCATTTCATTTTGTCATGCACACATAAGCTGACAAGATACGGCTTTGCTATAATACCTCTCATCTTGAACGGTTGGAGGCTCTCATAGAAGATTTAGCTTGGCAATTAAAATGGTGCATACTCGAATAACCAAACACACGCAAACCACAAATTGGGCTAAAAACAGCCTTTCATTGTGGAATAAATATGCTTGTTCGTGGGGCTACTAAAAGATCGAACAATCCAGTTCAGCAAAAGGCATTTTGAAAGGAAAAAAAAAGAAAATAGTTCCCGTAGGAATCACTGGAATGAATCTGTGAAAACAGTGTAACTTCTGGACGATAAAACACACCTGATTCAAAACCGCAACCGCTAAATTTAGCCATAAAAAGAGATTTGCACATATATTGGCCACTTTGCATGAAGCACCCCCATGCTGAACATGGGATATTTTCAAAGAAAGAGGTCCCACTGATGGATTTTTCAAAATAAACTTTTAACTTGGTAACTGGTAATGCTTTTTTCCTCCCGCAGCAAATAATGCCAAATGCATCGAGTGACGCTGTGGCGTCCCAGAACCGTTCTCAGTCTCTCTCGTCGCGCGAGGCCAATTCACCGATTAACTTCACCACAAAGTGGCGCAGCCTTTGGAAGCCAATTTGTTACATGTTGGGGTGAGGCAGGGGACTTACAGTAAATGTACTTTATAATAAGTCCAGGAGGGGATGCCGCTCCATGGCCGGACTTGCTGCCATGCCATTATATCCTCTATACACACACTTTCGTTTTTGTCTCTCAGAGCTCACGTTCGTCCTACAACCGCAAATAGCTGATGAATTTTTTAGTATGAAAAAAAAATCTCACTCTCTCGCATCTCTCTCTTTATATAAGAAACTCCATACAGATAGCAGCTTTGGATATAATACACAGTAAATATGAAGAGCAACGTCTGCAAATTTCGCTAGTTCTTACCTAGCTGCAAAGATATTTTATTATACTCGTATATTCCGTGCTACTAAGTCATTTTAATAGCACCATGCGGACATTCTTAGCATGAGATGCATTATGATGTTTATGTTTCATTGTACTTTTTGCCCCCTGGCACGGTAAGTTTCACAGAATCATGCATGCGTTTATAAAATGTGAGCAGACTAATCTCAGCAGATCAGCACTGCAAAATAGAGAAATACTGTACAGTATTTGAAGGATTGAATCAAACACACTTGCAAGCGTGTGCCATTAACGGTGAAGTCCCACATTAAACTAAAGGACATCTGAAAATGAAGCCCATTCAAGAAATCGAAAAATCTTTTTTTATTTCAGCGTGTTGCCTGTCACCACTCGCTTCTCACGGCTTGAAAGTACACTTTTCACTTCTTTCTTAATGCCGAGAGCATGACATACTTTGAAAAATATTGCAGGTTATTTCATTTGCCCGTAAGGAGTCACGAGCTAAACCCAAATGGACACTTTTGGTTAAGTGCTGCAAACTACACATGTAACAAAATCGCATTCGGGGTCGATCGTAAGAATGGCTCTACAGTCGTGTGTTTCGGTTTATTGCAAATGTAATGGGTTATTCTTCCATCAGGTCTCTGGAAAACTGGTTGTGTGTGGGTTTCTTTTTTTTGTTTTGTTTTTTAGGATACAGCAGCAGAAAACGTACGAGTTCCGACTTGGAAAAGTGCACCAATGAATACCAATCAATGTTGAACTTTTAACACAAAAACTCAAGCTTAGTTGATGCACGCTCAGTATTTATCTATTAATTGACGCAGGCAGCAGAGGTGCTGTTCATTCGCGCTCATCTGATATAAGGATAGAAAAAAACAAAAACAAAAAAAACGAAGGAGTGGATAAAAAGCTTATATTAAAAAAAAACACAATTTAGTAACTTCATTTTTCCCATTGAATCCTTTCAGGGACAGCGGTTACTACAGTGGACAGCTTATCACGTTATCAGGTTACAGGTTACCATTATTGGTGCATAAAATGGTTAATTAAACGAGAATCTCCAATGAACCTCACGTGCATGTTTTTGTAACGTGCGGGAGAAAGAAAACCCACACAAGAAGAGTGCAGGCAAACTCCACACAAAAAGGCCAGAGCTAAGATTCGCACCCAGCACCTCAGAACTGTGAGACAGACATGCAAACCACTACCTCACCGTGCTGCCTTCAGTTATGACGTTAACGCAAAAATAGTAAATGACCATTTCATCTGCTGCCTCTTTCCTTCTCACGCAATGGACAAGTCAATCTTCTTACTGCACATGTGCGGACTTCATTCAGGATCAGGGTATCACGGTTGTGAGGAAAATATCGCAGCATAACCCGGGCAGTGCGGAAGAGAAGGCGAAAGGGAAATATCAAAACTAGCAGAAATGTCATCGTTTTTCAAGTTTTTAAGAGACAACAGCAAGAGCCAGACATTCTTGACGGTTCCATAGCACCCACACATCCTGAGTAAATTGAGACAAGATCACAAGACAATATATTTCTATATGAATACTTTTGTTACATTTTTGTATGGTGGTATTGTCCTATGTAGATATATTTAAAAAACAAACAAACAAACAAATAAAACATCATCCATTTCACCAGGTTGCTGTCGTGTAAAAGTTTAATGAGAACATGTACTTTTCATAACCGGCCCCATGCCGCAAGTCAGACATGAGGTTGATTTATGGGAAATGTAATATCGGTGGGAAAGATGACAGCGGGTCATGGATTCCACTGTAGCGGCGTGACAGATGACTGACAGCAGAGAGAGAGGATGATTACATTTATGATATTTACTACCACAACTTCCTAGGTGACATGTTGTCAGGCAAGGGTTCATGCACAACTGCCTCAGGGGCGAATGAAAAAATTCGATATAATAGGTATTACAAAGAAAGATAAACGGCATAATTCGGTGCTATTTTATAAAAGAGGAAGTGTTGTGATTGTGTGATGATTATGCCTCCCCGTTTCCTCTGCAGATTACTCTTAAACACGGCAATGCAAATTTTCCCAAACTAATTCAGATATACTGCTGTTTGTTGATGCCCCAATTTCAGGCGGATTAGGTTCAAAAGGGTCCAAACCAAGAAAGAGAAAGCCAAAGTGACCTTATCCGATTGCGTTTCGTTGCTCAACAAGTCAGATACGGACTCGAGAGGAAACGGGGAGGAAGAGGAAGACATTGAGAGACAGCCGGAGAGCGGGACAGACAACGCGCCGTGTTGCTAATGAGAATGTCAGAGGCAGGATAGCGATTAGTGACGTTCTGGATGGAAACCACCATCAGCAACAATGATGAATGGTCTGAATTTGTTTTTCCTCCACCTCATTGCTCTTTCCTTCTGCTTAACACCGCTCCTATCATGTCTACGGCTCAACTGAATACATTCCAGCAGCCTGCTACTCCAACTCCAACAATTCCACCACTGTGTTGCCTGATTTAACATATGCACTGTGTTGCCTTTCAAACACAAATGTGTTTTTTTTTTCCGTCTACATTGTATGAATGAACATTATGTACAGTCACAGGGGGGCTATGGACAAAGTCCTTCTTCAAATAGCAAAAATCTGTGAGACATTGATGCCAGCCCTAAAAATTCATACCTACTGAAATTTGTTCCAAAATAAATAAATAAAAAGTCTGCTTCTGAATGTACAAACACAAACATATTCTGCTATAGGAACCAAGCTAAGACAGGAAACTATCTGTCTATCTATCTGGCTAGCTAGCTACCTTAGCTGGGGCTGGGAGATAACAACAAAAGCCGCTATTGGAGGCCGTTAATGTTTTTTGGGGTACAAAATGATCTGTTTTGACTTCTTATTGCCATTTCTTTTTCTTCCTGCACATACCTAAAAAGTGTAGCAGGGTTCTTTAAATCAATGTGCTGTTTCAGTTTTGCCATTCATGCAATTGAAGTCACTACGTATTTGCTTTTTGAAACCGGGTGGTCATTTTTTTCCCCCTCCTAAATCCTCTTTCTCATAAAATTATTGAACATGATTATGGGACGATACCTTATCGCTTGCCGAGACTGAGAGTGGAGTTGGTCATCGCACTGCTGTGCATAATTACGCGTCACACCCCCCTTCCATTGCATTTTGATGACATAGGCGACAGTTGGTGGCCAGGGGGTGCGAAGTAATAATGGTCTTTCCCATCCAATTAAGACTCCTTTACAGTTTGTTTATCCAGGTTTTCTCCTTGCAGTCTATACCAAGAGAAAACGTGACACCCTTGTGCAAAAATGGACTGCCGTTTGAAAACCCTCATTGGCCCCAGGATGAGCTCGTTCATAGAAATGTTGACAAAGCAAAAATAGACTTCAGTTCAGGGACAGCACTGCAATTGGTATTTCTTTCATTGCAAGGATTGCGCAAATGGGAAAAAAACATTTTCGAGTGGCCCTTGTCAATCATAGGCCATTAGAATAGTACTTTTTTTTAAACCTCACAGCGCTTCTGGCCGTTAAACCCTGACCGAACCTACTTGACACCAAATGTCTAGTACGTGAAGTAGGTTGATTCAGACTCAAGTGTGCGCAAATATGCATGATGTGTGTCTTTTATGTCGCCCGACACGTCAGGCATAGCTGGTGGCTCCTGCAACTCATGGAAATGTTCACCAATAATTTTGTCTTTAAGTAAGCAGATATTTGCGCCTTAAACATGTAGGTACGTGGAAGTGTGCTAGATGTCTCATTTTATATGCCGTAGCGTTCATGGCAATTGTATTTTCATTCATTCAAATGAGTCAGGCAAAAAAAACACCTTGTGGTGTGTCATATTTATAAAACACTAGCTGGTTCGCCGCCCTCCGGGCGGCTCATCAGCTAGTTCCTGCAGAAGGCTGGTAAGGTGGGCCTTCGGCCCACAAAAGTGTTGTTGCTTGGTTCAACTTTTTGTTCATCTTCATTGCTTATCGCGAAAATAAAGAGATGTTTAGCTCTACTAAATAACTAACAATTTCATTGCAATGCTTGTGGGTAGACAACATTTTTTCGCTAAGATGCCCGCGCGATCGTAGTGAGCCACTGCCTGAGCGGCGCAGTGGCGGCGCGCAGCGGCGCGGTGAAGTAGGTACGTTTTGAAAAGGGACAGACGGAAGGACAGACCGCGTGCGGGACGACGCGCAATATATATATAGATTTGTATTTTCAATTTACTGGTGACTCCATTTTATTTTTTTCCGGGCTTTACATGAACGGCTATTGTCAAGGGTCTGCAACTTGCTCAGGATGGCACTTTGGAGCATATAAAAAAAAAATTCTATCCCAAATTTTCCATTTTCATAAATTGGATATATAGTAGGAAAAATACAATATGATGTGGATTATGGAAGAAAATGTTTAACAATGGACTTTGTAAGTTGCGCAGGTGTTTCAAGAGATGGAGGCTTTATCTTACACGACAGATTTATGCTCACTGGAGGCTTCATTAGGTACTGCATCACACTGAAAGGATATATTACCTGATTTGGAGGCTGCAAAATATTAGAAGGACCTGTCGGTATGATGAAGTGCAGTTCTACACATATGCAAACAACTAAAATAAAGTCTAATAACTGTCAAATGTCCATCAAAATTGAAAATTATTACACAGTGGAATCTCAAGCTAATGAACTGATTTGGCGAAGGTGTCATCCGTTATGGCCAATTGTCTGTGGGATCTAAGTACTTTTTTCATGACCTAAAAACAACCAATATAATACAAGATTCTTGTTTTGCAATTTTATAACAGCCCAAAAAGGCTCAGTAAAAAAATAAAATAAAAAAATAATAATTGTAAATACATTTAAGAGAAAAGCTTGGAATTGTTTGACAAGTTTTAAAGTTTATCCAAACTTTACTTGTTACTGCTTAGAGGGAGAATAACGGCGTGCATCTGATCGCATTCATGAGCCACGATTTGAACGTTTTTTTTCCACTTCTGTAATGATTCGATTGCTATAGATAAGGACTAAACAACTGGGTCGACACTACTACACTAAAAATGCAATGTTCGAGCAATGAATACACAACTGGCGTGTGACCTAAAAAAAAACCCCAGACAATTCCAAGAATACTGTAGCTACATACGACACACTCCTTTGAGCTGCGAGCTTCCGGCGATGCTAAGCTAATGCCCATTTTTTCCATTACCTGCGATGGGACAGTCGCCCTCGCTAACATGGCGCCACAGTAACGTGTTTTAGCCTGCTCTAGTCTACTCCAAGTCTGTTTGTCTATGAAGAGAGCAATGTCACTCAGACATATGTGACCAATCGCTGCTAAATGCACCACGGTGCCTTTTTTTCATCCCTGTGCTGAATTGTGGTCAATTCTGCAACTAACATAACAGCTACTTGAGAAGAGGCATTTAAACAGGCCACTATTTTCTGTCCTTTGGATCTGGGATCTGTTGGTTGTGGGCCCATTAAATCGAGTTTCTACGGTCCATGCAAAGGCGGAGTTGTTTGGGATTGAAAACCTACAGTATGTTGGAGCCCATGAGTGCGCTCGAAGGTATATTGCAGTTCAGCAAAAAAACAATTCACTGTTACTGTAATGTTACTCTATCATAACTATCTTGCTGCGGGTGCAGAGGAGGGGGTTCTTTGACTGACAGTTTCACATAACCTGAATTAAAAGTGAGCTTCAGAAAAGAGAGATAGCAGGGCAGTGAGATAAATAGCCTAAAGTGAAAAGATCCATAGAAGATGTTGCATTTACCTGCTCCTGGGGTCATCCTCTTGTTTGTTCCGCGTTACACACAAACAATACTTCTATTCAAGACCGCGCCTGCATTCGTGGCTCTGCTGCTGATGATTAAAGTTGCTTCTGATGTCAGCGGCTCGCGTCTTTCTCTCTTTACCACACACACCAATTCATTCCAAACACAATGGCACCTTTCTCTCTTCCCTTGGTCCTTTCAGGGGCTTTTCTATACCAGTGGAGGGAGAAGGTAAATGCATTTACAGTAGAGTTCCTGGTGGATGATGAAACGGAAAATAAAGTATACTTTTTAAGAATCCAATGACTCACTTAGGGAAAAGTTTCCTTTCTGAAGTCTGATTGTAATTTCCCCATTGCGGGACAAATAAAGGATAAAGGATATCTTAAGTTTGGGCGATAAGTTCGACTACAACGACACTTGGTACCTTAAGTGCTAAAGTATACTTGGGTGTACTATACAGTACATTGTTAGATTAGGCCTCTACATAGGTGATTTGAGCTAGGCCGTTATGTCGCTGTGATCTTTCTCCTTGCTGGGCCTTCCGTATCATGGCACCCTTGGTACACCTTCGAGTTGAATCCAGCAGAAAAAAGGTTCCACGACCGTGCGTCCATCTTTCTGGCATCCAATAAAATAGTTCAACTGAGAATATACAATCTTTTGGTAGTTACTGTTAGTGTAGCGGGCATTAAAGATAAAGGACCAGCAAAAGTTCCGCGAGAACTTCTCAATTGGTGCCGTGACCCGGATGTCGAAGATTTTTTTTTTAAGAGAGTCATCTGTTTTAGCCTATTTAACCCATTCATGCACCCCGTAACCACATAACATGATAAGCTGTCCACTGTAGTAACCCCCAGTCACGAGGTTCTTGTAAAGACAAGATGAATATTTATGTATACTTATGGATATTTTATTGTAGTTCAACGCAGTAGAATACACGATACATTTTCGTCTTACAATGGGTGAAGAATAATAAAGGATTAGATGTAATTCTGTAATTCTGTACAGGGTGCAATGTAGTCCATCGTTTTTTTTCGATTTGTGTTCAAACTGATTACTTGGGCAACTCCAGTGCACTTATTGCGCAGAGCATAAATGTCAGTGTGCCTGCGTGCAGCCCTGAAGAAGGGGCTGAAATATCTCCCTGTGCTATAAGATTTATTTGAACAAATCTGACACGTTTGTTTGCCAGTGTGGACCTCCCATCATATACATTATTTAGCAACGAGCTGCGTCGATGCACTCACAGCTGGTTGCGCAGCTCATCTTTTTCAAAGCTGCAGAAACTATGAGATCTTCTTTTTTTTCTGACCTCAGGCGTCATCGGCCTGCGGGGAGCTTTCGTAAGGGCTCGGCGTACCCGAGCTTCTCTCGCCTGGCCTTTGTTTCAGTTGGAGGAAAGAATCTCTGAGGGGCTCGGCGCAGAGTCGACCGGCAGCAAACAGCTCTTAACGTAAATGAGAAAAGATGAGGAATCTCTGTCGCTGTCTTGACAGCAAAACCTCTTAGCTGCGAGGCGATAGAGTCTACATTTGGCCGATCGGAAAGAATGGAAACGGAAATTAGCCTTGCCAGTGGGCTAATGTCTCGCTAGGGTGTTGGGCTTTTCGGGGGTTCTTAATGTTTGATCACATGATGATTATTGTGCTTTTTTTTTCTCTGTGAGAGCATCTTCTCTTAAAGTGTGTACTTCCCACTATTCCATGCAGGCTTTCTACACAGAAGAAAGCACCAATCTCCACGTCTCCTTGAGGTCACTGGACCCCCCCCCCCCCCCCCCCCCCCCAATGGAGCAATCCCAGAATTAATGGTGCATTTAGAAGACATCTTAATTGTCTCTCGGAGATGTGGTTCCGAAGTACGGCAGCAGGTCACGGACGTCTCTTTGATCTTTGGAAAGAGCCGCCTCAGCTATGATCTCTCCCGCTAAGTTTTAAAGGCCCGCCGTGTGATCCTCCCTCCACCCCCCTCCCGCTGAGAAAATTTAACAACAGTTTACGCATTTTAGCAAAACACCTCAGTGAGAAGGTGCCCAGCATCACCCTGCAAACATGCTGTGCTTCCAGTCTGATAAGAAATTCCACCTCGGAGGGAAATACAGTATGTACTCTCGCTCCATCTCGCACACACTCTCGGCCTTTATCTCCTCCATTCTGTTTTTCCTCTCCTAGCTTCCTCTCCTCTGAGGAATGAGAAAGAAGGACAGAGGGCGATGACAGGGTTCTGGAAGGAAGACTTGATTTATTCCAAGGCATTTCCAGGGAGTGTCGTGAATAAATTTAACGTTAGGTAAGCTCTTCTACATTGTATCCTTTGGTCCCTGTTGAGAGGGACGGAGGAGGGGTGGGCGTGTGCATATTCATGGTTTATTCCGGGAGACTCTCCCACAGATAGTTCGGCTGCTTTTCTGCACTGCATGCAGTTTATCGATATCATGCAGGTCATAATTTTGCATTCGCTCGTGTCATTGATGTTGAGGAAATACAATAGTCATCTAAAAGGCGAAAAAATTTGGAGTCAGACCGACATTTTCGGAAGAGTGCTATCTAGGCCACGGTTGCTGCAAAGTTGAGCCAGGACTTGACTGCCAGTAGCAAAAGAGCGGTGAGTGGAAGATTGTGAGGACAATGAAATACAGATAGCGGGGATCGACTGCCAACATGAGCCGCTAGCGACGGGCTCATTGCTTTCCAAGTCCTTACTCACTTACCAAGACTGTACAGTTTCAGTAATAGAGGATTTTTGACGGCTACCGTTTGAACATGATTTATTTACTTTCACTTTTTTAATCTGCAATTCTGGGGGGGTTCGAAAATAAATTGGAAATTGAGCAGTTTATCGTTATTTTGGCTATGTAATGTCTAAAGTCTCCTTAAGCATTAGAAAACATTAGGGGACCCTATTTTCATGCCCGGAAAAAGTCGAGTACAAAGCGCAATTGTAACTGTGCGCATGGATAGACTTCTCTTTCTTTTGGTATTTTTGTAGACAGGCGTAGTTAGAGAGGGGCATTTACACTGTTTGCTTTATCCCACAACTAACTAAAGAAAATCATAAAAAATAGATACAAGATGGATTTTTGTCGTGCAGCAAACACATAATTTGCAACCCAGTGTCCTGCTGTGAGATTTTCAGATCATTGTACATCCCTGTAAAACAGTTATAAAAAAAAAAAAAGGGAATCAAAATAGCGCGCAGTAATTCCACCTCATCCAGGATAGAACCAATACAGCACAGATCCATCCATCCATTTTTTAAAAATACTTTCATTGCCGCGGCCCTGTAGTCCAGTGGTTAGCACGTCGGCTTCACAGTGCAGAGGTACCGGGTTCGATTCCAGCTCCGGCCTCCCTGTGTGGAGTTTGCATGTTCTCCCCGGGCCTGCGTGGGTTTTCTCCGGGTGCTCCGGTTTCCTCCCACATTCCAAAAATATGCATGGCAGGCTGATTGAACACTCTAAATTGTCCCTAGGTGTGAGTGTGAGCGTGGGAGGTTGTTCGTCTCTGTGTGCCCTGCGATTGGCTGGCAACCGATTCAGGGTGTCCCCCGCCTACTGCCCGGAGACGGCTGGGATGGGCTCCAGCGCCCCCCGCGACCCTAGTGAGGATCAAGCGGTACGGAAGATGAATGAATGAATGAACTTTCATTGCCATTCAGGTTCCGCAAAAGGCAAATTGTGAGATAGGTAACCATTCACATTCACAACGAGTAGAAGTTGAAGCCACGATGCCTGCACGGCAGACAGGCAAGTAAACCACGACGCCATCAGTGACCTACCGCACAGGTCTTGTATTGGATGTCCTTAAATTATGCAGGCGCACCTAACGAAGTCTAAAATCTATAGAACAGAGTTTATAAAAGGTATTATGTAGCTTGAGGATGATTTCAGGCTGCCTTATCAAAAGATAAAGGTGAAAGGAAAGATGACCAAGCAGGAAAAGAGTGTGAGCACAGTGGGGTAATTAGACTGTGTTTCCGTGTGTGTGCGCGTGTGTGCGTGAAACAACTTTGAATCAATTTTCACTAGGGTGGGTGTTAAACTATAAGTTCATGGGGCCTATTTTCATGCCCAGCGCAAAAGGTGCAGTCTAACTGCAGTCTAAAATTAGCAGGAACAATGAACCACGACATAGGACGAGTTGGTGGGGAAAGGAGCCCGGGGGTCACTTTGAACAGTAAAATTTGCAACCGTAGCTCCTGACGTATTCCATTAATGTTTTACCTCCAAAAATGGTGATGATCACCATGGCAATGACAGTAAGGCTCATGTTGAAGCAAAATGATTCACAAATTTATGCATTAAAATGTAGGGTCTCCAATTCCATTGACAGGACATTGGTTTGGAATTGCCTTTCCTAATCTTGGAGACTGGTCAGAGGCTGTTTTTAATTGGGTTCCCTGTAGTTGGAGACAAAATTAATTTGCTGGAGGCCATGTGAAATAAATAAAGAAGTAAAGAAATAAATCATAGTGCTGCTACCCAATCAGGCCAATCGGAAAGCCCTCGGAGGTTTTTGGGTTTCTGATGGACAAGTAAATATGATGGTGAATATGAGCATGACGGCAAAAACAAAACAAATCGCCAAAAAATAAATAAATAAAGAGCCGCAATATGATGATTATAATAATGTTCCTTGATTCCTTGGATTCTGAACGCTTTGTATTATTGATATCAATAAATTGATTATGCAGATGATGCAGCTGATGTGGTAGAAAGTTATGCTTAAGTGTGAGTCATCAGTCCTCATCCTTTGTATGCATTCATAATGGTATGATAATTAATTTCTTCATTTATTGAATATTGTCATGTAATATTGAATTTTCCTTCATATGACAACTTCATTTTGTAATATTACGACTTTTTAGGACAACTTTGCTTGACTTTATTATCATAAAATGATTACTTTCCCCACGATTATTAATTTTAAAAAGTGTTTTTTTTTGCAAATTAAAACTTTTCTAATTTTGACTCTTTTTTTAAGAATTATGACTTTTTCCCAGGAATATTAATGATGCTCTTGTACAAAGAAAATTGGACTTTTGAATTAATGAGAATATATGAATAAGTATGCATCTATTTTTATTCAAGTTTTAACTTGATAAGACATTTTCTTCACAGTATTGGAAACTTTATATTTCTCTTTTTCTTTTACATAGTACAACTTTAAAGTATGAACTTTTCTCGGAAAAGTCTGTTTTAATTCTAGTCATATTCAACATTTCGTACCAAAACTACTACTGTGAAACAAAAGCAAGCCTTACTATCTTTCCAAAGGCAGACTTTTTGATTTAGCTCCTGTGTCGGACCTCATGAATTTTGTGCGGGGCAACCAGTGACTGGAATTGTAAGTTGGGGTTACTCGAGACATACTCAATAAAAAGTTAAGCTTTGAAAAATTGATTAGCATTGCCCCCAAATGTACCTTTCGGCACACCGCTGCACAAGAATAAGTTGCCTTAAAAAAAAGAAAAACAGCAGCATGAGATCCATTTTTGCAGAAACTTAAAGTCCCCTCCATGGCGACAGATATGAATTAATGAAAGTATCGTGGCTCCCTTGGTACAGTGTGAAAGTACTTTGGCTACAAGAAGAGTCCTTTGCATGAGGTGGACAGTGTCACTGGGTTCACAGAGGAGGAGCACATGTGCAAAAATAACTCTTGAGTGGCCAAAGGAACATGACTCTGATGGAGTGGATTTTGCCATGCGCTTATTGGAGAATTGATTCATGCAGCTAGCGGGTACATGGGAAAAAAGGCGAGGGTCCCCCGTGACTTAAACACACCTGCACACACATACACGCAACAGCGGCCATATACAGACATCTTTTGTTCACTCGCACGTCGATCCATGACGACCTAGGTGACGCTTGCATATGATTGTAGACGACTGTGAATGCTCCGTCACAAGAGAGCAAATCAATAGCGGCTTGGTGGAGTGAATGGATTTCATTACGGCTTATCGTGATCAATTCACAACTGCGGCCGCACTCATTCACTCTTTCTTATCTTGTCGTATGGATGTCACGGAGCTACTCGTTATAAATCAGGGCAAGTCGTCTTGAAAACTAGCTTTCAAAGTTGTTTCTATTGCTTACTAGTCATTTTTGGAGCGTACCGGGCTATCAGCGAAAGAAAGTTTCTGCCCATAAAGTCCCTTCTAAACTTTTAATGCATTTCCACCGACAAAACCAGGTACAAGAGGGTCCTCAGTTTATGATGGCGCTTTGACACACGTAGCCCGAATTGAGTACACAATTTGCTATGCGCCATGCACAAACCGATGCAAAAGCAGTACAGGTAGTTTTCCATTTTCGCTTGACAATTGAAAATCAGAAGCGGAAAAAGCGATTGGTTATTATTATTGTCTTATTAAACACACAATACACACACACACAAACACACACACATATATATATATATATATAAACTTTTTTTTTAGATTCAATCTCAGATCAAATATATTAGATTTTTTTTAAAACATAAAAGGACCAAATTCGAAATATTGGATTATTCATCTTTACTGTACGTGACAAGGATGTTTATTAATGAGCGCTTGTCAAGATACATTATTTTGTTCGCTGCCAAGGTCAGTCAGGATCGCGTTTATGAATCCCACTCGGGTTCAAAGCAGGCCACGCCCCGCAACAATATGATTGGCGGGTGCATCCAGGTAGGACATGTCCGATGAGATGCCGGCGAGAAGGGTGATATGTGTGGACCTGATAGCACACTACTAATGTTAATGTTAGCTTACCTTGTTGCCGTTTCTTAACTTTGAAGTAGCTGGAGTAGAGTCCACCCCAAGTTCTACTTTGCCGCATTGTGCCGTCAGTTAAAACTCTCCACATGCCGGGAAGTCGACACAAGAAAGGCTTTTCCGCTGTTTTGGAGGCGGGGTGACTCTTCTCTACACCATCCTGAGCACCTTTAACAAAGAAAAGAGTTAGCTAAGTTTTCTAGTTGTTCTTTTTAACTGCATCCAAACAACAAGATGGAAAAAACTGTGATGATTCAACTTGTAAAATACTACGCGTTGTAGTACCCAATATTCTGCGGACAAAAAAAACGATCAATTAAAATTGTATTAGACCTTTTAATTCCCCCACACGGAGTCCAAATGATTCATTTTAACAGACACGTTGCTTACAACGCATTGTATTTGAAAGTATTGACTTTGCGTCATTGGACTCGTCGTGATTTCCGACCCACTTACACACAAATGAGAAAAGAGACCAAATGGTTGATGAAAATTAGTTTAGACGTCATTTGTGCAGAGGGGCTGGCATTAGGTTGAGAAAACCAGCATGCTCATACGTACATTGTTACTTTGTTGCCTCCTTGGCGCTATCTCATAGTTTTTACACGGTCTGAGATGATATTCCCTAGTGTGCATATTGAATCAAGAAGGCAACGGGTACATGTTATAAA
The DNA here is from genome assembly GCF_025434085.1 of Hippocampus zosterae. Lineage (NCBI taxonomy): Eukaryota > Metazoa > Chordata > Actinopteri > Syngnathiformes > Syngnathidae > Hippocampus > Hippocampus zosterae. Next base: position 7,048,446 of record NC_067464.1, read on the forward strand.
TGCATCCCCAATGGCCGTGGAATGCTGACGCTAGGACAATCTACTGCAAAAATAAAAAGAATCCGAAACAAAGGATAACCCGTTGTCGGTAGATTGTGTGGAATTGATCGTTGATTAGTTACTTGGTGAAGCAAGTGAGGCAAAATGGAGGAGTGCGCCACTTTGGGTTAAATCAGTGTGACTGAGTTTGCTGCCGAAAGAGAAACCACATGATGTCAGCGATGGGTAAGATGAGATACATCCCCTGCAGACCAACTGGCACAACTCTTGCAGGCAGTATTATTCTGTTCAGTACAACGCTGATGTCGAAATAAGAGTCGAATACAATTCAGAGAGTCTCCCGCCCATTTAGATAATTTATTCAGTACTTTTCCACATGTTCGAGCGAGGAAATTGGTAAAATGCTCGCCCCGATGACTTTTATCAGCTTGGCACCAGCAGATGTACTTATTTGTGTGTGTGTGTGTGTGTGTGTGTGTGTGTGTGTGTGTTTTAACCCTTTCAAGGACGGTGGTTACTACAGTGGACAGCTTATCATGTCATCAGGTTACAGGGTGCACGAAAGGGTTAAAAAACATTTTTCTTTATTTTGGGGGGGGGGGTATATTGGAGGTTAATCAGAATTTTCACTGTATTTTCAATGCTTTCAATGAATCTTCAAGGTCACACTGTATAGATTTAAAATGAAATATCACCATTAGGCAGTAGATGGCAGACTTGCACTTTAACCTATAGTGTCCTATTCTGCAAAGTGAGTTGGCCCAATATTTTTTTTTCCGGATTTGGAATGACATGCATAGCACTGCAAATTGGTCGAGGAAAAAAAAAACAGTCATACCCAGATTTGAATGGGCATGTGCGGCCCGATGTTCGAGCGGTTAGCGCCTCGACCTCACAGGGCAGAAGTATCAAGTTCGATTCCAGCTCCAGCCTTCCTGTGTGGAGTTTGCATGTTCTCCCCGTGCCTGCGTGGGTTTTCTCCGGGTACTCGAGTTTCCTCCCACATTCCAAAAACATGCATGGCAGGCTGATTGAACACTCCAAATTGTCCCGAGGTGTGAGCGCGGATGGTTGTTTGTCTCTGTGTGCCCTCCAATTGGCTGACAACCGGTTCAGGGTGTCCCCCGCCTACTGCCCGAAGACAGCTAGGATTGGCTCCCGCACGCCTTACGACCCTTGAGGATCAGAAAATGGATGGATGAACTGGCATTTTTGTCATTCATCTGGTTAGGAAATGTGTGGTGCTACGTGGACTGCCGGTAGCGCTGATGAAAAATCGTGGCCCATTCCATCATTAAAGTTGCCCACCCCTGTCTTATGTGTATCGTCCAAACAAAATGTAGGTTGATCAGCAATCTGAAATATTTTGTTTGACCTTCCACTGGACTTCATCCCTTATCCAAGTTCGGTAATCATCCAGTGATGAAGGCTAAAAATAAATTGGGATTGCTTTAGCCTGAGTCCCTATCTGTCTCATTACAGCTCATTTCACACAGGCAAAGCTGCATTTGAGAAACTACAAAATCAATATATAATGCAGTTTGCGCGACTCCAATTGATTCATTAGGGATGCATTTGCTCTGGGTGACCTCCATCAGACGGGGTAAATTGTGTGTACGGGTGTGTGTGTGTGTGAGTCTTGAGAGGTGGAGGGCTGCATCCAAAGCCCTTAATAGCCTCCGTGCTGAGCAGAGACGTGCGCACTGTGCAAGAAGACGAAATAATATAGTCGAACAGATGCCAGTTTAAAAAGCCCCGTTTATGCTGATGGGGAGTGAAATTGCATCAGGAAAGCCCGGGCGAACGCTCTTGTGAAAGCGTTAACTCCATGTGAGATGCATTAAAGTCTTCTACCGGCGTTGCATTTGAATACCAACCCGGTTTATTTGCGCGAGGCCGCGCAAAGCGACAGCTGTTTGGCCTCAAACATCACACACAGGCGCGTGCATGCAACCTCCGTTTTAGATTATAATACATGCGTCTGTGAGTGTGCTCGCACGAATCAATACGCCGCAACTGAGAGGAGCATTCTTCAAACTAGGCCCGCCCCTCACATCTCATTTTGATTACCCCACACGGTTACTGCTCTTTACCATATTGTGCAAAGTCGGGCTGCCCAATTAATGGAGCTGCAGGGCAACTTCTCAGAATTAAAAAAAAAAACAAACAAACAATAAAAGTCAATTGTGAGAGAGGAGAGTGGCAACGCGGATCTCTTTACCCGTTTATAGGACAATGGCAAACATTTCATTTTCCCTCCTGATAAATTCTTTCGCCTTTCCCGGTCTCTTGGCCTTTTTTCAACAACTCCACCTTGCTGACAGCCTTTGTTCTGTGTTTTGTGTGTGTGAGTGTGTGTGTGCGTGTGTGTGATGTCAGCCATAACATGGGAGGGAAATGGAGAGCGACCATTGTTTTTCTCTTGGCAAATTCTAATTGTGATAAGGCACAATCGCTGTTAGTGTAGTGGTACACTCGCCTGACCTGTGTGCGGGGTGTGTGGGATCGTTACCCACTCACTGACAGTGTGTAAGTGGGTGTGAATGGTCGTTCGTCTCTATATGTGGCCTGCGACTGACTGGCGACCAGTTACGGGTGTAGTCTGCCTTCTACCTGAAGTCACCTGGGATAGGTTACAGTACACCAACTCGACTGTGTTGAGGATAAGCGTTGTCGAAAATGAATGGATGGATGATAAGGCACAGCCCTGAATATTGATTTGCACATATCACAGAATAAGACATTGACATTGTTGTCTGTACATTAAAACTTTTTACAAACTTTATTACTGTGTGGTTGTTGTTGTTTAACTTAAGGACCCGATTAAGGACCTGATTACCAAATGATATACACTTAAGTATATCATTTGGTAAATCAGAAATTACTGCATAGTTTTAATAGTTCCTCCTCAAACTTAAACTCTGTGAAATTAAATATATTTTGTTCTTCATATATTCTCATTAATTCATAATTCATGTCTGCATGCAAATAAGTGACATTTTAGAAAGTGCACATTTGCCGGGCCTTGTTAGACTGTGTGGGTGTACCCAGATGAAGTTTTTTTTTTTACATTCCACTTTACAGATCCTAGTGAGTGAGTGAGTCTGATTACAATGTCGCCACAACTGATGCTGATGCGACAGCACGCAACGGCCGCGGCGGGTTGACTCTCAATCGTCACGTTGGCTTTCATCGTTGTCACGTTCTTTATCACGCCAGACTGGTTTTCTTGATGCCGTCCCTTGAGCAACAAGCGGCCGAGCGCTTGCTTTCTCAAGGGTGCGCTCTCAAGGACAAGTATGTCGTACGTCGCCGCGCTGAAATACGTGACAGCTCATAGCGAACGCGATGGCCATTTCTATTGCAACAGAGTTGATAACGGCTCTATGAGTTGCTCTCTCCGTGGAGCTCCGACCAATTTTCTGGCGCCTGCGGAGTTGAGCCACTTGACGGATTTTATATGTTCTTGTCTTGAAAAATGGAGAGGGAACCTCCGTGGGAATGAAGACTGTCATTCTACATCAATTCAATGAACAAATAAAGGATAGGTGCGTGGTCCATTCCTTCTCATGATTAAGATGGATCATTGTTAAAATGCAGCACATGCTTCGAATAATAGGCCTGACAGGCTTGACTATGTTCTCTTTGAAGAGACTATAGGTATCCTCCTCCTATAGCTTTTACGTCTTGGATCATTATTATTCCAGTCACTGATAGTGAAAACACAGCAGAGATGCGAGTCATTTCTCATTCCAAGAGAGAAAAATGCAAATGCTAGTTTCAGTATCAAGCCTTATGGTGTTTTAAGGACCATAACAAAAGAACAGTGGATCATAAATATTACTCCGCCACAGCATGATTAATAGAGTAGAAATATTGCTCACAAAACTAATAAAAAGTCAAATTGTAAACAGTAATGAGACCCCTCCCCATCTCCTTTTTTTTAAATATATAAATCACCAGATACTAAATTATCCAAATCGTTAGATACGCTTCGGAGCAATACTGGCTGGACTTTAAAGTGTCGTAAAATCTCACTTTTGCCAGTGGTCAATCTACAGTTCAGAGGGTGGGACGAGGGTAATGCCTGAAATTTGTGAGAAGCCATGCAAGGTGTTGCAATGATTACAAAAGTCATTCAAAATTTAGTACAATAACCCAAATGAGTTGTTAAAATTCGCCACAATACGGTGAACCTCAGCCAAGTTGCAATTGACGACATGCAGTATCATTTTTTCATTGAACCTAATTAACAAATACAGTATTCATGTACTTTAATGCTCTTTCTATAACGCCCAAGATGGCGCCCAAATGGTCTTCTCCTTCGAAGGCATAAGTTAGCGGAAGAATAGGTAGTGTTGGCCACTGACTGATGTTCGCCCAGTTTGACAGCAAGCAGCAGCATAATAGACGATTCCAGCAAAGGGCCAACAGACGGGCAGGCGAGGATCCTTGTGAATTCTGGGTACTAACCTTCTCTAGCAGATGCGGAAAAAGGTCCAGATCGTGACTGGCTAGTGCCAAACTCATGATGTATTCATTTGTGAAACAGTGGAGCCTCAGTTAACAAAGACCCTGTTCACAAACAAAATGGTCTTGGAAGAAAGTTTGCTTTAGTTCACACCTGGGTACCTGTTTTTGCTTATCAATTACTCCTCAGAATGGCTCCAGAGAGACTTAAAACTTAAAGTCATAGTGGTATTAGGATGCCTAATAATATTCCAAATAAAAAAGAATAAACATATTGCACATACTGTATAGAAATAGGGTCATGTGGCTCCAGTTCGACGTAAGACACGGAAGAAATGGGTTGAGTGTATGGGTACACAGATTTTCTTTAAGTGATCGTGTCACCGAGCCTAAAAAAGTACTATAAATACTGTACTTGCACCTCCAGTGGAATTTTTCAGATTTAAAGAATTTGTGCTTATATTTTAGGGTAAAGTTGGTTTGAAATGACATCAGGTATTGGACCCGAAACATGAATGCAGCTCACTGAACCTTATTTGGCAACTTGCAGTTTTTTGGTATTGTTTTACCTTATACAGGTATCAGCACATGGAACGTTACCGTAGTTTGTTTCTTGGGTAAGGAAGTCAATAGTTCCCATCACAATTCCAAAATGTATACCCATTCCAAACATGTATGCATGGTCCTACCTTGACATGGAAGTGACGTAAACGTGCTTTATTTCCAAACTCTCTGAAATACAAATGTTTTCTCACATCTCGTATTCTTGTCAGCATGAAATACTCGAGTTGCTATTCGTTCGTTGTGCTTTCGTCTGAGTGAAAATCGAGAACACCTGTCGTCGAAAAACGAAACCAACGACTGACGGGCGCCCCCTCCGTAAGGCAAAGGTACTGCCTGACGCTTAAACGACGAAGCCTTTTTCCTACTCAAGAAATTGAGGTTGCCAAATAGCAAAGGGGCAGAGACTGTTTTGTCTAAGTATTTTGGGCCCACAGTGTTTTAAATACATACGCTACTTGAAGCTCCGAATGACGTGCTGAATTTACACAAAATTTTATGGTTAGAAGTATACCATTTTCAACTTTGGCAAACTTGTTGCAACACTGCCCTCTAGCGTAGAATTGGACCTGCAGACGGGATGTGTGCATGATACCAACGCGTTTATTGCAGGTTAAGTTGTTTAAACTTTCATAGGGGTGACACAAATTCAATTGTCACCTGAAAGTAAATTAACACCAACCACAACCATGTGTAAGCGAGTCATCTTTCTCGTGATTGACCAACAAAACTTTATTATAAACATTTAATTTGTTTATTGGCCAGTAAATACACTCAGACAAGAACTCCGTATTGTTTAAGTACGGCTGTGTACTTTGCAATTTTGCTCTCAACGTTCTTCGTGGCCAATTTGGTCAGCCTGATGGTGGCCTTTTTCTTGTCGTAGCGCATCTTGCCCTTCTCTTTCCTCTTCTCCTCCAGGGTGGCTGTGATGGCCTGGTACTTCCAGCCAACCTCGTGAGCCAAACGTCCCAAGAGGGCAAACTGCACATGACACGGGTAGAGTTAAACATTGCAACTAATGAGCAGGGAGCCAACGTGTTGCCGGTTCAACTCAGAAGTCAGATCCGTAAAGTGGGTTATCATCAATGCGTTATCAGATTTCTGATAATCACTGTTGAGACGCTGGGTCACATTGAATCAAAGGACTCTACGCAACTCACCTTACGAGTGGGCTTCAGGCGCACAATTTTAAGAGCGGCTGGGACCACCATGCGCTTCCTCTGAATTGGGAGAGAGGAGTCAAAAATCAGACACCAAAGAATACCGGGGGGCAAACATTTTGAGGGTGGCATGTCTCAGATTGTGTTTTCATTTCAAACCTCAGTCAAACAAGGTAAGGTAAGGTATGGTAAAAAGCATCATTGACGGTACAAAGTAAGGCCACAATGTGCGGAGACGTCACCTTGTCATAGGGCGGGGGGATTCCGTCAAACACCTTCAGCCTATCCAGAGCAGCCTGCCCTCTCTTGGTTTTGTGGGGCAGCATGCCTATTTGGCACACAATTGTTTCACTTTAATACAACTCAAGATAAAAACAGAGCAGCAGCATTGTCTCTCCAAGCACATTTTTACTCCAACTCAACTCAGAAGTCAGATCCGATTCAAGTTTCTCATCAATAGATGATCAGAATCTTATTAAAAAGCGCTCATCACTGCAGATTAGGGGGGAAATGTGCTTGGAACACAAATTTGACACAAAGCAGACCTTGCACAGTGGAAATTCCAGTTTTGACCAATAAAATTTGGGGGCAGAAATGTTTTCACACTCAAAATGCCCCGAATAGCCCCCCACCATAAAGCCAACATCAACTCTCTCAAATGTGAAGAGGATAACTATAAAATTACTTCTCCGTGCTCGTCATTATTCTTTCTGATACCTCCTATTTAAATTTGAATTGACGTGGTAATATTTAAAATTCAGGGTTTTAAATGAATTACACGAATTACACAAAAATTGTGAAATGTCAAATTTTGTCAACTACCTTACTGTTGATTTGTGTTTTTACTAACATAGGATAACCTACATTTGTCCCACACTGGGGAAACTTGCAGTCTACAGCAGCAATATTTGGGGGTCGGGGGGGGGGGGGGGGGGGGCACAAAGTGTTTCATTGGACAATTTTTTTTTTTAAATAACCCATCTCCCTTGGTTTGAACCACTGACTCTTTGAAGGCAAGTCTGCCAAGAAAGCAGTCCAGCTCCAAATTGTAACACTTTGGGGGTTTTCTACTTTAGATTTTCCACTGTACATTGTATCACGTTAGGGGTAGGTACACACTAAGTGGGTTTTGGTTATCATTCTGCGCTTGCTTCAATCTCACCTCTGACCGTCCTCCAGAAGATCCTGCTGGGGGCTCTGAAGTGGTACGGTCCACGAGAGGGATTGGTGTTCATCCTCTTGCGCAAGAAAGCCAGGTACTTCACTGCAATATCAAACAGCGAATAAGAGTGTATTCAAGACATTGCAAGACACAGTTTAAGTGGAATGTATGCGCCTCAGATGGTAGTGCATGGAGTATTTCCATAGTCTTTCAAAACTCAAACTTGATTTTCGAGACATCATTGGCACATCTAAAGATTCTGAACTCAGGCTGTTTTCCCTCATTGTACATTCTGAAATTTTTATTGCCGCATATGAAGCACACAGTTATCTCTTGTTGCCATTCAAATTCAACATACAACATCTTAGTTAAAACATGACAGCCTATAAAGGAGGTTAAAAAAAAACTACTTACATTTGTTACGGTAGAAATTGCCAGAGATGTTGATGCCTTCACACCGAACCACCACAACTTTGTGTCCTTTAAAATGGAAAATAAAAACTTATTAAATACCCCCTCAAAAGAGCTATAAAGCTTGTAACTGACAAGATTTCATCTCAGATGGTAGTGCATGTTAGTTTTTTCATGGTCGTTAAACTCAACCAAGGGTGAACGTAATCATCACAGACGATAAGTCAACATAAACCAGAAGTGATACTGATTACCAAGAAACATACCCAGCAAGGTCTGCTTGGCAACGATGGCAGCAAGCCGACCAAGCAGATGGCCCCTGCCATCTAGTAGCAGAACCTGCAGAATTGAATTTTGGGAGGCTGGTTAGAACACAAGAACAGACATTAGAAGTACCAAGGACTAAACTGAGGCTCAGAGGGGATCGAGCCTTTTCTGTTGCCGGTCCCCCTCTCTGGAATGACCTCCCACTGAACATTCGGCAAGCCTCCTCGCTGCCCATCTTCTAAAACCCTCCTCAAAATTCACTTGTATTCTTTGCCATTCGACTCAGCATGACTTAGTTTTCTTCTTGGTTTTACTGTTTGGTGCTTTCTATCGCCTTTATTACAGATTTGTCTTACTGTTTATTGTGCATGTTAAATTGCTCCATGTACAGCACTTTGTATGCAGCGATTGGCTGTTTGAAAGTGCTCTATAAATACTGTTGACTTGACAAGAAGTCAAAAGAAAAAATTTAAACTAGACCACGGGGGGAAAAACAGCTAATTGATGACGGAAAGGCCAGAGCAACCACCATTTGCGTGAGAGTAAGTATGACAACGTGAGATGACAATTCTATGAAGTCGTGACAAAATTTGAAGCGCATTTTCAATACTTTCTCAAATGAGCACATGGTTGCATTGCCGGTTTAGCGTCCGATCAACCATGCCAACAAAATCTAGCAGCCGCTTTAGTCGACGCATTCTTCTAAAAAATGTAAGTTACATATGTGAATATCGTTAACAGACTCTCCAATCATTTTTGATTTTGACAGGTACCCAGTCACAAACAGAGACTTCAGCTTCAATGCAAGCTAGCTAGTAGCTAACAGCGTTAGCTAGTAAAGCTGCCATCATGGAAGACATGTCGACTCGGAGATGCAAGCCGACAGAGAAAAGCATTTAAAAGCATTTTTTAACAAAATTGAACCCCTGTTTTCACCGTGGAATACAACAAAGTCTTCGACTGTGTATTAACGAATACACAAGGCAAAAACTACTGCAGAAATACATTTAAAATAAGAATATCGCCCTTTGGCTGAAGTCTACCTTATTGAAGCGGTCCGCCATGACGTGCGAAAAGAAAGAAACACGGGGTCGCTCGTGGTAAAAGACACGGGCTAGCGGAAGTGACGTTTCCAGCGGGCGTTCTCGTTGAATTGTGTTAAAAATGTTCTAGCGCTACCTGTGGACAAATGCAAAAGGCACAACGTGTCGATGTGGTCAAAAAAACCTTAAAAATGTGTACCTAAAATATGAACATTTGTTGATTTTGATCAAATAATTATTTTTGAATTATATTTTCATTTATAATGATTTAATTATAGTTAGCAAAAATATGTAATACAAGTTATTCATTTTATTTCAAGGTATACATACCACTAAGTTGTATAATTTTTCATGTATAATAATTCAATTAACCAATTGAGACAAATAAAAAATTATGTCATTTAATTGTGAGATTGCAGGGGAAAATAAAAGCATGCAATAATTACATAACTGTACAAAAGTACACTATAAAGGTAATGAAGGCATTCCCTCATTAGACTCAAAAGGTAACAGAAAATGAGATGTGTATTTCAAATTATGTCTTGAAAAATGATGGAAATTATTTTTAAGTTTTTAAATTTTCGTAGATGTCACTTAGAGAAGCATAATACTGTATGAACGTGTAATGTAGAATGAATGAGTAATTAAAATAAAACAGATAGAGCTCCTTCTTAGAAATGTATTTGTCACACAAGGTCATGTTTATTTGCTGTTTGAAACATACAACAGTTGCATGGAAACAACATTCATTTTGTGAACTGTTGCAAGTGCTTTAAAAAAACAATTGACCACACAATCATGCCTTGCTGGTAATGCAATTTTACTCCGAGATGGGGAGTGGCAGAAGAACACAAAGGCAGAATATATAATTTTTTTTCAGATGCAATAAAGCCTTGATTAAAGATGTCTGGCGGAAGCTCATTTTGGTTAGTCGTCATGCTTCAGCTTCCTGATCTTCCCCTTGTGACGGTCAATCTCCCGCTGCAGACGCTCAATCTCTTTTTTGTGGTGGTCGATTTCCTCCTGGTGGTGTTGCTTCAGTGCTGCCAGCTGCTCCTGCTCCTTGCGCCTTGTGTGCAGATAGAACACAATATCAATTTTTCTGCACTGAAATTAATTGAAATGCCAGTACTCTGAATGGATCTTCACTGTTAAACGACCAAAAAAAAAAAATATTTTATCAAATGTACAGGTATATTTTTGTAATTATTCAACCAGATTAATTGGTTATTGGAATTTTATTCCGACTCAAAAAAAATCCATATCGTCTTAGTATGGTAATTACTTTATGGAGAAGACAAAAATCTCAACAACTGTAATATTGTATGTGTGCCTTTAACAGGCATGGTCAAGTAAGTGACATCAGGAACTGAAGTCAAGTTGGCCCAAGTTGGACGGTTTGTCTGCATGTGAGCGTCTGGGCGTGAGTTGTTGTCAAATACAAATCCATTTGACTCTTAGCACCGGTCACTAAATCACTTAAAGTAAATTGCCGGCCCACATGCAAGGCCATAAGAGTACCTTAATCATTCAACATTTTTCTCCTCCACTTTACTCCAGAGGCTGCATAGCTCAAGCACTCTCACAGCTGACATTTTGTCTCAAAACATTGGGCCAAGCGATGGCGTTAAAGTCCAGTAAAATCCCTAGTGAAGGAGGGAAAACACCTACTTGAAGTATAGTTCCTCCTCGGCCGCTTGTTTCTTTCCCATGGCTCCACCGGCCTCTCTGATGGAGCCGCCTGCTCCGCCACCTTTTCCTGCACCTTTACCGAGCTCGCCCAGCTGCAATGGTGAAAGCCAACCCAGTGAAAAAATGTTGAATAGCGAGTAAATGACAAAGACAAAGCTTGTACTTTTACTATGAGTAGTTCATTTTTATGGTTAATTTCTGTCAAGATGATTGAGATGAAGACAGCACCTATACTACAAAATAATGGACTTAAATAAAATAAGTCCATGAGGAATGTTATTTAATTTCAACAAAATTATCCGTCACTATAACAGGGGTAAATTTACTTGGCAAGTATTTCAAACTAATAAACATAATGGTGTTAGTCCTTAAAAAAACCTTTTAAAATAAAAAATAAATACTACCTACACATGAAGACAATAATTCTTATTTTGAGCTAAATTTACTAATAACAGAAAATACAATTTTAATACATTATGAATATAAACAGCAGTATAGAAAACTGATGAGTGGCTTTCATCTATCTATGCTGTCAACGTCTAATGACAGGCTAAACAATTCAATGCCCTTCCACTAGGTGACAGAAAGTACAATTTGACACTCCACCAGTTGAAAATATACAACAGAATAACAACTTTCGACAGGCCCAGACCTCACACCAAATAGATGCATTTGTGACTAAATCACGTTTCTCAGTATGCTAGAGGTTTCTCAGATATAAAATGTATGCCGTGGCTCAAAAAGGTTGGGAAACACTATTGTAGAGGTCAAGACTTCCTGTGTCTCAAATGTGGAAAATGTTGGCATTCTCTAATGCTGTTTAAATGTCATTATAAAGACACATATTTACATGCCAATTCGGTTGTTAAACCGATGCAACGCATTTAAAAAGCGACCCTTATAACGCTTATTCACCTTATTTTTAGCCTATATTCATGCAAATAACACCTGGCGATCAAGCTGTCATACAGGGCTAGGCAAACTATGGAGCTAATGTTTACTCATTTGAAATCACTCCAAACAAAATGGCAGTATAGCTCCAGAAATCAGTGTTTTGTTGAGGAGTTGAGTCCGAAGGACCTAGTTTTACCTGGTCGGACGCCATTCTCTGCTGTAAAGCGAACAAACCACGGATGTTGGGCCTCAAGAACCTCGCCATGCTAGCTAATGTGAGTGGCGAATGACAATGACAGTCGAAACGCTTCCTCAGCGTTTGCCCTTGTCTGTAAATACATACAGCCAGAGGACGGCGCCATTGGTACGCAGACAGAGGGGTAGATTTCACGTGAGAAATTATTTTCCGGAAGACGTAGCAAATATTAGTCAGGTTATTTCAGTTGGAAACGAAGTAGATCAAAATTGATACTACGTTGGTAGATGTTTTTTAATTTGCGCGTGTGATATGTTAATTCACCACAATATCGGGCCCCATTTTGGAACGTCTCAAAATAAAAAGCGTGAACCTGCGCGTGCACGTACACTTCGACCTGACCTGAAGTTAAGGTCAACTGTTGTTTACCGATTTTTTTTCCTAATTGCATAACCTGATCTAGTAATATTTAAAAAACTGTGTGCAAAACATGTAATTAAAAAAAAAAATAAAACATGCAAAACAACAAATTTATTCTTTATAATTAATGTAAAACATATTGCGCAGAAGTTCATGTGTGGCTGAATCCAGTTAGTTATTATCCAGTTACAATTAGTTACAATCCAGTATATTGATTAATTTGTATTTATCTCATTGAATATATGACATATAATGTAACTGCTTGGTGAACCAGACAAATAACAAATCAGGCCATACTTTGTCCACCCTTGTACTATATAATTAAGGCTATTAAAGTTGAATGTTTAAATATTTGAATTTAATGATTTTATAGTTTTTGTTGTACTCATTACCATCCATTATTAAATATAAATGTATCCTAATCATTAGGATACTTAATGGTTTTCAGTGAATTAAATAAGAAGTATACATGGTTTGGAATAGTTTTATTGAGCAAAGTGATGGTCTTGAAACCTGTCTTAAGAAGCCTCACAGACCCTCCCCCCAGTAATGTCCCTTATAAACATATCGCCTGGCAACTCTGGGTTCATTCAAGACCTCCATAATTAAGAAAACATAACATTCAATTTAAACCTCAAAACCACATTCATGTTTTTTTTTCTTTTCCACAAATCAACACACGAATGCATGGTAACACATTGTACATTGGACCCCAGTTAGCAAACAGGTGCATGAGAAGACCTGTTCCCTTCTCCAAAGAAAATTCTAAATCACAATTCAAATTCAGATGCAAATAAAAATGTCAGCACTGCTGTGTCTCTAACAGGGTCAAGTATCAGAAGAAAGACAATTAGGAGGCACATTAAGAAAACATACACATATGGCCCACATTTCTTTTTTAAAACTGTGAACTTAAGTATTACTAATAGCCTTGATTTGGTTCGAGAATGACTGGCAACAGAAGCGAGGACTTAAATATTGTGACCTGGGTGTCTGTGAAGCTGTCACATGTCCTTCGCCACGTCTAACTTTTATGTTAATTGGCTATCAAACTACACATAACCAACTCAGGGATGACGCCTGAGCGGTAGTACAGAGCGCACAAATCCTTTATCCTGAGCCAATCTGCCAAACGTGAGTTGTACAGTGACAAAATTCAATTTAACACACATTGCCCCCGCGTACTTTCAGTGTGCTTACTCGACGCCTCTGCACCATTCAAGTTATTTTGGCTGCCTTATTCTGATGTTTTACAATTTAAAACAAACACAAAAGTAAATCATTAAATTCGTTTACTAAAACAGGATAAAATAAGATTTGGGGGAGGTGTCACAGGGCCAGTAGGGGTCTCCGGAGGCCCTTGGGAGGAGGCAGTGCTCGCCGCTCCCCATTCCAGCCCCGTCAGTCCTGCTTGACGTTGCCCAGCGCTCTGAGGCGCTCCAGCAGGGGCGGGTGTGAGTAGTGCCACATGGAGTAGAGCCAGTCGGCCACGGGGAAGCCCAAGTTGTCCTTGTTCAGCTTGATGAGGGATGAGTGTAGCTCAGAGGCTTTGCCCATGTTGCGCGCAAAAGCGTCGGCCTGGAACTCAAACCTGCGGCTCAGGACCGTCAGGCAGAAGGACAGAAGCTGCAACGATGGAAAAATAAACATGGAAATTACAGCATTCACTCCCCGTTTCATCATTGTCACCCCCGCGATACTGCTCCATCCATCCATTTTCTGAACCGCTTAATCCTCACTAGGGTCGCGGGGAGTGCTGGAGCCTATCCCAGCCGTCTTCGGGCAGTAGGCGGGGGACACCCTGGATCAGTTGCCAGCCAATCGCAGGGAACACAGAGACGAACAACCATCCACGCTCACAATCACACCTAGGGACAATTTAGAGCGTCCAATCATACTGCAGTTCTAAGCAAATGTTTTTTAATGGCATTTTAAAGCACACAAACAAATTTTTTTGTTGACCACTGTACATTTTGTGTAGGGATGAGCCGAGATTAGATTCTGACGGAATGATAACCGCAAGTAAAAATATTGTGGCATCAAAGTCTCAAAATTAGTACTGGCCTCTAACTTCAAAGAGTTGGCTGGTTTACGCAACTCTGCCAGCAGCCAATCATATTAAGCCCTACATAGAAGTCCCCTCAAAACAGAAAAAAAACAACAACAAAAAACACGGTAAACCGTAAAACCGGTAAACGGCCCATCCCTAGATGTGTACCATGTCCAAGTTTAAATGTGTTTTAAGCATGTGGGAAAGGTAAAATAAAAAATAAAAAATGTCTGATCACAATCATTGCAGGTGGGTTTTTAACGTACACCCCACGACAAGGGTTCACCGTCAGCGAGTTTACTGGGAGGAACTGCAAAATGAAATAAGGATTTCTGGATAGTCACCTCGTTATAAGGGGAAAAGATGAACTGGAAGATAATCATCAAGCCAATGAGAGTGGGCTGGCTGTCATTGAAGCCAAATGCCACAAATAATTCCTTACGTCCAATGAGGGCAGCAAACAGAGAGAAACACAGGAAGGAATTCATCTGATGGAGAAAGCGAGACAGCGGATGTTAACGCCATGTTTTACACACGCCAATCAAAAAAAAATAATAAGTGAAACAATCACCTGACTGATGACAATGTTTTTGACAGTATGACCGAGCTTCCAGTGACCCAGCTCGTGACCCAAAACGGCAAGGATCTCTTGGTTGTTGCATCCTTGTTTCTTGTGCTGTAAGAATGTCCAACACTTAGTGCATGAAAATATTGCCGTAAAACACAAAATCAAATTTATTTACTTGATTTCTGTGTGAATATGTCGATTTCATACTGTTGGGGGAGAAAAAAATAGATAGGGAAAAAATGTGGCAAAACAAACCACATCACATGACTCTTATTGGCTGCAAGAATGTAAGCGGGAAGCTGGTTTGCTGCACCGATAAGCGAATAAAAAAATTGGAAAGAAAGCAAAATTTGGCTTTTGTTTACACTTTTAACACAGGGGCTGGTTATTTGGAGTGTCGTGGTGTAATAAAAAAATGTGCATCCAGAACAAAGTTGTTTTGGCACCTTTCCAGGAAAACTGCCGGTTTGGTTCCCAATGAAGAGCTCACACATGACCAAAAGGAAGTGCATCACAATTTCTTTTGTTTTTTTTTAATGCCTCAGCGCTGACTCGTTTGTTTAGAATATTCTCAAACAGCCAGTGAGGAAACAATGCACCATCCAAAAATCAAATAAAACCTCAAATATACAACTTTGAAAACCAAAATGATCAAAATATACAGGGTGTTCCCATAAAATTCATTTTATTTTAATTTTAACAGGAAAATCGGTCTCCAATTATCTTAAATTTAAACACTGTGTGAAATTTGTTTTTTTTTTCATTTTGTTTTGTTTTTACTACTTGTTCAGAGTGTAGATTGACGATGAAAAAGGCACTGTGTGTGCAAGACTGTTCCTATGACATGTAGTTACTCAGATATAATAAAAAAATTAAGAATGTTTCAAATGCCGCCTCAATTGTTTGGAACACCCTGAGATGGCCGCTAATATTAAAAGGAATCTCCACCCTCAGTCGAAAAGATGCGAGGGTGAAAGCACCCAAAATCTCCATTCTAACAACAACGTTTAAGGTGTCGTAACCTTTGGCTTGGCTTTGGATTCGGTGTGAACCTCGACATTTTCTGGTTGCTCGGGCTTTGCCTCGTCTCCCTTGTTGAGGGGGGAATAGTCCTCCAGCAGTGTGTCAAACAGCACGATACGTTTGTTCTTGAAGAAGCCGTAGAAGTATGCGTTGCTGTGCGAAGACCGTTTGGAACCTGGAATCACGGGCAACATTTGAAAACTGCACACAAACACCTCACGGTTCTGTTGTCATTCGCATACCTTCGACGACATAAACCTTTGTGAGAGGGAAACTGATACTGTTGGCCATGGCCTCGATCTCCGTCTTCAGCTCCCCGTCCGGCAAAGGCGTGAATTTGTCAAACAGAGGAGCGATGTAATCGGCGTAGATGGTCACGAGGACCTGAGAACAGAAGGATTTGGTGGCCTAGAGACGTTTCTCATAGAAATACTCATTGTAATCACTTGGCTGCCGCGTTAGCGGAGGGAAACAACACACTCGCATTTACCTGGCCTTTGTAGAAACAGAATTCAATCGTAAACCAAGGCCCCTGTTTATGTCTTCCATTTATAGCAAAGGCCCCAACAGTGTCATTATGTTCTAAAAGTCCACCGCGTACTCACCAGAGAAACAGCCAGGGTGAAGAGCCAAGCGTAGATGAAGAAGTAATCGCCTCCAATCTTAATGATGTAGAGGAGCAGCGAGGTGACAGGCAGCAGGATACACTGAGTCACAGCAAATTTCTTCACTGTGTCTTTGATGAAGAACCCCAGTGTCTATTGAGAAAGGGTCAAACAACCATCAAGGTGTCTGAGTTGGAATTTGACCAAATATTTGAGGAAAAGATATTCTGTTTGATCCACTCAGATGCATCACTAGAGATGCAAGCATACTTCAAAAAACCTTATTGCAGTGAGCACCAAATCTATGCATGCCCATGTTTTTTTTTCAAACGCACATATGAAAACTCCACAAGCGATAAGAGAAGAAGAACGTCAAAATTTCTGCTCATCTCGGATACATAGTGGGCACCCCAACAATGTTGGACCATGTAGTGCGCGCTATATGCAACTTATTTTCAGGCAGGGCGCGTGCAACTGCAATAACCTTATCCCTGCAAAGCTTTGTGCCAAAGATTTTACTTCTCCCTTTTTTTCCCCCCTGAATCCCCCCCAAAAAAGGTTTTCCTATTCCCTTTTGGAGAAGGAAGATTACCTGCTGGTTGAAGCCGTGCTTTTCTTCAATGACAAATGTGTTGTACAAACTCCAGGGAAGGCCAGTGAAAGCACTGAACAGGGTGGCGAGAGACAGAAACACAAGAGACTGCGTGATCTCATACTCCTGGCTGAATCCTAAGCGTTTCGTCCCTGCGCCGGCGATTTCCCACAGTAAAGGAATCCCCCCCAGGACCAGGATCAGCTTTAATAGGAAGAGCGTACAAAGGGCACAAATCAATCAAGTACCACACCATGGATTACATTAATAATGACCAATTCTTGTGAGGATCTTACCGTTCCTTCTGTCTCTGAATAGAGACCAGACCAAAAACTGAAGTTGCTTTTATCTAGCTGATAAAGTCGGGACTTCTCAAATGTTTCAGAATCTATTATCTTGCCAAGCTCTTGTGGAACACGTGTTGTTGACCTGTATATCCTTCGCTGCACGGATGACAGAGAGAGGCTCAAATGGTAATAGTATTAGAGTATTATTCATTACTACATTGATATTTCCATTGAAAAACACTTTGCTAAACAATTTAATGAAATCTCAACATCAATACGGCGACAACAAAAATACAACCACCCATCCTTTATTTCCAGCATGTCCTTTCATTAGTCTTGCTTCAAGTCTTCTCATGCACAGAGCAAAACAAATACTGCCAGATTTCCTTGTTGATGTGCTGGCTGATCATCAGACCCACGTAGTACGAGTTTTTTAATATATATATATATATATATATATATATATATATATATATATGGAGAGAGAGAGAACTTTCCTTTGACATACTGTACCTCGCATCACTGTCACTGTTAACATCGGTTTACAGCACTTCCCACTTGTCACCAATTGTGCAATTACTGCAGTATCGACTACATTTTCTGAGCAACCTATATCTGCTTTTAAAAATGCGAACATTAAATCTTTCTATTTCATGAATAAGTAGCAACTTACCTGTCTATGTGCAAGATATGCCTCCCATAAATACACTGTCCACGAAAAACCCAAAACAGCATAAAATATCTGCTTCTCCACGGGCAGCTCACTTATGAAGTCCAGCATTTTTCCTATTTTTTTTTCTCAGAACCGCTTCACTAGCTAAACAGGCTAACAGCAACGTTATTAACCGTCAACCTGGTTCGCTGCTAACACACAAATTTTACACAAAACCGGACGTACTATTCTATTCAATTGACAGCTTTTACAAACGTCAAATCGACCCAAAAGTGACGAAAACGTTCACAGAGAGTTGGTTTTAAGCCACCATCGTAACTAAAGACACTTCAATACATGAGAGCTGAGTCAGTTCAACAGCATAAAAGATCCGGAAAGGAACCGCTCCTGTAACATAATTCCGCATCCGGTTTACCGAACCGAGCACCGAAAAAAACTTCTTTGCCAACTAACATTCTGCCATTTTCACCTAATCGAACAAAGTTACAAAGATGGTTTGAGAAGGACGTGCCATTATGTTTTTAGTCGCTTTTAGTAGACCTATCAGGATGGTGATCTTATATGGTCGAAAGAGCGCCACCAGGATCGTCATTGTCTAAGATGGATGCAATGCTTTGGTCGACATTTTCATGAAAATCATTGCCTTGCCAGATGCCTCGAATTAAAGTCAGAGGTAGCTCCAAAAGGGCCTCTTATTTATACAAATCTAGTAACGGCATACAGTATGGCTATTTTATCCATTTCACCGATTATTTTTCATTCTTGGAATGACAACTTCAGCACTCTGTGTACCTTTTAAGTATGGTCCCAATGGTCCCAATACTCCCAAGGATGTGATTAGTGCACAAGATAGGTTATCAAATTCTTTAATAAGGTACAGTTAACAACAAAACTCTACCCAGATCTCATGTCTGCCTGTCCTTTACTTTATTCATTGAAGAACACTGTGATCATGGCATGAGAAAACAACACTTGATATTAATTTTCAGCTTTATTAGAAAGTTACATAGGTACCTCATCTCCAAGCACTGCAAATATCACACCTATTTCTTACAGACTTCGTGCCAGGCAGTCACTCATTTAGATTTTTGTAGGAGGTACGTTACATTTTCACACGGGTAAAAGCCTCCTGTTACTAACCATTTCTAACAATCTGTGAAAATGTACATAGATCTTGAAGGGCTTATGTATATACGCGAGAAAATTCGATTTGGTGGGGGGGGGGGGAATCATGGCTTCAATTGTGTTGCTGATTTGCGAGACTTCCATTTCTCAACCTAAGTAACAAAAACACAGCATCACAAATAAAAAAAAAAAGATTAACACTTAAAGTCCAACTCAATTTTAAAAGGTGCCATGTTAAACTTTGCTTCCCAGAAGCAGTTTGCTGTTGTTGGGTTCTGTAGGGAAGAGCTGAGGCAGGGTGGCCGTACACACTGGCTTGCCCAGGACCACCACAGGTCTGAGGTACTGAAGCTGCTTGATGGCCAAGTCGCCGCACCCAGCAAGGGCTTTGTCCAGGATGGACTTCAAATTTCGGACAGAGGGGAAGTCCGCAGTTGTACCGCGGGATTTGTGAAGCATCGGATGACTGCGTCTGCTTCGCGTGAACGAGATTCCCAGCTGCTTGTTTTCCTTGACTGAACAACTGCGCCGGAAGGAATCTCGCCGTTTGGCGATGAGCGTCTTTTTGTCATTTGGTGCGGTGTCTTGAATGAACTTGAGGAAGGAAACCTCAAAACCGACTGGCTTGTATGTGGTAATGTCAAAAGGGTGTGGTGGGGGGCCGAGAGGCTGAGGGTCGATCACGTTTGATGGCTGTACGGCGATCTCATTCTTTCGCTTGAGAGGCTGCCGTACAGGCAGAGGAACTTTACTGTCTTTTGAAGCATCCTGAAGGCCCTCCTCTGTCGTAAAGATTACAGAGCATGGGGGCGAGAGATTGATAGTAAAGGGGCGAAGGAGAGGTTTGATCTGTTCCAAGTTGAGCAGTTTTTCGACTTGTTTGTGACCATTCGGCGTTGTGACAACAGTATCGTCAGCGTGCGTGCCGGTACTCGGTTCTCCGTACAACACATCGTCGGCACCGACGAGGACACCGTTTCTCTCTGCAGGGGGCAGTACTTCCTCCACAGGGAATCTCAGAGGATCTGAAAGAGCCTCCATTTGGGTTTCTGCCTTGGCGGAGTGCGGTTGTACCTGTCCATCCTGTCCCTGTGATGTCTCCGCCTCCGGCTGATACTCCATTTTGCAAACTCCATTCGGGTTCTCTGTAACTGCGACGGTTGGCCGAGCTGACTTCTTCTGAATCAACTCCTCCAGCTGCTCCGCATTATAAAAGAGCTTCTCGGCATTATTTCGAAGGTAGCGATTTTTCATGTGGTGAACCGCTCTGTAGTGTCGGCTCAAGCTTTTTACGTACTTGAGGACGGAGTCACAGTTTTGAATCATGCACGGGTGGGCCACACGTAAACAACGGTCTTGGCACATCTGTAAAGCCTCTTCATGCGATCTGAAAATATAAGCGTTGAAAGACTTTTTGTTTTTAACAATCAACCTTTTTTCGTCTTTGGTGACATCGTCAACCTCATCCTCCGACCGGGCGGGTTGTTTCCGTTCACGCGTCGGTGAGCCGGTCGAGGCGGGTGTGGCAGAGTTTGGGGGCGTTACGATAAGTTTCTTTTGGCATCCTGAAATGGACTTTTTGTGAGTGCTTTGGAGCCGTACCACCAAAGAGTCGTAGTACTCGCAGTGTCGGTACAGGGTGTGTTTTTTCAGTGCCTCGTTGTGGGTGAATACTTTAGTGCAGCCCTCATACTTGCACCGAATTAACCCTGACATATGAGAGTGCACAATGCGGGTGTGACGCGCCAGGCTGCTTTTGAGATGGTAGGAGGCGTTGCAGTTGACAAACTGACATTTGTACTGGGGTTTCGGTTCATCAGAGTTTGGGTAAGGGCTTTTCTTCACATTCTCCTTTTTGACTTCGGGATCATGTTGCATTTCCTGTTCCAACAGGAGCTGAGAGCGCTTGTAATGGTGTGTGAGCTGAAGGTGGCGCACCAGGCCTCCCTGGGTGGAGAAGGCTGCGTCGCAGTTTTTGGCAACACAATGAAACGGTTTATTGAATTTATCTAGAATATAGCAGAGGTTACTTTTGGACACCAAACGCCTTGTTCTGACCGGAGGTGTAATCCCATCTTCACCATCTCCCTTGTGGTCACTTTCTTCCTCTTTAATCTCTGCTAGATCTACAACCAAGGATGAAGAACAAGTACTCGGGTTTTGTTTATTTTCACAGTTTTTTTCCACCCCGTGTTCCCAACCGGGTACATCTATCCTCACTGTCGGGTTCAAGCTCGGGTTTGTAGGTTGCGTAGATCTTCGACTAAACGCGTCCACCAAACTGACATTGAGCTTATGTGTCCGAAAGTAATGGGTCCTCAATCCTTTCATTTCTCGGTGACTCTTGCTACACATATGACACTTAAAGGGCTTAAATGACGTGTCCTTAAAACAAGTCATTCTTTTGGCCTCTTCAAGCAGGCGTCCGTGCATATTAACGTAGTGGCGCAGCAGACTGTAGCTCCGCGCGGTCCTAAAGCTGCACTTTCCTATCTCGCAAGTGTAGGGTTTAGCATCGTCAAGCCTTTCGACCGCGCTTTCTTCTGTTACGTTTCTTTGAGGAAGCTGGGAAGATGCTTTCGAAAGCAAAACCACAGGTTGTTTTTCGATAACAGCCTGGTGAAGGCATGCGTTTGCTCCTCCGATGGACTGTGGCGGCTTATTTGGGACACTATGTGGCGACACGGAATCGAGATCCAGTCTACTTAGCCCTATGAGAATTTCCTGAAGGACATCGTTTTTTGCAAGGCTTGTTGTATAGTGGGGTGGGGTCGTCCATTCGTTTCCATCTTCTCCAGGCGAGCAGGGAGCCGAGAGCTGGTTTTCACCTTCTTCGTTGTCCGACTCCAGTTCAGTCTTCATCTTTTTGGACTTTGGCCCCTGCTCCTTGTCATGTTTGTGATCTTTGTTCTCCAGTTTAAGGTGTTCTGGGTGGGCATGTTTCAGGTGCCTCTGGACATCTCGAGCTCGGGAGAAAGTCATACCGCACCTCTCAAATCCACAGGTGAACTTGCTTCCATCGAAACACATAGCCACCATGGTCACCACCGCTTTGGGCTTGGCGTCGCCAGATGGTTGATAGGAGGAAACGCAATTCCCCGAGGAAGTTTGTTGGCCATCTTCGATGGCACAATCTTCCGCATCATTTGGACTATGAACAAGGGACGCCCTTTCCAAATCAGCCTTGAAAATGGTCTCTTTCGCTTTCCTCTGAGCCTCAAAGTCCTTTTCAGAGAAAGTAATGTTGTGTGTGGATAGATGCTCAATGAATTCCCTTTTGGAAAAGTAGAATTTTTTACAGATGGAGGTTGGGCAGGTGAATGCAGCATCCCTGAAATGTTGTGCTTCGTGGTGATAAAGTTGTCCCAGGTCCGAGTAATTCACACAGCAGCCCTCAAGCTCGCACTGGTAGCTCAGCTGATAGCCATGGATCTGCTTGTGCAACACGAGCTCAGTGGACGAACCAAAGCGAGCGCCGCAGCCCATCACCACACACATGTACGGTTGCTGACAGTAGTGAGTTCTTCGATGTTTGTGGTGATGGTAAGCGGAGACAAAATGGCGCCGGCAGAAGGCGCACTTCTCCCGTTGCTCTCTCATCTGGTGAAAATGCTTTACGTTGTCATCGTCTTTATGTTCTGACTTTAAGTGCACGTACAAGTACTTGGAATGTTTAAAAACCCTGGAGCATCCGGTTCCGGGACAGAAATACTCCTCTCGGTTCTGCAGACTGAAGTGCTGGTTCATGTAATCGAATGTCACATGCTCGTTGTCCGCGCACTTGTCTTTGACAGTTTTGGCTTGCCGCACGATGTGCTGCAGGACTTCAGGATCGTGCGTGGACTCGTAATTCAAAATTAAAGAAGGGTCAACGGTTATCTCACCGGGCTCAATCTCATCATCTTCAATCTTTATGTTGGTACTGCATTGAGGCGTTTCACTGTGGAGGTGATGTTTCATGTGAGGAAGAAGCTCCTTTCTGCTCCTAAAATTCTGCAGGCAAATCGGGCAGGGGTGTCTGTCGTCCACGACGTGTCTTTTGGAGTGGTGTATTATTTGAATGTCAGTGAAGGACCTTGTACAAATCCGACAACAGAGCTTGGCTCTCCTCACTCCTTCTTCTCCTCCTACCGTGTGAGAAGGTTTCTGTTCAGGCTGCTTGTGAAGAAGACGACTTCCATTGACACAAGGTTTGTGCTCAATTTCTTTTGTAAGTGCGTTGACTTGAAGCATAGGTGGTTTCTCACTTTCTTCCTCTTCCCCTTCCCCTTCCGACTCAGGTTTCAACCCAAGAAGGGAGATACAGTGATACTTGAGGGCTTTCCAGTCCCAAAATTCCGGGTCAATGGGCCAGTGTGCCTTCAGCACGAGCAGCAGTTCACAGCGTAGCGAGTTGGGAATGAGGCCCCTTTCATTTTCGTATTTTTGGTCTGGGCACTGGTAGAGCTCCTGGAGGCGGTTTAAGACCTGCTGGCTAGGGCCAAGCAGGAACTCTGTGAGGAGGCAGGCCCGCCTGACTTCCAGATCATTGAGGAGGAGGCCAGACACCACCTTACAGATGCCGATTCTGCTTTCTGAGTCATCGTGTTTTGGGAGTTGTAGAGCTTTAACGCACAGCTCCACCGAGGCAGCGGTGCCCACTGCCTCTGCCTGAAAAATGCAGAAATAGTTTAAAATAGTTTTCAGGAATAGCAATATCACACTCACAAAAGTTTACATTTTCAAAATGTTTGTGGCTTCTGAGAGTGACCTATGTTGCGCTCGAGAAACAAGTTTAGTTCACAATGCTTTGTTCGCCTGATAATAGTAACAAAACTTAATATTGAGGCACTTTCAAGCAAATACATACACACACTGTGAATCGAGTTACACAAGAATTTGTGCAGCGATTCAAACATGTCGTGTTCCCCTTCAGATTATCGTGGGTTTTAAACGTTGGCATCCAAAACATGCCCACTTCAAATCAAACCGCACTAATAAACTAACCACCAGGTAATGGGAGTGCACAAATGGAAAATATAACCTGACCTATTCAACAAATATGGTGCGTTTAATATCGCGCCATGACGGCGACATCGCGGCTATTTTAATATCGGGATTTTACCGTTACATCCGTAAAACCGTAGACAATGTATTAATGAATTATCCCGCCATTGCTGTCACATGAATATGATACTATTTGCCAACATTACTATGTAGACAGTGTGGAAACAGAAATCTTACCTCTGTCTGAATTAAACGGACCAGGTAAAGCAAATGTTGCACTGTTATGGCAATGGCACCCAGCTGAAGGCATCTTTCAAGAAGAGACATGAGAGAAGGGCCTAGCTTCCTCTGAAGCTTACTCCATAGTTGTATCAGCTCCCTATGGAGAGAAGAATGAGTTAATCAAAGTTTAATGAGCTCAGTAGCAACTTGACAAGCGCATCAATTTTCAGCAAGACTCACCAGGAATGATCAAGGCTGGGCTGCTGAAGCTGCTGCGTCAAGAAGGTCGTGCACAAGATGAAGCCCGTATTCTCCTCCCCCTCCATCTCCAAGTTTGTGGTAATTTCAAGAACATCCTTGCAGTCTTGCCTGGATATCTATTCGGGAGCAAAGCATAATATTATGTGAGGAAGGAGACCAGAAAACACATTTTTGATGAGGAAAAGAATTGTGCTGGAAAAATAGGAGTGCATCAAGACATAGGAGAAGGAACAGCCAGCTTTTACCTCCATAATTGCTTCTTCATTGGGAAGCAGCTGGCAGAGCAAAGAGACGTATGTGTGACGAAATGTAGCTTGGTTGGAGATGGCGCTGCAGTCTGTGCAAGCTTTTGCCAGCACCACAGCCTTGGCCACCTCGCCCATCTTCTCCAAATGCTTCACACGCATCTCCATGAAGCCCTCGCCCTCCAAACTGATATAGGCGTCAACTACAAAAAGAATACGCATTGATGAGTGAACTATTACAAAGACGACAATATGATGCGAACATTGAAGTTACTCCGGTTTAATAAACGTGTTTTCTTTTAACCTTCTTGTTGGATGGTAGGCTGCCCTGAGAGGAGAGCTGCGAGGATGGGATTGCTCCAGGCACCCCCCTCTCCTGTGATCTGCAGTAAGGCTTGAAGGTCTGTACTGCCGTACTGTAACAAGGTGTCATGTGCAATCTGAAAGAATTCAAAAGAAAACATTTTTGTTAAGAATAAAAAACTGACTGGGTGACTTGGCCTCAAAAAAAGGGGGCCTAATTGCAAAGGAATACGTCTTCCACGTCATAGCAAATAAACACAAATATTTTTATTGGGGCAGGGTAAAAAGTTCATTTTTATAATACTTTGTAGTTCTACGGTTGACAGTATCTCAATTACAGATTTTAGATTCGTTTAAAGTTTGACTAAATATGTATAATTTGTACAAATCCAACTTTATTTGTGAAAGTGGCACATAATCATTACATACACAAAAATAATACTAAGATCCAACAGAGCGTCCTTGGATCAAGTCTTTTTGGGGGGGTGGCCCAAAAGCCATGTTGTGGTAGCCCTGCCAGAAAAATATAATACAATGAGCTGAAATGATTGCTTCACATCCAACATTTTCAGACTTATCATTGAAGCCTTTCAGAAAATATTACTGTTGAGCAGCTTTTTGTGTTATGGCTTATTTTTTTTAATACAGTATAAAATCTATGTGAATATTTAACATTTGACATTTTGTGGGCTTCACGTTTTTCAAGCCATTCCTTCGACGCCAAAAAACGTGCACGGCATGGTGAAACGATCAATGATGATTGATCAATGAATATATTGATTTCATCGTGTTGATGACATTTGTACTTGGTCATCTCTGGTTACTCTGAAGTCAACATGAATAGAAGTATTCTTACCTGAACAGATTGGTGGAATTGAACCCAGGCTTCATATGGGATTTCATTATCCGGCACTGACAGAAACAGTTCAAAACAGCTTCTGCAGGACAAACAAAAAGATTGCTGGTGTAAATGATCAAAACTAACTCATACGATACCCACAGCTCTTGTTTATCGTAATTGTTTGTTATTGAAATACCAGCATAGCCCTTACTGCCGCAGGCAAATTCCTTGTGTGTTTTGCATACATGCTAATAACATGATTCAGATTCTGATTGACATGTGCAATTATTTTCCGTGTCATTGTTTGTTGTGAGAGCTGCTAAACTGCATGTTACCGACACCTTTTCTTTTGACACCGTTTGTTGTATTTGTTTATCTTTAAGAATGTGCATGCTTCCCCACAATAACAGTGAACCCCTTCGAAGGTACAGCGCCACGTGGCTCCATTCCTTAAAATGGTCATAGAGAGCTCTCAGCAATAAATATGAATGTTGTCATGCGCCATGAGAATCCACTTATGATCGCATATTGATGATGTTACTCGAATATTAAAAGCAAGTTAATACAGACGTTATTTGGTTCGATTCTTATCATGCCACCCATATTTGTGCATTATATTTAATCATTGGAGGTATTACCTGCACATTTATTCATAGTGGCTTCTCCAAATCATACAGCTCAGCATTCCAATAGTGAACTGTACTTGTTTTTAGAGTAGACTATGGAAGACCTTGTTTGTTTCTATTGGCTCATGGCATATTCTAAAAATAAAATGAAACACTGTCCACATTAGATTATTTAAACTTGCGCAGAGGGTGTTGCTACTCTGAGAAGGCAGAGAGAGGACACCCTAAGTCAAGTGAGCGATACGTGAGTGGTAAAAATAGAATAATTTGCTTTGGCGCTGGGCCCCATTAAGGTACCAACGCAAAATGGTGTCGCTGGTTGATCGACAAACTTGTGGGCTTCTGCCATCGTGTCAGAGGCATCACAAAAGCTCCTTTCCCAAAGAGTTTCTGGGAAAGAGGCGCAATGGCATTGTCCCTGTGCCTTCCAGGCAGAAACACATCGCTGGGTCCAAAGTCATTGGCGAAAAATTACTTTCAGCATAAAAGAGCTTGGACAGTAAGTGATAAATCGGACTGGTCTGCCGCCATTGTGCCTTTGTTAAGCCTCTGATAGGGCAGCCACTGCTGTCCGAAAGGTAGAGGCGAACGACTGATTCCAACTCTGAAAGAAGCGCACAAGTTGATACTGGTTCAAAATGTGTTTATCTGTAGCAGGACCAACACACAACAAGAAACTAATTGGATCAGACCTTCTCGAACTGCGCCGTACCATATGAAATTGAATCATAAGCCCACTGAATCAAAACGAATGATTCCACCTTAAAATCGAATCGTCCTTGAATCATATTGCACCCCAAATAGAGATACAGACCTAATTTCTTTTTTTTTTTAATTGGAGTGATGCAAAAATGGTAGACTCCAGATAGCAAGCTAAGGACTACGTGCATCACAGTTAACGTGGAGGCAATTAATTAGCATCTAATTAAGTCCTATTCTTTTGTGGGATATTGCCAAAGGAATACACAACACATTTTCATTGGAGCACTTGTACTCACAGAGCTAGCCTCTTCAAAACAAGAGTCACTTTGTCCGACTCTGCGGTGAGGTGCGAGCGGGCAGCTGCGAAGCAATTTATCGAAAGGCAGTAGACCTCCAGAAGTGGAAGACCATGGTCTATGGAGTTTCTGCTGCCAGCATAATGCATAAGTGCCTGGGGAGGGGGAGGAAAAAAATACACAGATACTTACATGACATTGGTTTTCCCATTAGAACAATCATAAGCAGGTGAGATTTCTGAGGCGTTTCCTCATCAGGGAAAAGGGAGACGCTAGACTACACCTGATTGATCCCACTTGGCACTGTCTGGTTTGAGATGCTACTGATTAGGCCCAAGGGGATTGGCTTAGGGAGGGGAAAATAACCCATACAAACTGTCAAATACATACGCGTATTTTGAAAGAATGAAATGATCCATGGTTTAGGAATAAATGGTAAACAGATTTCAAACAGTTAGCCACATCGCTCCAACTGTAATTATGTATCATACTGATTCAGCAAAATCAATCAATCAATAAGAGACTCATACTACTATCTAAGCTCCCGGTCAACTAAAAGCTCGGATATAATTATAATGAATCATTGAAAATCTTGACATCCCCACATGAATTGCCGTTTTCTTTTCAAACAAATGCTGTATATGAACAAAGTCCATTCTCCCCTCGCAGTGCCACTTTTTGGTTGTTTTTTTTAGAATATTGCCCTTTTTATTAACTCATTCAGTACCAACTAGTTCTAGACCAAGTCTGAAAAGACGTTTAAAAACGTTTTTGGGAGTGAATGAGCTAAGAGTATAAAATACCTCCCCCTCGCCCAATATCAAGTACCCTCTACGTTAAACGGCATCGTCAAAGAGTTGAGAGTGCGACAAACTGGTTTGTGACAGGTGTGACACGTGCGAACGCCTGCACCTCAAATTCAAGTTTAACAAGTGCCAATTATTTGGTGCCAAGAAAGGTCATTTTCCACTAATTGCACTTAACCAGGTCATACATCAATCGTGTTGTTTTCTAGATGAGAGAAGTCACATATGTACCCAACAACTAAACAGTTGGGTGGACTCTTCATTTTAGCCTGCACAAGCCTATAAATAACAATGTACAGATTAGACAAATCAAATGTATCAAACAAAGGAATCCCTCATTCTATGTTAAAGCTAACATGGGTGAGTCCACCAAATTGGTGCCACTTGCATCCCCCAGGCAATTTACATGAGAATACATTTTTATAAAACGTCCTCCATATTGATATGTATTAGGTTTAAAGTTTACATTCAATAAACATAAATGCTGTGTAATTCCTGTATTTAGTGAATTAATGCTAATAGTATTCGGCCTCAGGTAATTTAAAATTTTAAAAAGTCGATGTCGCCATTTACAATTCCCAATGTCAAGAAGTACATAGGGTTACAAAAATGATATTTTTGTATTCAAAATACATATCCTGCTAATACCGGTAATCTTGAGAACTTTGGTCATAATGATCATGAGGTGAAATTCCCATAATTTTCCGGGGTATCCTCCTTGGTCGCTTCTAACCAAGTCTACTTTGGCTCAAATTCAGGACTGACAGTGCGATCTGACATCAATGTACGTTGACCTTATAGTTGACCTTTAATTTCTTTGGAAGGTGTTCTGGGCTCTTTTGTTACCATTCATATTATCCAGCTCTTTAATTTGTCATCAATTTTCCTCCTGCGGCCATGTCCCCAAACTGTTGGCTCCACTCCCGCGTAGATATATTCACAGGAACATCAAGTTGCTGGGAGAGGGTCATGGCGCAACCACGAACATCAAATACACCGCGGAAATGATTACCGGTAATTCACTTTAGTTGATTTAAAACAGGTGTCACCAACATTTTTGAGGGTGAGAGCAACTTCATGTGTACCAATTGTGTGAAGGGCTACCAAATTGATACACGTCTGAAATAACATATTTGTCCAAAATACCTTCAATAATATGAGGATGGGTTATTTTTAATACTTGATGATTTAAATTGTCAGACTTTGATCGTGTTTCGAAATGTCTCACAGTACTGCCAATGTTTGCATTTTTAAATCATAATTTCTACTAGCAAATCACAATGTCCAGGCACTGGCGGGCTACTCAAGTGGTCTTCACGGGCTACCTGGTGCCCGCGGGCACCATGTTGGTGACCACTGATTTAAAATATGCTCAAAAAGACATTTTTGGCACTCGGTGTTGGCTGGCTGTCAAAATTAAACTGATATACTTTCTTGTTTTGAGCAAATAATCATTAACTATGAATTTTATTCATAGTGCAGAAATATCATTTTCGTCAGTGCCTGTGTCACAATTGTTTTTCTCCCCAATGCCATTCTGTTGAACCACAAATCTGAGGCAATCTCCGATGTTCCTAGGTTAATTTTAACTACCGTATTGTTTTTTTTATCAAAGTCAAGTTATTTCTGACTACTGTGGATTTGTTTGCTTTTATTTACAGAAGGGTGCGAAATAACTTTGTCCACGTGGACATTTCCTTTGAAAACCTACTGGTTCGGCACTAAAGTTAATTTTTAACATTTGAAAATGTGTGCCGCCTACTTCCCGCAGGATAGTGAGATTGTCACCCTGAGACGCCTGAGTACCAGACAGACACCGTTGCACGCTGGGTATCCACGGGGAGCCTTGATTAATTCCCCACTGTCTATTTACGGCACATCCACAAGGGGGAACCTCCTAAAAGGATCTCAGCCTAGGAGATTTGAGTGTAATTACATTGGGACTACTTCCGACTTGAAGGTGATGCCGAGTTGGAAAGAGGCTAGTTTGTGCAAAACAAGGCATTGCAAGAAAGAAGTAGGATATACGAGATGCAAATTTAAATGTTGATTGTTGCGTTATGGTTAAATTTGAATCTACTTACAGTAGTATGCTAATATGATGTGAGGAACACAAAATTGCAAGCTGGCAGATGTGGTGGTGTTTCTCCATGGTTCATAAGAGGTGGCTCCATGGGCTCAATACCTCATTATTTTCTTTCTCTTGACTGAAAACATTGATACTTTTCTTTTTCTCCATTGCATGTACTGTACTTGTTTTGTTTTTTTGGCTGTGTCAAGGCACCCTCAAATCTCTGACTTCTGTTCTTTATGTTTGAAAAATAGAACCACTTTTACTTTGATATTGCAGTTTCAGATCCCCCCGTTTTGTTCGATTTAAGCACACAGTTGTTAATTTAAAATTAATTATAGAAACATGGGTTACTTTATTACCTGGAACAGTCTTAATGGACACACAATGAAACGTATATACAAAAGAAATATTTTTAAATATCTTTAGGGGGGAAAAGTTTTCTTGCATCAAATGTAATAAAGTGTCTGATTTGACCAGAGCAGTAGTAAATACACCAATGTGTCAACGCGCAATTACGAATGCAGATCACAATACTGTAGTACGAGGGGTGTTGCTGAGCTTCCTCAAACACTCATATTGATTTCAACAGAGCCAATAGTGAATCGCATTTAATTAACATTGCACGATAATAATGTAAATTCTTTTAAAATCGCTGTTGGACGCCGAGTAGTAGTATACGTTTATTCAGAAACGCGCTTTCTAATTACAAAAGGGGCGCAACCGATACCAGAGCATCTCGACTATCTTCAGGAAAACAACCCAAACTGAGCCAGCGGTATGCTAATGCTAGTATGAAGGATTCACGCACTCGTTACCTGACAAAAGTTGTCGCAGTAGTCCGCGGACGATGCCACGGACAATTCCTGTTGCCTAAGCCCGTCTTCGAATGCCCTCAGTGTGGCCAACAGGGTTTCCATTGCAACCAGCGTGTCCTCGGCCGTGTCCAGGCCCCGCTCGCTCCATTCGTGATCAAGATCGACGTTCCTCTCCGCCATCTTCCCTCTCCTCCACGGCGCGTATGCACTAGAGCAGTTTGACACCGCCTTCTTTTCTTCTTCTTTGTGTCTGATCGCGGTTTGCAAACTGTCCTAGTGTATTACCGCCACTCATTGATCTGCAATGATTACTGCACTGTCTTTCAGACAACCAGAGGTCGCTAACATTTTGGAAATCGAGCGCCACAGTTTGATCCAAACTTTAGAAAAAACAAATGTTTTTTCTCCATCTCTCTCTCTCATTCTCTCTCTTCATTGTCGACATATTTAAACTCTACTTTACCATTTCACTTGTGTGCATTTGGTGCGTACTTGGGCTTCGGTGTACCTTCTGGCTGAGTATAAGTACAGTACTGAGAGCTTCCATCTGTTAGATTGGGGCTCTTTGGCATATCAATAGATAGGTGACTTGAGCAAGGCTCGTCACTGTTACCGTTTCCTGGCTCTGCATCTTTGGATCTATCTGCATCCTGACATGTTTGATTCAAATGACCAGCTCATCTGGAAACTGCAGAACCCTGACAACCATCTTAATCATTTGACTCAAGTACAGTCCAGTCATAGATTAGAAGGCGATTTGTCAAGTCATTGACCTGCGTGTTATGGCGTTTTAAAGAAATATAAATTACATAAGAACAATGTATCTTTATCTATATCTACACATATTATGTTTTTGGTGTTCATTATAGAAATAGAAATGCAAATGTATTTGTTTTGTTTTGTTTCATTTTTTAGATTCGGTGACCGACGCCATCTACCGACACGTCACACTCGTACTTTCTTTCGACCCGGAAGTAAATGAGTCCAATCCTTCCAGCTGCACGTGTGAGGGGGTAAGTAAACATGAAAATGATGACGCCAAAGAAAACGGGTTGAAACTGATATATTAGAAAGAAACAGACTTATATTTTACCTTTGTCGTGTTATAAAGAAAACGGCACAACTCGGCACAGCACTGAACGCAACTGAAGTAGGACTCGAGTCAAGTCATATGACTCGATTCCCCCAAGCTATTACCTTTCAGCTATGTTACATTGTATTCATGTTTGTCCTTCCAGCTCACCGGTCTAACAATGGGGAAGTCCAAACAAACGAAAAAACACAATAATGGCAAAAAGAAGAATATTGCAAAGACGTGGAAGACGAAGCGCCGGACAAAAGACTTAGATGAGATCCATTCAGATATGAAGCCTGAAATTGCTGCCAAACTACTTAATCAGGAAGTGGACTATGATGTGACGGGATGTGCACAGCACTACTGTTTACACTGCGCGTAAGTGGACAACTGCACTTCTGCTTACTGTCGAGGTAGAGCTCAAGGACCCTTCAATCCATTTTGGATAATGTTGAAGGAGACGTTTTTTTCATAATTTAAACTAGTTTGCAGGTGTCTCAACATGTCTGCGACATGCATTTTTCAAAACGTGTTCCGAGGGATGGTTGGAAGACTATCATGGCATTTTCTGAAATCCGGATTGCCCCACGCTGCAGACAGCAGCATTGCACCATCTCTTAAACCTGTTCGCTTAAATAATTTTACAAATGTAATTAATAACTAACAAAACCATTTTGTGTTCATATTGCATTTAATTGAAAGATGTTTGTTGTTTTTTTTCTCTTTCTTCTTTCTTCTTTCTACATACATTCTTGCTGCTGGAGGCTGTAAATTTCCCCAGTGTGGGACGAATAAAGGATATCTTATCCTATCTTAAATGACTGACTTTTTACCATGTGCAGTGCTGGAACATGTTCTTCATTCCAGTATGCTCATGGTGTATTAACTCTTGGTGGAAGGGTTAGAACAGTAGACTAGTGGTTTGCAACTCTGCTTCAAAGTTGAGAGTTTCTTTGTGTATAGTACTCCGGCTTACTAACCGATTCCCAAAAATGTAGTCTTCTCTCACCAGAAGTTGAGTGGGAGAGGCTCCAGCTCATCCAAAAGCCTTTAATGACAAGTGCAATCAAAAATGGATGAATGGATTATCGTGATTGTTCATTAGTAGTTGGTAATACGGTGACTTTTTGTCTTGCAGGAGATATTTTGTGGACATGAAATCATTGAAAGACCATTTCAAGACTAAAGTCCACAAAAGACGGTAAAGCTTCAATTATTTTGTATGGATTGAAATATGCAGTATTTGGACCCTCCGCCTGGGTTTCGTCCATTTAGGTTGAAAGAGCTTAAGGAGGAACCGTACACGCAGGCAGAGGCAGAGAGAGCGGCTGGGATGGGCTCCTACATCCCTCCAAAGGTCATGGAGGTGAAGACGCAACCTGTGGAAGAAGATATGTGCTGAAAAGTTCCTTCTCCATGAAATGAACTTTACAAAACGCAGAAGTCAAAAATACACATGTTGCTAAATTGTGTTTTTAAA
The DNA here is from genome assembly GCF_025434085.1 of Hippocampus zosterae. Taxonomy (NCBI): domain Eukaryota; kingdom Metazoa; phylum Chordata; class Actinopteri; order Syngnathiformes; family Syngnathidae; genus Hippocampus; species Hippocampus zosterae. The sequence continues at coordinate 7,082,380 of NC_067464.1, forward strand.
GTGAGCTCATTCATAAGTGAACTGAATATTATCAGCATCACAAAAGTGTTGCCGTATTCTTGGTATTACACAGTGTAACCTATGTAAATATGGAGAGTGTGAAGTGGTAATAAACCAAGATAGATTGTCCTTACACAAGCCTGCTGTTCTCCGTAAAATGATTCACACACGACACACATGACACAGTTTGAATATGTTTGAGTGGAGGGGGGGGGGGGGTGTTTGTTTTTTAAAAAGCAATTTATGCAGATTCCAATTCATTCAAAAAGTAATTTAAAGTCAGGTCAGTTATTTGAGTGCAACTGCTAGAGTCAGACGTTGGCTGGATGGCAATATCTTGTATGTCTCTATGCAATATGTCTCTTGAGCCAACCTGAAAATCACAGTAGTCTGTGACAACACACACAGGTGAGGTGTATCTTTCAGTTATAAAACAATATTTTGTTTGCTTTTTTTGTAAATCAGTTCAGAGGTCATCACTGAAGCTATTTTGAGTCAATCCAAGGTAGCTATTAAGCAAGTAGCGTAATTTTCTTCTCGATATGAGTACTAACGAAGAAAAAAGGAAAACGTTTTTGTGTTCAGCTACAGTTTCAAAGGGTATATGTCAAGAGCAGAAGCTGCAGATTCAGATCTAAAGTCCCTTCTGGCAGACGAACATGTAATTTAAATTGTTTAGCAGAGCTTCCTGGCAGGAAAAGCACCCCCTCCCCAAAGAAAAAAAAACAAATTGAGAAGGGGACAAAACCTCGAAAATATTAAGTGAAATTTTTGGAATACACTGCGATTATATTTGCGGAAAATCCGTTTCAAAATAAAACAAAAACCCTGGTCGAGAAAACAGTACTGTAGACTAAGCAGATTGTGCCCCCCGACCCTTGAAATACTTTTAATTTGAAAACAGTAATATAACTTCCAGTTGGTTGTGGGTTTTACTTGATCCCTTGCAACATTCGCAAGCAGCCCTCCAGGGATGTGCGGCTAAATTGCTAGCGGTTGTTTAAGGAACTTCATCCCCCAGAAGGGACCTTCCTCTCCTGCGTCGGAGGCAGTATCATAGCCGGTCGCTCTGTATAGAAGGAAGTCTGCGGTTGGATACTTTTTGGATGTTATCCGACCGACAGGCCTTTGTGTTTGGAGGGGATGGCGGCGGACGTGCATAAAGAGCCCCGCGAGGAGGGACGCAACGACGGCCCGAAGCGACAACAGTCTCGGGGCTCCAGCTCCCAGATCTCCATCAGGATTTACACTCTGCTCCTGGTTCTTGTTGTTCCTCTCCTGGCGTGCGGCATCAAGTACTATCAAGAAACCCACCTTCAAAATCGACACGTGAGCTGAAGATAACATCTACTATAACGATACAAATTGTTTGTACAGTGTAATGAAATTGAAATTTCAAGCCGAAGTCAAACAGTATGATGAAATAGAAAATAAAGCCGAAGTCAAGTAAAAATAAAAATATTGTATGAAACTATCGTGGCAATTTTCACGCGCTCCCATTCCTCTAAACAGGGTATTCTGATTGATTGTGATACAACCCGTTTTTAGGGGCAGTCTTCGAACTCTTGGTCTTTTGGTCAGGCCTTTTACTGCCACCTGTTATTGACTGAAATTGACGTCACATCATATCAACTTGTGAATGTCACCAGTTTTCAGAATTTGCTTTCGTAATGTAATGTCTGGCAGTGGATGAGTTAACAGCTTCGTGCATGACACCAATTTTCAGAAATAGGCAGACAAATAAAGATTGAGGTGGTTTAATTTGAGACTTGATGAGTCAGATACAATTTTTGTATGCAAGCCATTAAAATGTACTTTCTCCCAAAAAAAAAGAAACAAAATCCAAAAGCCCTTTGCCAATAAATTGCGTGCAATCCAGTAACTGCCGCTCAACCCATATTGGCATTTTGGTGTGTTGAGCCCACATCTGCAGTTAGTCCAGCCCATTGTGCTTTTACTAACAGGGTGTGTCTTTTAGTCGTCCCAACTGGTAAAACTCAGTGTTTGGTCTCAAATTTGCTCCCCCCACCCCACGCCACGCATTGTGTATCTGGCAGTCAACATGTGTTTGAGACATGGCCTGACTGGATGGAACATATGCAAAGAATCTGTGGCCTCCGGGCAGACCTTTTCCACTCTTTCCAGTTTCTACAAAATCTGTTATTGCAGCAGTAACCCAGATTTGTTGCGGTGCACATTGAGAAAGAAATCATTGAAGTATATCTAATGAATGTGAATTTCTCTCCCCCTGTTAGGAGGAGAGTGTGCAAACTCTGGGTGCAGAGGGGCTTTTTCTCTTCTCCTCTTTAGACACCAACCATGACCTCTATCTCAGTCCGGAGGAATTTAAACCAGTGGTGGAGAAACTCACAGGTAGCTCAAACTTAACATTTCCATTCCCTCCTGTAATGATCGATGACACCGCCTTATCTTTTTTTTCCACAGGGGTTACACCACCGCGGGACATTGAAGATGAGGTGATTGAAGACCCAGATGGGGAGACTTTAACGCTGGAGGCCAAAATGGAGCCTCTGCTCATGGACTCCATGACAAAAAGCAAAGATGGCTTCCTTGGGGTAAGAACAAAACCAGCAAAATGCTCGCTCATCGCAATTTGGTAAAATACTGAGGAAAACATGGATAAAACATACCAGTAGTTACATACCTCAGCTGAATCATGGCATTACCAAAGATTATGGCAAATATCGGCATCTGGAAGAAGTCAGGCTCTCACTGGCAGACCACAATCAGCCCTAAAAAGTTTGTAGATTTGTTGATTAGGATAGTTGATGTTGCAGGTCTCTCACAGCTGCCTGAGTGGTCTGCGCTCATGGAAGAGTCCAGCCGTGCCTTCCTCTTCTTTCTTCGCCAGTCAGTTCAAGGTCTTCCTTCCGCCCAAGAATAAGCAGGAGGTTGGAGACACATGGTGGGTGATCCCCAGCGAACTCAACATTTTCACCGGGTACCTGCCCAACAACCGCTACCACCCTCCCACACCAAAGGGCAAAGAGGTATCTTTAAAAAAAAAAAAAAATCGGATTCTGTTCACTTCAAGTCAAAAATGAGTGCTACATGTTGCGTTCTTGTTCTCACCGCAGGTTCTCATCCACTCACTGCTGATCATGTTTCACCCCCGACCCTTCATAAAATCTCGCTTTGCGCCTCAGGGCACCATCGCGTGCATACGTGCCAGTAACGACTTCTATTACGACATTGTGTTCCGGTGAGGAGAAACAAAGTTCGATGTCACACATATTTTAAAAATTGTTCCCGTTCAGAGCTAAATTTTTATTTTAATTAATGATAGGAGCAACAGCACGGTGCAGTCATGGTTTTCTGGACACTTAAAGACATCTAATAACTGTTTGTCATCAGAGAAAAGTGATTATTGACAGTGAGGGCCATTGTTTGAGATTTGTAAGTTTTAATGCTCAAAGAAGACCAAAAAAAAAACCCCCAGACAATTAAGGGGATAGGTTGAGTTTTAAAATTGCTCCCAAAATTTGAACATGGTCTCACTTCACTAATCCCTCCTTCCTTCCATTCTGATCAAAGCCGCGCCCCTCACTAATATGCACAAGTGCAATTCTGAAATATCCGTGCGGTTTTGATGAAAAGTCAGAGAGAACGCTGTCGTTTTCACAAAAAAAATCTCTCCTTAATCCCAAACAGGATTCATGCAGAGTTCCAGCTAAACGATGTCCCCAACTTTCCCTTCTGGTTCACGCCAGGCCAATTCACAGGCAGCATTGTCCTCGCGAAAGACGCCTCTCACGTGCGGCACTTTCATCTCTACGTCCCCAGTGACAAGTAAAGGCCTTTTAAGAGTGCACATCACAAAACTGAGCACGTTAGTGGCAGAGTCGTTATCGTGTGCTTTTTTCCCGTCTGTGTCAAAGGTCTCTGAATGTGGACATGGAGTGGCTGTATGGCGCCAGCGAAAGCAGCAACATGGAGGTGGACATCGGCTACCTGCCACTGGTAAAGCCTTTCCAGCTAGTTTTCATCTATTTTATAGTCCAGGTATTAGATGCACTAATCCAATGTTTTCCACCATTTTTGACGCAAGGTTTTACATGGGGAAAAAAATTGTCACGGCTCCATTGAACACAAAGGAGATAAACTCACAAGAAGCCATGACGTATTTTAGTATGTGTGGTAACGGATCGATAAGCATTTTCTTCTCCAGCTGGAGTTGCAGTCCACCGGGCCATCCATTCCCTCCGTCATCATGGACGAAGAGGGCAACGTCATCGACAGCCGAGGTGGCAGCGCTGAGCCGATCCAGTTTGTCTTTGAGGACATTGACTGGAGCGTAGAGATCGATCAAAAAGAAGCCGCCCGTCGTCTGGAGGTCACCCTGTATCCCTTCAAGAAGGTAAACGTGACTTTGTTGTGTTGTTTCCCATGTCGCTACATGGCTGTCTAACACTGGACTGTACCAATAGGTCTCCTACCTGCCTTTTTCGGAGGCCTTCCAGCGAGCCGAAGCAGAGAAGAAGTTGGTGCATTCCATTCTACTTTGGGGAGCACTTGACGACCAGTCCTGCTGAGGTGAGACCGAGAGGTTCAAACGTAACTCTTTGAGAGTCGATGACGTGAAATATCATCAATGGAAACCGTTATGAGGATTGACAGCAATGGAAAATGTCGTCAACTACCTTTTAGTTATGGGAATAGGCAGAAGAAAGGATTTTCCAGCTTTGGTTTGACCATTAAATTCGGAAAGGGATGGGGGGGGACCTGAACTATGGCCAGCAGATGGCAGCATTTGGACCTCTTTTGGATGAGATCACCATGTATGCATGCCTGAATACACACACACACACACACATGTATGACTAAATACCGGTACTACCACTTCTACTACTATTACTACTGTTACTATGACGAAATAGCGTGCAATTAATTTTTCAAATGCAAAATTGTTACCCTGGTGATTATTGGCAAATACATATTTTACCATCATCGTTTAATTGTTGCTGGTACCATCTGTCTTGTGGTGGCTGCACGACTGTCCGTGTTCTATGTTATGTGTTGTGTTTATTATTTTACTTTATGTTAACTGTTTTGTTAAGTGCTTTGTCACAGCTGTTGTGAAAGCGGTATATAAATCAGCATGTACTGTATTGTATTGTATTGGTATTTTAGAGAATAAAAGCACGGTTCAGATTTTTGGGCAAGGGACCAAAATGAGCCATTTGGGATGGGTATTTTTTTTAGCCCAAGTACTTATACTTTTTTTTCTCTGCATGATCAAGGACATCAGAAAAGCTAGTCTGTGGCAATGATGTCACCGCACTAACCATCTACCGGTAATTAAAATGCTCTGATGTCACTAATTAGATTCCTCATCACCACTTAGTGGCATACAGTGAAAACTCTGAAGGCGGACAGTTCAGAGCAAATTATGTAAAGTTGGCATGCGACACCTCATCTTAGTAAACAATTTGACTTTTACTGTGGTAAGCTTATTTGTACACTTGGGGCAAAATATGGAAGTGCAAAACCTTCAATCTGAAGAAATAACCCCAAAAGTTTTCAAGTCGGGAACTATTTAATGATGATGTGAATGCTGACAAAAACAGTTGGATAAATTCTGAAATGTCTCTGGCAATATGATCTACCGGTACTCACATTCAGCCAAATGCCTCAGAACTCATTGGACAGCGCTTCACAATGTAGATGGACAACGTCCCGAAAGCAATCGTTTCAAACGATCGTTTCGACGTTTCAAAGGCAAAGAAGTGGAATTTGGACAAAACTGAAAGGAAAATACTCCAAAGTACAAGTTAGGGCTCAAATCTAGAATCTGGTGATGTGTATGCGTTCCAAACGTCAAGCTGTAATTGACTGCAAAGGATTTGGAGCCAAGTTTGAGTGAAAGGTTGATTTATGATTGCTTATTTGTCCCCTAAAAAGTGTGAGGCCAGGTATAATAGCTGCCATTTTTTGGTGCCCTAAACATCTACATGTTTCGCTTATCTCTGGTCTGTAGGTTCGGGGCGAACTCTCCGGGAGACCGTCCTGGAAAGTTCGCCCATTCTGGCTTTGCTCAACCAGAGCTTTGTGAGCAGCTGGTCTCTGGTCAAAGAGCTGGAGAACTTGCAGGTGAGACACCAAAATATTTGCATACAAGCAAATAAAAAGTCAATTTTCCATAATGTGTCCCCTTTTAAACAAACATTTCTGTCCCTGCGCTCCAGGCTGATGAGCGTAGCCCTGCACTGAGTGAAAAGGCCCGCCTGCACCTTGACAAGTACACCTTCCCTGTGGAGATGATGGTCGCCCTGCCGAATGGAACCATTGTAAATAACGTGACTCACGATGCTACAGACAGAATGAGCCAAATGAATCTAAAATGATCTCATTTGCAGGTCCATCACATAAATGCAAACTTCTTCCTGGATCAAACGTCCATGAAGCCTGATGATGGCGAGGAGCAGGACGGAACCACTTTCAGCTTCTCTGGAGGGTTTGAAGACCCCTCCACTTCCACTTACATGAGTTTCCTGAAGGAGGGGCTGGAGAGGGCTAAGCAGTACCTGGCACAGTAGAATGCGCGTGCTCGTGTGCGTGTGCGTGTGTGTGAGATCATTCTTGTGGCTAAACAAGTGTGATGAGAAAGCTTCTCCAGAGTGTAAGTGGCAAAGCACTGAGAGCTGCTGAAAAGTTTTTTTTTTGTTTTATCGCAAACTCCACCATTAAGTTAACCCGTAATGATTGTAGTGCATTTTAGGTTCATCTGGAAATTTGACCAAAGTTGAATTTCGCTATTTTTTTGCAAGTAATCAAAGCCTCCAGAAGAGGAGGTGGAAGTGTGGCCTCTGAGCGCCTTTCAGCAGTTTGTGACGGTGCTGCCTGAAAGCTCTTCTAGGGCCGGGCAGAACCTGATGATCGTTGCTGATGAAGCGTCTGGCAGAACAAACACCCCCCATGTTACTCAATCGTCGGGGACTGATGCAGCAGGAGATGTCTCCCATCGGTCTGTGGCGCAAAATATGCAGAATTCAGGCATGGTCAGAATATTTAGCAGCCGTCTGATAGCTCTGTGCAATGCAAAGAAGAAAAACTCACTAACAAGAGGAGCACAAGCATTTTTTTTGGATAACTTTTATGAATGTTTTTCTGAGCTACATATGTTGTCTGTATTTCATGTTTTTTTTGTACTATTTTCGTTTGCCAGAGGGGAGATACACTACACCAAAGAACATTGTTATAATTTATAGTCGTTGACTCACAGCTAAAAGAGCAAACAGTTGCAAATCCATCTGACAAGTCGCCTGTTTCTCACCGATTCATCTCAAAGGAAGCAATTTAGCTAAAGGCAAAACGACACTATTTGCCTGTGGTTGTACTCAAGGGACCTTGGTCTTATTTCCTGTTACAAAAAAAAAGAAGAAAATGTGTGACTGTTTATTTGTCTCATTTTGTTTGACCCTGAGCAGAAGACAATTTGTTCAGGTCTGTTGCCGATTCTCATAAATGAGAATTCTGAATTTAACAGTAAAACACTGATTCTCTGACACTTTTTGTCCAATTTTTTTTCCAAGCATGAAGTGTGATCTTTTAACACACATTAGATTTAAAATGTCTCCATTTTTTTAAACCACAAGAACTGTGATTAAAAAGACAGTTGCACACATAAAATAAAACCATACCTTTCAAAATAAAAGCACCACATTTTACTGGGCCGAGGCCCCGGGCTGTACTTTGCCTGTCGACATTACATTGTGCAAACGTGTTGAATGTAACTAGTGAGTCTAAATTTTTAATACACAATTTTTTTAGCAGCATCAGATGTGAGCCTAAAATTGAGCAAATTGTGATCGACTCCCAAGTATAGATAATATTTTTATTTTATGCAGCATGTGACACTTTTTGATGACATCCTGTCAAGAGGGGAGCATGATCATACATAATACATGAGTATTAGTACACATGATATAATACTGTTCACGACGTTCTTTTACAAGCTAATGTGCCTACAGGGCTGGGCATGAAGATGCAGAGTTGTTCACATCATAAGTGACGTCTAATTCATACATGGAGCAAAGTGCAAAGTCTTTCAAGAGCGTGCCCGCAGGAATGAGTCATCCATTAAAAACGTCCCTACAGCAGCCAGTCATCCTGATCCGTTTGACCGTATGAATGAATCCAACGGTTTGTCCTGACCGGTACCATGAAAAAGCAACCGTGTTGGAACACAGTGCCGGTTGTGGCAAGTGAACAATGAGATGCCTCAGCTGAAAGTCCACACCTCCAGCTCCATGACTCGGAAGTCGTCGGTTTCTGAGAGGCAGCAGTTATTGAAGGTGTAACAAGGGCTGCTGTGGCCCAGGTATAGATTCTCATCCACCCACAAACCAAAGTGACCGCTGTGGGGAGAGGAGGGGAGGATATTAGATACTAGAATGTGCAGGTGAACATCAAATAATAGTTTGTGAATGTAAATCTGATTAATTGACGTCCAACTAAAAAGGCACCATTGTAGCTGGTTGATATGAAGACGGCAAAGCAACGTTTTAGACATGGCAAAAACAGCAGATAGGTGAGTTTCCAGCAAATAGTGGAGTGTTGGTGGACTCCCCTCCCGAACCCTCCCAAGCTCCCAATTTCATTTGTGCATTAGTTCATTGTAAATTTTACCTTCCTCCACCAATGGCAAATGAGTCCAAGTCCCCTTTAATGAAAAAGGAATTCTCTCCAGTCCATCTGAAGCACTGTGGAATGATGGAAAATACACAAACTCACAGTGCAGGTTTGCAATTAAAAACTTCAGTTCATACCACACAATATGATAATTACCTTGAATCGAGGATGTAACATGAACAGAAAGGTTTCTCCCGTGCCGTAAAACGTCTCACTAAGCCTCAGCGGGTGCGAGAGGAAAGCCCCGAATACCTACAGAAAGAAAAGAGAGGTTCCGGCACGAGTGGTAGTCGTTATGTTCTTCTAAGATGCGGTAAAGTAGAGACATCACCTCTTCCAGGGCGTCTTTGATGACGACGAGAGTGGGCGAGTCCGAGGCGCTCAATTTCCGGTAGAGGGACTTGAGACTGGCGCCGTGCCGAGACGTGCTGTACGTCAGCTGCCAGGTGTGGCCCACCGTCTTTGGGGGCAGCTCCTTAGACAGCTGAGAAAAGATGAGGTGATGACAAAAATTTATATGGAAGCGGGGGGGGAGGGGGAGGGGGCAACATAGGCCTTAAGGAATTTAATTCAAATGAAATAAAATCACAACATAGTAGAATGCAATTTTGGGGGGGAAAAACGTGCTTCAATTGGCTTGATTTATTTTTTATAACTACTGTAAGTATATTTTGTTTATTTATTCATAACGTGTTGAGATAAGAGCAGTGCTTAAGAAGTACACATGTGAGGCCCGTGCATGTGGCTCACTGACCTCTCTGACATGTGAGGCTTCTAAAATGTGGCTGTTCTCCACAATGGCGTTCAGTCCTTCCGGGTCCCGGTCGGTGAGCTGGCCTGGCTTGTCCCTGTTGTCCTCCATCAATACCATCTGCAAAGAGAACGCAACTTCATTCTACTATCTTCAAAGAGACACAGCCATTATCGGCAGCGTCTTCAAAAACAAACCACTCACTCACTTCCCAGTCATCTCCCGAGTTGTGTTGCTTCTGTAACATATCCTCCTCCTCCACCTCCTTGTTCTCATCATTGTCGTCATTGTCCTCCACCAGGACAAACTCCTCTTCGTTGTGATCCGCCTCCCCGTCGTCTCCTCCTCCTCCTCCGCCCTTGAGCAGACACAAGTCGGGTCGACGGTGCTCGAGGAAGGCATGCAGCTCATTGGAGCTGAGCGGGAGGACAGAAAGTCGTTATTGAGGACAGCTCGGGTGCACAAACAGGTTAGCAGCTGTGTCAACAAGCTGCCAAACAAGTGGTTGAATGGACAATCTGAGCGGCCCCCGAATGCAATTTAGGATTTTAGAGTTCCAGTTAGTCACGTTGTTCTGTGTTAAAACATTAACTCAGACAGGACAATACACTCCAGCGCCGGTTTGTTGTCCTGTCAAGCCTTGAATGTCTAATTTTGAGAAGTGACATTTTAGACAATTTTACGCTTGCAAAGAACACTATATATTGTGTGGATGATCGCGGTGTGGAACAACGTGCGAGCCATGACGTCAAACCTAAGAAATATCTTTTAACCTCCTTGGACCCCGAACTCTTGCATGACTGTACTGTCCACGTACATTCAGCGAATGAGTTAAAATTGTGAAATGCTTTGCATAGCAATATCTAGAATAGCAACAGTAGAAGTCACTTCACCGTGTTTCCCTAAATTAGAACCTCAATTAAATTCTTATTATTTGACAAAGAAAACAAAGAATTATTTTTTTTACTTGATGAAACGTCCTCGTAAGTGGACGCCAGGCCCTTATAGTCCAAAATTTAACATTATAGTCTTGAAAGCCAAAGACGTCATGTCCACGCACGTGGACGCACTACCACACAGAGTTCAACGGATAATTTTTCAGCATTTTATATCTATCTATCACACACAAGGTGAATCTTGTACCGGCTGGTACATCATGGATGTCCATTTTTCAAAGGGGATTTCAAACATGTGGCACATCACACATGACCTTTTGGCTAAGCATTCCCCCTTAGGAAACCATGAGTCAGACACTCCTTGAAAGTAGAAATAGTGCGGCTAAGCATCCCAGTTCTGACACCATATGTCCATCACAGAAATCATGAGTTTCTTGTGGGAAATTTCATCAAGTGCCTTCCAAGGACCAAACGCCACATAATACGTGTGCCTGCTCTCATATTATTTATGTACCAGCCCACCTCCATGTCATGAGTCAGTGTACCTCTCCTGCGAAAGGGCGATCCAGGCTTCTCGTCTGGCAGCCGTGCCAAACTGAAATCCTCCAGTACGCTTTTTCCTTCCTGCACTCGACTGAACCCGCAGCCGCACAAACATGACACACTTTGGACTTTCAGCTGAGGATCTGCCAGGCGCTGGAGATTTCAAAAGAAAACATGTATTATTTCTTTTGAAAACACTCTTGAATGGATTCAACATCACACGCTGTAGGTACCTGCAGTCTGACTCCCTACAGAAGAGGACTGCACCTCATTCGTATTCATTTGAGCGCAGACGTCTGGAGCTCCGCAGCAAAAGGTGGCGGCCACGCCGAGAGCTCCTCCGGAGGCTTCTGACGCTATCTCAGGCTGGTTGCCAGACATGTTTCTACTGTCAGTGGGTTCACTTGGTGTCGACGCCTCCTCGTTGAGACTCAAATTGGAGAGAGCTGCAGGTACTACAAGTGAAATTGACTCCCCCTTCTGATCGTGGCTTTTGACATTTTTCAACCTCTGGAAAAGTTTCTTCCCTTTTCTCCTAAAAAACAAAGATCTTCAGATTAGATAGACAGCTGGGATGTAAATGTTTATGTTTTAAATTTGAAATAGAAGAAAAACGAGAAGAAAAAAAACCCATGAAGATTAGGTAGGATTCAAATTTTGCTACAATAATATTTTTTTTATAATTCATGTAACGTATAATAATATGGACAAGGATATGCTTTGTTTTATGATCCAAAATATTGATATACTCACCTCATAAAACTAACTTCTTTATATTCTCATTTGCTATGTGATACCATATTTTTGTTTAATTTTACAATACAGTACCGTTAAAATCCATCCACAAGAATGTTGGTATTTTTGGGAGATTGGAACGGATTAATGGTATCTGAATTTGAATTTTAATGGGAAAAGTGGACATGATTTTATGCTAAATTGGGTTTATCGCTTGTTAAAAAAACAAATTAAATTAGTTCGATAAGGTACTAGTGCAGTCATATTTAAACAATGAAATCCATTCTGATGATGGTTACCAAAATCTTTTTTTTACCTCTGCTGAGAGTAGTGAAAGTGAACATGTGAGATGTCTGAGAAGAAGGAGACAGACGACAGCCTGTCCACAGAGCATGACAGGAGATACTCCTCGCAACCATGCTCCTTCACCAGTGGGTGTGTTTTACACGGGTCGAAGAAGAGCTTGTTTGTCGTCACCAGGAGGATACCGGAAACCACACCCTGACAATGTAAATAAATATATGTAAAACACACAAACACACATAAATATTTGGAGGGTGACCAGAGTCTCAGAACTGGATTTAGAGGTACCACCGTACTTACCTTGCGGTCGGTGATGTGGCGGCAGAACAATTTCAGATAAGGCGTGGCATCAGGACCTTCCACCAGACAGCACTCAGGTGGGAGAGCCAAAAGGCAGAGCTGTCCGTCGGGCATCGGGACCGCTTCCACATCCTGTTAGCATCAAAAAGATGAGATGTTGGCTCGATGTTTGAATGACTGATCTTACCTCATCTTTGTTGATTTTGAGATTCACAAAGCAGGTGCAGGCACTTTGTATTTTGTGATGCGGACAGCTAATAAGTTGCGGTGTCAACGTGATCCTCGAATGTAATGTTAACATGAGAACCATTGTCCTCCATGCATTCGCCCATCCATCCATTTTCTTTATCCTCACAAGGGTCGCGGGGGGTGCTGGAGCCTATCCCAGCTGTCTTCGGGCAGTAGGCGGTGGACAACCTGAACTGGTTGCCAGCCAATCGCAGGGCACACATAGACGAACAATCATTCACACTCACAATTACAACTTGGGATAATTTAGAGTGTTCCATATACCTGGCATGTATATTTTTGGTGTGGGAGGAAACTGGAGTTTGTATGAAGGTAGTGAATCTGTCCAATCTGTTCAAGTTTTAAAATTAATGAATCAATTGTTCATTTATTTATTATTATTATTGTTATTTTAACTTCAATGCTCAGGTAGCAAGCACTCCAGCATGAAACAATGGATTGTCACGGCATGAACTATATTTATTCATTGCACACTGCAGGATGGCTCAATTAAAAGCATCTATAATTTTGACCTGGTTTTGTGCAATTTCATTTTTGGGCTCTGATGTCACATTCCTGGACCACACTTCCTGGAACACCCTACTCCAGGGGTGCCCATTAGGTAGATCCTGATCTACCGGTAGATCTAAGACAGGTCCCAAGTAGATCCGAGGAGTGTCGAGAAGAAAAAAAATAAACAACCATTTGTGTGTCTTTGTACATGTTAGTAATGTATTTTTTGTGTTAATATACACTGCACACTAATCAGTCTCGTTTTCACTAAAAAAAAAATAAAATAAAATAAAATAAAGCAGGTAAATCTTAAATTTGTGTGTGTGTGTGCGTGCGCGCGCCGGTAAGGGTATATCTCGTGAGGTTCGTTGATCGAAAAGTAGATCTTCGATCCAAAAAGTTTGGGCACCCCTGCCCTACTCCAACTGTATCGAAACATATCATAAATGGGTGTTGACATCATGCACAAAATGCCTTTATTAGACAATATGCATGCTCAACAAATACACATTTTAAAAGGCGTTAAACCAACTTTCAAATGTCATTAGAAGGCTATCGGAGCTGAATTATACACTCTCCTTTCATAATGTAAATACAGTCAATGGATATAACTAAGATTTTGCTACATAGAAACAATTTATACTAGTTACCAGTAGTTTGTCGTATTCTGCTTCGGGCAAGGGTGACTGTGCAGGAGCCTCGAGTCGATCAGAAAAATCTGGATCCATCACCGGCGTCGTCTTCTCCTTACAAGTCTCCGGGTCGCCTATTTTGGTGCTCTTTCCCTCCTCTGCTTGCTGCTGCTTCACAATGGAAGACATGTTAAGTCTAACACAGACTATAGCCCAGCAACAGTGGAGTACTTCCTCTTTCTGCCTGCATCCCCCCCCCCCTCCTTTCTCTATGTTTGTAGTCATAGCAGAGCTCCACGTGACAACGTTTAAGACATTAGAGCCACCGTAAAGAAAGACATTTAACACATCAGAAATGGTCACGAGTTGACTCTAACGTCAGCTTTTTCATGATTAAAATTGAACACTTTCTCCAACCATCAGCTGTTGCCCTGAGTTACAGGCACACGTGCTGTTTTGCATGTCAACTCTGGGTAGCAGAAACAACAACAACACTTGACTCTTACCTCTATGCGGATAAGGGCAGAGCACAAAAGTGACGATTGTGACCGGGAATGAGAACGAAGCGCTGTGTCATCACTGCCGAAGTGCGATGAGATGCTAAACACTGACTCATCCTGTATGGGGAAGGAAAAAAAAAAAACAAACACCACAAGACACTTCATTAGGTACACTTAGGGAGAAATATACGTACGAGCAGAGACTTCCGCCAAGGTGGAAAGATCGTGGTCAGCATGAACAGGGTTTCTCTACAAGACACAAGGACTAGTGAATTATTTCCATTCAAGAGCGTGGTTAAAAAAAAGAGAAAATACCTTTGCATAAACATGAAAAAATGAAGTCCTTCGGTTGTATTTTCTGTAGAAGCTCTGAAACACGTTCAGTCTACCCATGATGACCGACCGACGCACTCGTTGATGAATTGAACCTTGGACACTGTTCCTTTATCATTTCCGAGCCATAAATTTGTCATGTCAGGAAGAGCATACGTTTTCTAAATGTTGTACAATTGAGAAAACATTACCCAGTATTCCTTCTTTTTAGGCTTTCGATCAAAGTCAAGGCCCGGGGGCCAGATCTGGCCTGCCACATCATTTTAATAATTTAACTTCTACAATTAGTTGAATAAACCATTTTTCCTGACTTCTTTGTATCGTTTCAGTCATACCGGCCGTTCAATTACAACGGTAACTTCAATGTGGCCAGCGACAAAAATGAGTTTGACACCCCTGCTTTCGATCATCAACCATAAAAGTGTGTGACTGACCGTGGTGCTTTTGTCTTCATGTGACAATTGTCTCATTTGCTCTTGCTTCACAGCGGTGTTGGAGTCTCCTGGAGGAAACCAAAAGGCCATGCTTTTAATGACATCATCATCATAAATAAATAAATAAATAAATATTAAAAAATCCCCAGACAATTTTGACCTTAATATCACATAATGTGACAGTGAACCATCAAGTTGAACATTTCAGTTTAGAACAGATCAAATTGTTAAAGTGCGGCACTAGTACCACTACTCTGGCTCACTCTAGTGGTACTTGAAATAATGGCTGTCCAAGTATAAGTCAGTTGTAAGGTACCTTGAAGGTAATACTGCCGCAGTATCGGGTTTCTGATGTGTGGGATGTGGTCCAGAGGTCGGCCAGGGGGGGGTTGATATTGATGATGATGGTGAGAGGTGGCTGAAAGCTCCTCAAATCCTCGGGCCTGAGGTTGAGTGTCCCAGGGCCGCTTGGCTAAGTGAGGAGGCTGAGGGACCCCCGGGGGCAGCTTTGAGCCCAGCCTAAAGACACACATGGGGAAAGGACACTTTTCATTTTTCTCATCAGAAATTACAATTATTGTTTATGTGCACGTATGAATAGCTTAGTTCACGTTGATGCTTGTTTCAACACTTGACATATATAGACTTTCGAACAAAGTGTTTTTCATGATTCTCTGTTTTGCATAGCAGTGGTTCAACAAAGGTTGGGAGACACGGGTCTAAAGTATTTATTTCACTAATTGTAGAAGTCTCATAGCTGATACGCTGCGTAAAAAAAAAGTTGAATGTACAGTATTCGAAATTTCAAGGCAACAAAATCTGATAAATTTTTAAGTTGGCCAATTCAACAAAATAGTTTACATTTTGCTTTTGTGAAATTTGGCTTTACCTCATTTCAAAACAAAGAAATAAGAATGGCTTTCTCATGTATTGGGCCAGCCTACTAAAAATCTTTGTTGTGCTAACTGACATTATTGCCATAAATCAGGGGTGCCCATTAGGTAGATCCTGATCTACCGGTAGATCTAAGACAGGTCCCAAGTAGATCTGAGGAGTGTCGAGGAGAAAAAAAAAACCCAACCATTTGTGTGTCTTTGTACATGTTATAAATATATATATTTTTTGTGTTAATGTACGCTGCACCCAAATCATCCAATCAGTCTCATTTTCACAGAAAAATAAAATAAAAATAAAGCAGGTAAATCTTGAATTTATGATGGCGCGTGATTAAGTCACCGGAAGTTGTTTGCGCTCAGCAGTCTGCAATTGCAGCTTGTAATCAGAGCTGTTGCGCTCTATCTTTTATCGTCATTATTCTCATTCAGAGTTTGCTTTGTGTACAATTCACTGAGGGCACGGGCAAAGAATATGAATCTAGGAGGGCCCAGGGAAGCACTTTAACACTGTATGTGTGAGCTAAGATAGTTAACAGGCTGCAAAAGTGCGTCGCATGCCTCAGTTTCAGGCTGTTTCTCATCATGGCATGCATGTGTGTGTGCGCCAGTAAGGGTAGATCCCGGGAGGTTAGTTGATCAAAAAGTAGATCTTTGGTCCAAAAAGTTTGGGCACCCCTGCCATAAATGTCAATAAGTATTTCTAGATATGTTATAATGTAGAGTAAAATTGTTTTAATATTTTTCTACGTTCATCTTTATCGTTTTTTTATTTACAGTAATTTATCTGTAAATAAAATGTTGAAGTACTCTCTAGTTTCTTTAGTTTTCAGTGCAAAGGCTTTAAACTGGCAGTTTAAAAACAATATGCAAAGATTGGAATAATAATCTGGATCAGACATTATGAAAAATAGCTTTTTTTGTTTTTTTTTAATGGTCGCAGGCGTGCTGGAGCCTATCCCAGCTGTCTTCGGGCAGTTTTCGTTCAAGATGTGTTAAAACTGGGGCTCTTAAATAAAATTGTGCAAAGGTGTAATTTCTTTGTAAGAACAAATACACCGAAAAGTTGTTGGGGTTTTTTTGTAGTCCGTGTCTTTGCATTCCTGGGCTAAAAATATTCTTGTTCATACCATAATCTGACACAACAGATTATTTGCACCACCGTGCCATTCTCCTCACATCAAGAGAGACGAATGAAAGGCTGTATTGTGGCACATTTAAACCCGAAAGGCAAAAGCGAGTCAAATGTGTCACATGGCTTGTTTTTATTTCCATGCAGCACGCCGTAATCCTAACCTGGCCTTCACATTGCCAAAGTAGCTGGTCCGGGCCTTGTCCCCCTGTGGCTTGTGGTCCATGGCGATGTCCATCCTCCTCACAGACTGAGCCATCCTCTACCTTTAGTCTGACACTGGCTGCGGTCCTGCTGTAAAAGGACGAGGGGCTCAACTGGCATCCTTTCTCCTCCTCTTATTCCCCATGACTGGCCTTCCTTTCTCGATCCTGCTTTACAGCATCTGCAGCGCACAACACAAGGCGGCAATTTAACTGTGGTGCAGAGGGGGGTCAGGTTGCATAAATGGATGGATTTCTGCACACGCAGGAAAGTGATCTTAGTGGACTAATGGAGCCCGTCGGCCAATTCCATTAGTATGTCAAATCAATCGGGAGGGTGTATGCATGGGGTGCAAGCAGCTTTTAAAGGAGTCATTTTTTTCCTCACAATTGAAAACGGCTCCCAGGTGTCTTAACTCATTCACTGCCAGACCACTTAAAATGGATGTTTGACGTTTATAGCTTCCACTGGCCTTGGATGAGTCTTAAAATGGGATTGGGAGTCTGGAATTATGAAGTATTTACAACAAATAGTGTATCTTTGCTCATCTACCTGGGTCAGCGACCGATTGTGACAGAAAGAACAATTAAATGCTCTTCCTCTGGGGGACAGAGGAGACGGTTAACCTGAGTATCCACCTGTTGCCATAAAACTTCACAAATATTTTTTGGTTGAACTAATTAGATTTCATACTAATTAATTATAGTTGTTTAAGTGGCATTTTCTGAGATTTTTCTAATGCAAAATATGAGTTTTTGCTCAATAGAGGCTACTCTAAATGCATTCAACTACCACTGAGAGCTACACGCCGACATGAATGTTACGTTGCATACGACTGTTGAATCAAATCACAGCACAGGAATGCAGAATTCCCAAGGCCTACAGCCTTCCTCGCGGGTGGTGATTTGTTTGAGCAGTCGAGCGTGCTCTGACAACGCACACCCATACAAATAATCAGTGTTCTTCCAGGAAGTGCTGTCGAGTGTCAATCGTCAGGGGAAGTACAGAACTATCCAAAGCATTTGATTCTGACAAGCACCAATGGACCTGATGTATAACAACACAGCAACTTCTGAACGGGTGAACTGAGCATAGACGTTGGCTTTCACATACCGGTCACTGGCTTAGAGATGCCGTTGGCTGCCGTCCTCAAATGTTATAATATCGTCGCACTCAAGACACTGCTACGTTCACGGTCCGCCCACTGGCTAATTTAAAAAGAATACAAATTTCTCCCTTTCAGGGCCGACTTCCTGTAAAAGCGGAAGTATGGTCGAGGGAATCATCTTGGACTATCACAAATGAAAGATAGTCGAAGCAGCGACTTTCTCTTTCTGCAATGTTGAACACAGTGTCTTCTGTGCTTTTTTTTATAAGTTCCAACCACAACTAATTTTAAATTAAAATGACGTAAAATGTAATTGGGGAAAAAAACTTTAACCAAAGACTGTCCGCCGCGACCTGTAGGGGCGCCGTGATACAAAACTATCATCAATCCGTCAGCGGAAATTGAGTACCGGCTTCCGGCAATGAACAACAACACACAACCGTGAAAGACGAAAAGGAGAAACTACGCTTCAAACAAAATCCACCCATTGGAACCTCTCGGCTTTCGTTTGGCGTAAGTACCGTTTCTTGTTTTTAGCTTCATCTTCCGATTCAAACGGAACCTCCGAGAAACCGGGCATACTTTCACGGTCATTTTACCGACACGGCCTTGTGTGTATATTTGATATAGTTAGCCACCGGTGCTAATAATTCAGTGACGCTTTCTGCACTTATGCATTTTGGCATCTTTCTTCTTGTTATCCTCGTACTAGAGTGAATTTTCTGAAGAGTGTGTAAACGATGACGTCACCTCATGAAGAGTGTATGGTGATTTTTTTCATTGAATTAACGACTCCAAAAAGACTTCGTGATTTCATCGGTCTTAAAAATATTCAAAGGTCAAGAATGATAGCATTTTCTACACGTTTGCTTTTGTCATACTGAAATGAGCTTGTTTTGAAAGGACGAACAAGTCATACGTGAGACGTCCGTGATCCCACTTTTCATCCTGCCAGCTCCGAGGCAAATACAAATTTCGTAACAAATGACAGCCAAGTTACTGTCTCTAGCCGAGTTACACAGACTTTTTTGTCAATCTGATTGAAATAATTCCCACTGAAGATTTCTGGTCACCTGTTTACATGTGACGTGTGGTCGTTTCCGATCCTCTCTTTTACATGCCCCGCTCAGTCAGATCAGCCACGTGACATTCGGAGATTGATGCAAACCTCCGTGATTTATCACGATGCCGTAATTTTGACTTTTGTGCCCAGTAGTTGTGATAGTTTTAACACTTTATCAAACAGCAGCATGATAAAAAATAAGTTACAAATACTTCAAAACAAGTTCTCCCATCTCAGACAAGCTCTGGTGAGATGCTGCTACTTCAGTGTGCGTATATGGTCACATCACTACTGACTGGATGCAGTTTTTTTTAATATGGAGCATTTTCATTCCATTTGGTCATTGGGATACATTGAAATCTGAATACATTGCTCTATGTAAACCAGGCGACTGAAACAGTTCCCAAAGCAGGCGGATAACTAAAGAATTACTTTACTGCTTCAATTTCAAAGTTGATGGATTGGCGGGTACTCCAGAGACCAAACTATTCATACAGACTGAACGGTGCCACTGCCACAATTAGCGAAAATCTATGAATTTATCTTCATTCGTTGAAGTATGTCATTCAACAATCGCATCACATCCACCAAATCATAATGAAACGGCTTTAAATCTGAGCTCATTTTCGTAGTTCATTCCTCTAAAGTTAAAGATAATGGGTAACGCATGGGTATCTTCTCTAACGCTGCTTGTGTCTCCCCAACAGATGCTCTGACTAATCTCCAATTTACATCCCGAGAGTTGTCAGATTAACGTGGCATCTGTTCAGTGAACTGCTCATTCTTGAGCCACTAAGAGCACCACAGCGTCGGTGCTCCTCGGCAAGCTGAGACATCACCATGGAAACCCAAACAGTAAGGCAGCCCTTTTTCAGATGCTGTATTAATTAGCAATGCCGTTTTCACACGTGATGGGGTTGGCAGATGCATTTTTCACCAGTGGAAGGATTATGGATGTGCAGAGATTGATTCTTTGTCTTTACTTTGTATCAGGACGTTATTCCTATCTGGCAGAACAAGCCTCATGGATCCACTCGCAGTGTGGTGAGAAGAATAGGGTCCACTCTCCCGCTCAAGCCCCCACAAAGGGCGTGTTTTCAGGTATTGACCACTCATTCTTGAAATGCAGTCGCTGTATACAATCTAAAATGCATTCATATAACCTGTAAACATCAGGAACTACCTGGCCTTTCCGCTCTTCGCCCTATGGACGGCCCCATGGTACCCACTTTGGCAGATATTGCCTGGATTGTTGCAGATGAAGAGGAGACGTATGCCAGAGTGCGGTAAAGACAATCACAGGAATTTGTCCAATTTATTTTCTGGGATTTCTTCAAATTATATGAAGAGTCGATTCAATTCACTTGTATCTTTTGAATGAAATGCACCAGCCATGTGGTAATGTAGGACACAAACAAGCTTAACTCACTCAAGTTTTCCTTCCATCCAGGAGTGACAGTCGCCCCCTCAAACACGAATGGAGGCCCACGCCGCTCCTGGTGCTACACAGGAACTCATCTGTGCCCAACTTCCGACGGGAGGGCAAGCGGGTGGAGGGCCTGAGGAAACCTGGGGTAACTGCACTAAACCGCACCACCGCCTTGCAGGATGAGCTGAGCAGACTTCGGGCACAGATTGCAAAGATTGTGGCTGGTGATACTGGTAAGTCCATTATAAATGCTGAAAATGAGGATCGTGATTAAAAACGCAAGTATTTTTGTGGCTATTGAAAGTAAAGTCTTGTAAATGATGTCCCCATGGCTTCATTCCAGGTTCCAACCCCTTGACTCCTGACCTGCTCTCCCCCGATGATACCAGCATGAGCTTTTCTATGGCGCCCTTCGAGGCCGCCCCCTACCAGCCGGCGGCCACAGCGGCCGCCTCCTTCGTCATCAGCGACGTCACCGAGGAAGACGAAGAAGAGTTGGAGGAGCAAGACGACGACGACGACAAGGACATGGTGTCTGTGGTGTCGGAGCTGGTCCCCGACCCCCTGCCGCCGGTCTCCATGACGGCGTCGGCCACCTTTGACCTTGACAGGCCCAGCATGGACTACCGCGAGGCGGAGGAGGACACAGTGTCGCTGTCCAAGTCCACCAGTTTTGCCGACGTGATGGACATCTTGAAGGACATGAACCGAATGAAGATGAATAAAGACAGGTACAAACTGTCTCGTTGTTATTATTAAAACAAAACAAAGTCTTCATATCTTTTTTGATGTGTTTTAAAAGTAAACTTGCTGTAGTGCTCTGGCATGTGGGAAAGGAGAGCCACAGTCACTGATGCATGTGTGCTTGTGTGTTTTAATCGTCAGATATAACAGAGGCTGTACGTCCTTAAGAGAGGAGGACTCTGCTTCTCTGATCTCCGAAGCTCTAAGGAAAAAGTTTGTCCTGAAAGAGGAAGACAGCGTCGCCGTGAAGCAGAAGTAGTTCACCCAGGCTTGCCGTTCCTGCTACTCCATGTAAGCCCAACTGCGTTTTCATCCACATATTATGATGAGGGTCAGTGCTATCTCAATCTTCAGCAGATCTTTCTCTCCGTTTTTTTTAAGGCCTTTTCCCAAGAACTGCCATGGACTACAGCCTTCCTCCTCAGACCTCAACGCAGTAGTTGCCTGCTGCCAGTTCGTAAACAAATCTGTATCATATATCGCCTATTTCTTGCTCCGTTTTTCAGAACAGTGACTCAACATATTGATTCAACTGAGGAGTGAGCAGTGGTCCCCTTTAAGGAGCACTTTGTACCCATCCAGCATTGAAAAAGGAGGGTTTTTAATTCGGAAATTTTCCAGTTCTGTATCATACTTGAAAAACGTTTGCGAGTACACACAACAAGTTTAAAGTCAATGTACACATTTAGCCTATGTTGTCTAAAGCAGGGGTGGGAAACCTTTGAGCCTCAATCAACCCACTAGATTCACTTACACATTGGGGAGTCCACAAAATAATTTGCAATCACCTATTATATAGTATAACTTTTTTTTCCCCTAAAACACACTAATGTGATTGTGACATAAATCTGGCGTCACTGCATATGTGCAGCAGTTCTCTGTACTTGTGATGCATTGTTTCCAATACGTTGAGTGGTGCTAAACCCAAATTGACTAAACTATAAAAATTAATAAATATGCTATTTGGAGGTACAACATGATAGTTAGAGAAGGAGTAAGTTTCATTGCTATTATGATTATGAGGGAGTATTTGGAGCCAAAAAGGAACAGCTGCACTTGAACGTTTGATGCAATCCACAAAAAAAAAACCCTCAGTGGAACTGTTAGGATAAAAATCTCCCCAAAAATCTCTCTTTCAAAATGTTAGAGAACTTGAATAAACTGAAATGGGCCCTGATAGAAAAATAGATCCCCCCCCTGAAAGAAAGTGTGTGCGGGGCTTAGTATGATCCAAGCTGGTGGCAGCCTTTTGAAGCAGACTGGGAATTCCCGACCAAGCAAAGAAAAATGTGCGTGTGTGTGTGTGTTTGTGTGTGTGTGTGTGTTTACATGACTTTGTACAGGAACCTGCGAGTGGTGATTATAAGTATTCCTAATGACGCCTTACCGCACGTCTGTTGCCTGCTCAGATGCCTGATTTTATTCACCCCAACCCCCACCTGTGCCACAATTTCATTTTTATCAGACCATCCCTTATTGCCCAACCATGTTTATGTTATTTGATGCAATGTATTTAGATTGTTGTTATTATTTCTCCCTCCACACCAAGTAATGTGTAATATGCTACTTTTATTTCATCATGCGCTATCTTTTTGGGAGGGATATCCAAACCTTTAAAAAATAAAGAATACCATTAAGACATTTCAGTCTCTTGACAGATTAGATTTTACCTCATTTTCTCACCATTGATCGTCTTTGTTGAGTTGAACACACCTCCATATTGTACATGTTGACATTTTTTGTTGTTGATGTTGTTTGTAAATAAAGATTCAGCAGATGTTTTGAAAGTGTCATTTTTTGAGTTTTTGACTAGCCACATCAGTGTAATGTGCGCTGGTCAAAGACTACCGATCCCAAAAAAAACAACAAAACAAAACTGCAACCACAATGTTTGTAGTGTTTTTAATCATAAAAATACAGTTTGAAATGCTACCACCAGGAGGCAGAGGAGCTCAGCTAACTAAATGAAAGAAGGATTAGCTCCATGAATGCTACGTATCACACTAATCTCAAATATTATTACCATACTTTCTGTCTCATTCCCACCTAGTTTCCAAAATGGAACCGCACCTAAGTGAGCCACAGTCTATTTTCTGAGAGGCTCCTTGGCCTAGTTCACCTCCACCATAAAAATCTTAGATGTAGGTCCTGATAAATGTCTGGGGGCGACATCAAGATTTACCGTCATAATTAGGCTCTGTTAAAAATAGATAGATCTCCAATCAACAGATTTTTTTTGTGCTACTTTTGCTTTTGTTTTACATGTACAACTTCATATAGGTTGTGTTTGTGTTGTCTATGCAATTTCACCTGTATTGATTTTTCCACCTATTTCAATCAACTAACTTGTGTTAATGGTATCTTACACCGCCTGTGAGGGCTAAATTTTTCCGTCCCCTGTCAATTACTTCACTTTGAATTACCCCCACCTAATTCAGATTCTTTGCTGCTGATCATTTTCTCGATTGCCTTTCCTTTGTCAATTAAGTGTGTCACCTACTACCTTTTGATTTTTTCACCTGTTTCAATTACTCTGCCGTTGTTGATTTGCCCATCTTTTTCTATGATGACACCACCTGGCCTGCATTGGTGACGTCACTGTGTTCATTGTCTCATCTGAATCAATCACTACCTGTGGTAAGATTTTCCAACTTGATCAGTTGTTTCACCTATACCCCCTTCACCCCACCTGCCCAATAAGATTAATTTGGGATGGTTTTCTCCAGCTTTGTCATTTCAGTCAGCTGTGTTGATTGGGCCACCAGTTTCAATTACGAGACCCTTGTTGATTATCCCACCTGTTTTTTTAATATCTCAGCTGTTTTGATTTTTCTGGTTTTGATTACCTCACCTGTGTGGATTGCGCGTCCTGTCCTGAATACCGGTACCGCATTTCTATTTCCTGTCTGTGTTGATTCTTTCGCCTATTTAAATTGTGTTCATTACCCCTTCCCACTATTGGTGTCAATTCTACTACCTGTGTTCATGTCACCTCATGTTTCAAATTACTTGACCTGTGTTGATTACTTAATTTTTTTTTTTTCAAAATTAAGTGCTAATTATTACACCACATTTGGACAACCTTGGCTTTGTGGGTTTCAATGTTTTTGTGTGCCATGATTGTATAAATTGTAGTGACCTATTTCCATTTTTTGTTTGTTGATATGATTCACTTGTTTGCATTTTTAGCCAAAATTATTATTATAGTTTTTTTTAACTGATCGATTAAGCCTGCCAAAATACGGTATGTCAAGCAATATTGTGTCAACCATTCATCATTCTGGACTACAGCTGTCCTGAAATGAAACTAGTGGATGGCAAACCATTCTAGCAGCTGTTGTTTGCAGACTGCAGGTGTTGTCACAGCTAATAGACTTTAACTTGTAGCATCCTCCCAGCTCGCGACAGGAAATAGCTTGGCTTTCGGGTCACATTTCCGAACATTGCCTCTTTTTCCAGTCTGAAATGAGAGTCTGAAAACAGCCAAATGAAAGAGAACAACAAAGTGCTATCCTGTGAGAGTTAAATGCTCGCTCTTTTTTTTCTTCCCCATGCCAAACTGTGACTCACATTTCCAGGCTGCGTAACCTTCCACTTTGGAAAAAGTCAAATGAAATGCCAGAACAAAATGCTCCGTTGATCCCACAAGCTCTCAACGTGCACAGTAGTTGCATGTGAAAGTAGAGTGGTAACATGATCAGTTGCCTCTGTGTAATTTTGTTTGATTAAAAAAAAAAGGTAGTTTGCACAAACTGCTGGCAAATTCTCACAACCTGCTGATCTCCAATCTAAAATGGGGGCATTGGTGTCATTTACTGGTGGTTGTGCCCTCCCCCCCTACCCATTGTCAGTGGCAATGAATGAATGTTAAAATCAAAATGAAATCATTCATTTCATCCTCTGGAATGCAATAAGCCAGTAATCACTTTTTCCCCCCAGAAACTATGAATATGACATGAAATTGGTCTTTTGTCCAAAAATCCAAACGAGTATGATTCACTCCAGTAAATGGCACATCATAAATGGCCAGCGTAGTGTCCAAGGGATTAAGAAGTCACATGTAATGTGTCTCCATGCCAAAGAACTGTTTCCCCACACCTCTTTCTTCTTTTTTGTTGTTTTTTTCTTCAGTTTAATCACTACATCCGCATGGTCTCCTAGCAACGGCCATAACTAAGTTGACGCAGAGCGGATGACAAAGGTCTGGGTGAAGACAGTCATTGGTGCCCAGGCTATCCACCTAATCTTTCCCAGATGTCGCCCACGCATCTACCCACGTCATCAAGACACCAAGATGACACTTATGACTCACAATGGGTTGCCTGCCTGTATTCTCTCTGCCATTTAGTCAATAGAAATTAGGCGAAAAGTGCAGCTGTCTGTGACACTCAAGGCCTGTGCGGTATTGTCTGGTGCTCCAACGACACTGAGGTGGAAGTGTTACAGCTCAGCTTTGAGCGTATCGAGCAGATGCATCGCCGCTGATTGATCTGTTTTTACGCTCCATGGTTGGTACTAGCAACTGTCGACACTCAGTTAACTTAGTTCCCAATTTTTTTTTTTCAAAACATCAGTGTCAAAATACTTATGGACACGCACCAGTGTTTTAAACATTCAAATACCAATGCATATTTATAGAGATGTCATTCACAGTCAGTTTCCCTTCCTGTAAGTTCAAACCGACACCAAGTTTGCCTTTGAGCCTATAATTCATGAATCTTAAGCACACCTAACCACGTGTTTGACGCCCAGAAGGCATAAAATTGATTGAAATGCCAAACATTTTCCTCCTGTTGTGACCTAGCTCAAAGTCAGGCATCAATCTTTTCATGTTGTTTCTATTATTTGATGGAACGGTGCCGCTGACCTTAACTGATCTCCAGCTGGTCATCTCGGACTCTCGGTGCGTGGCGGTCAGCGCTAACGAGGCGGCAGCTAAAAACAAACCGGGGAGAGCAGCTGGTGACTTTGGGACAGCACCTGTCTCATATAAGAAGCAATGGCTTTGCTTTCAATTACAGTCCCTTCGTTTAATGAGCATTTCATTTAATTGAACATGTAATATGTTTTGGGTCAGTCTTGACCAGAGCCATAAAGAACCCAACTTGGATTGACACCATTTTGTGTGTGTGTGTCTGGCCCAATTAGTGATGGACGATTTGTAGTGGTGGGGGATTATAATCAAGTAATTTTGATTGATAATTACATTGCGGTTATTCATTGATTTAAAAAAATCTGCCCATATTAAATTGCAAAAACTCTACATTAAATACGACTGAATTATAAGAACAATCAGAAAATAAATGATTAAAAAGCAAAATTATTTATTAGACTAACTGTAATCAAAACAATACGAGTACATTTCTGCTGTATGCACATTGGCCTCTCGGGGGCGGTGTGGTGCACGCATAAAGATGAATAAAGACACGAAGGTAAAATGAATAGAAAAAAAGCGCCAAACATTATTCATATAAATCGTTTGTCACAGATTAGGAACAATGAGTGAGTATCTGTGAATATTAGTATGTTAACTGTCTGTCTATGTTTCAACAGTGTTTGAGTTTGAATATTCATTATTTGAAAGTAAATCCCTCCCGTGATGTAAAATGCTAACTTTTGCTAACCGCGGTCAACGGGGTTTTCCATTAAGTGCTAGCATTAAGCTGGCGATGTACTGAAAACAAATGATTATATCCAAATACACAATGTATGTAATTGTTATTATGTGGTTAGTTTTACAGTAAACTCCAAAGTGGAGGGCAGAAGAATAGTCATGCTTGCTGCGAGCAACAAGGTGCATTCACAGCGGAGGAACACATGCCTATCGGCACCCGAATCATTTTTAAAAAAATTAATTTATTATAATCATCAGAAGAGTTTCTATGATCACGAGAAAAATTACAATTTCTCGGCCGAATCCCAATCTTGCTCACAATCTTGTCTCCTCGGCAACTTGGAGAGGTGTCAGGAACAAGAACTAAGCTAATTAGAGACAAAACAAGACTACAAGGAATGTAGGACAATTTTATTCCTGATCCAAAATCCCAATGCAATTCCTCTGAAAGTCTACTGCATCTGTTTATTGAAGAAATGTTCACTACCTGCCGAACTGCTGCTTGGTGTCAAGAGAACTGAGTTTGCAGCATCTTAAGAAAAATAAAAAACTAAAATTTTTGCTTGCAAGAAAAAAAAATCAGCGAAGTGATGACTTGTTTCTTGATAAATTTGTTCTACAGGTCACGTGTATATCAGGGCACCATACCGTGTTTTATTTCAACACATTGTCATCTGTTTGTTCATATAATCCCCTGCCCATAATGCAAAATCACCATGATGAAAATTCCTTGTACAACATTACATACCATAGTGATCAAAGGTCGAGTAACTCAACACTATATGTGTACCGCTCTAAATGACATTGACAATTTCATGCAAGAACTCTATTTGTTTTTGCCGACCCTTTAAATGTGATTTGAAATGCCTTTGCACGTCGTTTAACCGAACTGACATTCATATGCACACAAACACACCAGTCTCTCATTACTTTGCCATGTACCCTGCAGAGACTATTCCTAGGACAGCAACATAATAAGATCGCCTAATTAGCCTTGGTTCTTAGGGAATCTATTTGCCCACTGCCACATGCTGTGGAAGGTGTGTGTGTGTGTGTGTGTGTAATGTCAAGCTCGTAATTGGCACACTTTTAGATGACAGGCATGAAAGGGCTATTTCAACCATTTAACAGAATGTGACATTTAATGTTCCTCCTTTCATTTGACGAGATAAGAGATCTTGATAATCCACTTGAACACCATTGTAATGCGTTCAAATTACGAGACTGTGAGTGACGGGAAACTTGGAAAATGGTAGCCAAAATGTGGAGTTTGTGCACATGCAAATGCGACGATGATGACACTTTAGTGGGGATTTGTTTCATCACGTTCTGCAACACCCGGCTAAAATCTATACTATAAGTACAAATATTAGGAACCTCTGGCATTAAAAACAATCTGTTCCTGTTTGTCTTCTTAAATACATGTCACAAAAAATATAAAGAAAAAGCAAATGCAAAGATTTATCCATTGATGCTTGTGGAATGAAATTCCAGTGGCTGTCTCATACCACACACTGACAACAAGTGTCAAAGTAAAAAAAAAAAAGCAAAACATTTGATGCTTGCTGAACTGAGGTCTCCTGACCAGCGTTGAATTAGTTTTGGATTTTTCATCATGGAGGGTTGTATTCTTTAATTCAGTTACTATATTATTGATTAATTGTTTAATTTATTTTAAATGCTTCATATTAGTTTAGTTTTGATGAGTAGTTTTTTCTTTTTCTTTCTTGAAATACATGGATTTTTCATCAAAGGAAAGATAAAAAATAAAGGTCATGATAGGATGAAAACAAAGGACATTTTTGCTTCTGCTAATTCCAGTTGTGTTTAAAGTTCTTTTTAGAAACATCAAATGCAATTTCAGTTAGTTTTAATTTTTTTAAAGCTTTGGATTACATTCATCATTCATCTTCCGAGCCGCTTAATCCTCACTAGGGTCGCGGGGGGTGCTGGAGCCTATCCCAGCTGTCTTCGGGCAGTAGGCGGGGGACACCCTGAATCGGTTGCCAGCCAATCGCAGGGCACACAGAAACGAACAACCATTCACACTCACACTCACACCTAGGGACAATTTAGAGTGTTCGATCAGCCTGCCACGCATGTTTTTGGAATGTGGGAGGAAACCGGAGCACCCGGAGAAAACCCACGCAGGCCCAGGGAGAACATGCAAACTCCACACCGGGAGGCCGGAGCTGGAATCGAACCCGGTACCTCTGCACTGTGAAGCCGACGTGCTAACCACTGGACTACCGGGCCGCCGCTTTGGATTACAAAAAAACAAAAAAACTTTTAAATATACCTGTATATTTTCTAAACTCTGTAAAAATTGGTGCCATCAAGAGCCAGCCATACAGTTAAATTGAATCTCACAAAGAAATCTAAGGGATTTAGACTTGGTGGCCTATCGTTTTGAATACCGTGGGTATAAAAAGTCGACACAACCCTGTTCAGTGACTAGGTTTTTGCAATCAAGGCTCTGAAAGTAAGCAGCTTCATATCGGAGTTTATAACTGATAATGTAGCTTGCGCTGTGACGTCCCCAGTTATACGAGGGTGTGCGCACTTGTGCTAACATTATCTCAGTTGTTTATTTTACTTCCCCTCTCTAAAAGATCTGTTTAAAATGGAGTCGTAAAGTTTATAAGTCACATTAAAGGTGGGGAAAGTTTTGATTTCATTTGTCAACGTAAAAGCAAAACTTTGATATACTCCTTTGAAACGACCTGAGATTTGTGTCCTCTTGCATCCTTTAAGCAGCCACTAATTGCAGTGATTCTACACTGTTTTCAACATCTGGAGGAGACCAAAAATAGCTGGCACAGTGACGTGGCTGTTTGCACATCACAACAATGTGTGGGGAAGAAGTTAAATATTCAGAGCGGCGCGCTTGGAAAACAAGCGAGCGCCACATTATTCACACACGCTTCCCGAAAAATACACGACGTCATCAGTGTGAATACAAATGTCAATGCAGCCACTCGTATGGAACTCGATTCCTTGCGAATGCGTCTATTTTCCATGTTTCTTCATCATCGTCTATCCCCCCCGAGACAATCTGACCACACATTTCGCAGGGAACATTTTGCACTTATGGGATCTACTTTCTTGCTGTTTTTTTCCCACTCATCATGTCCATTACGGTCTAGGTCTCAGTGTTCTAATCACAGGAATAGTAGAAATAGCAACCGTGTGATGTAACCCCGCATTTGGAATAATTAACCCCCCTGTTGCTGTGGCCTTTCATTTTTTGATCTCAAATGTCGTCAACTCAGTTTCAAGGAATGTTGCTCAAGGCGGGTCTGGTTGTGGCTTAAAAGTTGATCAATGATGTGTGCAAGTAGTTGATGACGGATATCTATGTTAAACAGGATGTCGGTTGCACAGTGACGTCACTCAAATTGATGAGCCATTTCAGCCCCCCAAAAGGCTTTTAGTTATTTATTTATAAGTAATCATTATAATGACTTTTTTCTCAAAACAAGACTACAAGGAATGTAGGACAATTTTATTCCTGATTCAAAATCCCAATGCAATTCCTCTGAAAGTCTACTGCATTCTGTTTATTGAAGAAATGTTCACTACCTGCCGAACTGCTGCTTGGTGTCAAGAGAACTGAGTTTGCAGCATCTTAAGAAAAAAAAACCTAAAATTTTTGCTTGCAAGAAAAAAAATCAGCGGCAGTGACGTCACTCAAATTGATGAGCCATTTCAGCCCCCCAAAAGGCTTTTAGTTATTTATTTATAAGTAATCATTTGAATTGTAATCATTATAATGACTTTTTTCTCAATTATATTTTATGTATTTTGGGTAGATAACTGTTGTCTGAGAAGTTGCTAAAAGCAGCAACAGAAATGCCAAGTTGACATTGGATCTGCCGCTCCTGACTCAGTTGTGCTAGTTGTCGCATTTTTGCACCGACACTTTTACCGCGGGCGCGCACATACCACTGCCATGCAAACAGACACACTAGAGTGACTCACCCTTTTTGTGTTTTATTTTCCCCCTGCTGGTTGATTGCTTCAATATGGCGGCCATGATGACAACTTGTGCTCGACTTCTTTGTGTCGCATTTTGCCCTCCCGTGTTACCAGATGTGGGAAAAGTTCTCACACTCGACTGCGTAAAAGTACAGATACTTATGTAAAAAAACAAAAACAAAAAAAACAACCTCTTTTAAAAAGTATAGGTACCGATTCAACTTCTGTACCTACAGTAAACTGAGATTAAGAAAAAAAAGCACAAACTGTATAAATACATTTTACCTGTCAATTATGTTATACCTAAATACACATACACATATTAAAATATCGTTGTACCATATTGTGCCTTCTATAAATATATCTGTGATATAAGTGAAGGGGCAGTGTCATTTATTGGAAGTTTAACATCAAAAAATTCTTTGCCGCAATCTTGAGGTATCTACGGGAAATTACATACTTTTTCAGTGGGAGTCAATATCTCTTTGATTTCGCTTTTTACTTTTTTTGCGTCCCTTTAGACTTTCCGGGGGAGGGAATCCCTCCCGATATGAAATGGAAGCTGAGCAGGAAGTGCTCAGTTGGCTCATTGGGTATATGTCGGTGGTGGGTGTTCGCGCCCCCGTCAAAGTGAGGAGGCTGCAGTCTGGCACCTTCTTCCTCCGTCCCACAATGCAACTTCAAGGACATGGCATCAGAGTTGTCGGGGGAAGCCTCAAGGGATGTCTCATTTCAACAGAAGCCGCTTACAAAAGAGAAAATTTTCATTGGAAGGAATACTTTTTAAAATTGTTATTGATTTGTTTATTTATTTTACAAAAATAGTGATACATTACTATGTGTCACTTTTTTTTGGGTCCGGTAGAAAGTGGTGCTTTACTTCACATAAGCGATGGGGGTTGACATGCTGTTATATGTGAACAAGTTGTTTGACCTCTTTGGCATTTTAAACACCCACCATTCAATTCGATGTGTTGCATTATATCATATTGGTATGGTACGATATGCTAAGATTCAGCATAATTTGGCATCATATGATGTGGCTAATTTAAACTATTAATGAACAAAGAATATGGTGTGGTACGGTACAATACGGTATGATGTGAAATGATCCATCCATCCATTTTCTGAACCGCTTTATTCTCACAGGGGTTGCGGGGGGTGCTGGAGCCTGTCTCGGCTGTCTTCAGGCAGGGGACACCCTGAACTGGTATCCAGCCAATCACAGGGTACATAGAGACGAACGACCATCCACGCTCATACTCACACCTAGGGAAAATTTGCAGTGTTCAATCAGCCTGCCATGCATGTTTTTGGAATGTGGGAGGAAAGCTGAAGGCTGAAGCTGGAATTGAACCCATGACCTCTGCACTGTGAGGTCAACGCGCTAAAACCACTGGGCCACTAGGGCCACCATGGATGTCATACCATCTTGTATATATATTGCGCGTCGTCCCGCACGCGGTCTGTCCTTCCGTCTGTCCCTTTTCAAAACGTACCTACATCACCGCGCCGCTGCGCTCCGCCACTCCACCGCTGAGGCAGTGGCTCACTAAGATCGCGCGGGCATCTTAGCGAAAAAATATTGTCTGCCCACAAGCATTGCAATAAAATTGTTAGTTATTTAGTAGAGCTAAACATCTCTTTATTTTCGCGATAAGCAATGAAGATGAACAAAAAGTTGAACCAAGCAACAACACTTTTGTGGGCCGAAGGCCCACCTTACCAGCCTTCCGCAGGAACTAGCTGATGAGCCGCCCGGAGGGCGGCGAACCACCACCTTACCAGCCTTCCGCAGGAACTAGCTGATGAGCCGCCCGGGGCCCATCCAGGGGTACGTGTACCCTTAGCGGTCAAATTTTTTCCAAAACCAACACAAGGTTAATTCTGCTCAATGATTTCATGCACTTACATTTCCCATTTCAATGACTACTCTGTATTATAGTCCATATAAAATAATAATTTCAAAAAATAGTGCCTCCTCCTGGCTTTGAAACAAATATATTGCCAAAACTCTGATGTTGACTGGGAACATAATTTAGTGCATGACTGAATAGATCCTCCCTCCTCTCCCCCCGCCCTCTCTCTCTCTCTCTCTCTCTCTCTCTCTTGCTCCAGCTCATAGTGGAGCACAGCATGCTTGTGGAGTCTTTACGCACCAACCACTAAGGAAGAAGCTTACCACTCTCTCCGGCAACACTGGATTGCTCTTTCCCTTTGCTTTCAGTTTGAACTTGTGATTAGGAGCTCCTGGCGGAAGCAGCGTGGCTCTGGATTACTCGGGCCACCCTGCTCGAGTCACGGTGACCATCAAGGCATGAACACGATGGAAACGTGAGGAGGAGAAGAACAAGAAGAGGAAACACCTTCTGTTTTTTTTTTTAGATATTTAGAAACTGAAATCATGATCCCGCCGGCCAACTCTACCCAGGAGGAGAGTAGTGGGGGAAAAGAAGATGAGCAGAATGAGACTCCCAAATCCCCGAGCAACATTTCCAACCAGGAGACCCGGGTAAGGACTCTTAGACTTCCCAGTTTTACTTCAAAGTCCTGAAAAGGTTTGGAAAAGTGCTTGGATAAGTTGGATAAAGGAGCTGTATTTAAGTACCTAAAAACCTAATTAAACTACTCATCTATCTATCTATCTATCTATCTATCTATCTATCTATCTATCTATCTATCTATCTATCTATCTATCTATCTATCTATCTATCTATCTATCTATCTATCTATCTATCTATCTATCTATCTATCTATCTATCTATCTATCTATCTATCTATCTATCTATCTATCTATCTATCTATCTATCTATCTATCTATCTATCTATCTATCTATCTATCTATCTATCTATCTATCTATCTATCTATCTATCTATCTATCTATCTATCTATCTATCTATCTATCTATCTATCTATCTATCTATTTATAAGAAAATATGTCATTGTATTGTTAAAGGACGGCAATTGCTTTTAACTTGATGAAGTAAAATATTTTAATTACCGGTACCTTGTGTGTGGCGGTAAACTGCTTCCAATTTGAACTCAGAAGTGCCCAAATATGAGTTTGGAAAGTGCGGAGTGTAAATCTTGTGAGCTTCATTTAACGATAGTTATTTGCGCACAGACTTTACACACGAATATGAAAATTCCAATATTCAAGGTTATAGGGTAATGTGTTGTCATGGTGTTGTGATTCTATTAAAACCACTATTGACTTGATTCATTATTTGTGTGACATCATTTGCCCAGAGGAAGAAACAAACTGTGACCTCTGAGTGCAGTAATTAGCACAAAATAATGTAACCTATGGGTCAGAAATGCCCTCTTGCACTCATTCCACCAGTTGATGGCGTAAATCACCGAGATCCAGTAGGGGGGTGAAATTTTCGGAGCGGCTCTCACTGTTATGTGGCACAAACTACACAATACAGCAATTAATAAATTATCAAATGAATACCTTTCTGAATGTGTCAATCGAAACTAAGCATTATTTTTCCTGTCACGTTTTTTATGTCGTTCGATTGTGCAAGTGTGCCTAATGTTGTGTCTTAAAGTATGTTTCTCCAAACTACGAATTGCATTCCTCGCAAATAAAAACAGAGCCAGGACCCAAAACTGGCCTCATCTCCAAGTTTGGGAAACACTGAGCTACAGCAGCGCAGTAACTTTGCAATGTAATCTTCCTTTCCAAGGACTTTTTTTTAATGGTCATTTTGGTGTTGGCTATAAATTACCGAAATATTTGCGTCATATAAACGAGGCTGTGCAAAAGAGCACAGGAGAAAGGCTAAATAGTTTTACAAAGTTCCCTGCAACATAATCAAGTGAATAATACATTTTTTGTATCCCTTTTGTAAGAATTCTGCAAGGCCTCAACACCCCAAACGAAAGGTGAGAATCAATCTTGTTGCGCACCCTTAACTTAACCCTCCTGTGATATTAGGGAACAAACCGACTTATAAAAAAATGTTTGAAGGCCTCCCCCCCATCATCCCGCTATATTTTTCCTCTTTTTATTTATTTCTTTGATATTGAATTCTAAATTGCTTCATCATTATGATCATCCAGGAGGGTTAGTGCATTGCATCATAGTGGATTTAAGCAACCCCATGCATTAATCAATGCAATCATCCAGTTGATGACTCTGCTTTTAAAGTCTCATTGAATCTATTTTTCATTTTGCTGCATTTTATGATACTTCATTCCCATTCTTAAGCTGCCATGCTTTATGAGCAGAGCTGCAAGTTAAGTGCTGTCAAGCAAAGAATGTGCTCCTCTTAGCCCCGCTTTTATCTCTGGGGTCAATTTGAACCTATTCAATGTCTCCAAATATGTGACTGTCTACGATTATGATGATCTGTTTTCAATATTCTGTTAAAAAAAAACACAAGATGGCCCAGCGAGAGTGACTGCCTTTCCGGCAGCGCTTATATTTTGTTCTTCTACTTCTTCCTTTCATAACTTTGCTGCTGTGAATTGGGAATTTCTCCATTGCGAGACTAGTAAAGGATTTCTTATCTTATCTTATAAATCCCCGCCGTCAATTAGACTCCAACAGCATAAAACGTATGAACAAATCCAAGTTTTACGCACGGTTGTTTGGGTTGTTTTGACGACAATGAGATCATTGGAAAAATAAGTTTTGTTTTGTTTTTAATTACTGACAAGCATGTGTACCTGACACATGAACAGTCTGAATTATATTCTTTTTCATTTGGTTTAAAATGCTGGAGACAAATGGACCACACAGAGAAAAAAAAATTGTGAAAAGTAACAAGAGGGATGTCGGTGTGAATGGTCATTTGTCTCAATATGTGCCCTGTGACTGACTGGGCACCAGTTCAGAGTGCCGTTTGCCTTCTGCCCAAAGTCAGCTGGGACAGGCTCCAGCAACTCCCCGCAACCCTGTTCAGGATAAGCGGTGTTGAAAATGGATGGGTGGATAACGTAGATTGCTCTCTTTCCAAACATGTCATCTAGTCACAAATTTGGGGGCTTTGTTTGGTTGCTGCCATTGGTTGCATATTGACGCATGTTGAAATTCTATGCGCCAACCCGATGGATTCTGAAGGTGGATCAGATTGACACGGCAGCATCAAGAGCAGGGGTCCCCAAAATGTTTGAAACCAAGAGCTAATTCTTGAGTAATGATTAATGCGAAGGGCTACCCATTTCACATGCACTTTTAAAGGAACTAATTAGCTAAAATTTGGGCTGAAATCATCTCCTCATCCCCGCAAGCTTTTTTTAGATGAAGGGTGTGATTCGGTCATGCGTTGTTGTTTTTTTTTAAAAATAGTGTCATGACCAAGTGTTATTTAAAAAAGAATAGCAACCAAAATATTCAATCTCGCTTACTGGTCAGGGTCACTGGCTAGCTATTTTTAGAACAGGCCGCGGGCTACTCATGTGGTCCTTGGGGGCTACTTGTTGCCCGTGGACAGCATATTGGTGACACCCTGATCTCTAGGCTAAAATTAGATTGTTATAACATCATTGAGGTAGACTGCTGCAAATAGATGAATACAATTTCATGAACAAATAGTCTTTAGCTAGTAAACACAGGCCTGTGCTTGATATAGTTTTGAGCAGTGAAGGCCTCCCTGATCCTGACCACACACCACTGGCTTTTGAGTGTGCCAAATTGATTTGTCATTACCCACAGGACTTATTGATCCTCACCGAATCAAAGCTCCAATGATGAGCACTTGAAACTAGGCGCTACAGTATTTGTTTCAATATTACCAGACAAAACTTATGATAAACACGAAAGCAGGAGGATCTTCACTCGCAATTGCAAACACATTCTTCTATTATGCGGTATTATGCAGCCTAATTAGCACACAAAGTCCTCATTTGGAGTTCTTCTTAACTCATCAATGATGATAAAACGGAATCAGTCCTGCTACATGAGAACCCTTCAGTCTCATTACAGTAGCGTAGGGATTCTTTATAAAGTGACTGAAGGAGAAGGAAAAGGAGGGGATTAAATGAGAGGTTGTCAGCGTGGAAGGTAATACGTTTGATAAACGGAAGCAGGCGGCTCAATCGTGTGGCGAATGGTACGGAGGCGATGGCCACAACTGCACCACCTGGAAATCACATTAGCATCCTGGTGGGGAAGCTTCCAGATGGTTTTGACGGAGAGCAAAATGGTTTGTATGTCTAACAGACAGCAGGCACCAGACCATTAGCAATACAGAAACATGTGTCTTCTTGTTAGCTTGGTGCTTGTTATGATGTTGGGACAAGTGGAAACTAAAAGGAACATATCATGCCATTGTTTACCAGTTGAGTGGTCACACGCTGCTCTCGGGAGTGGGAACTTACTCGCTCACTGAGCGGTGATTATTTGCAAAGGCAGCGGATGTTGCGTTCTCCTCCAAGTTCGCATGGGTCCGATCTATGTCGCAATTGTTCGCTAAACGCTCGCCAATATGTTCAAAATTATTGGAAAAGTACAGGTGAGCATCTACCATCTCTCTCCAAGACATTCCTTCTGCTGTGCTGGCCCACCCAGCTTGGTGAAGACCAGTCTGACAAATTTGCCAATTCTATTTTGAGGGATTTTTTGGTTGAATTCCAAAGAGTCACCTCCATTCTTTTCCTTCCAGCTCCAGAAGCTCAAGCGCTCATTGTCCTTCAAAACCAAGAGCATTCGCAGCAAGAGTGCCGACAACTTCTTCCGGAGTGGCGGCGACAACAAGACGGAGCTCCTCTCTGACGTTAGCGGCAGCACGGGCCACCTGTACACAATCGGCATGGCGCCGCCGCACATCACCACCGGCCCGTCTATCCCGCCCGTGCCCCCTGCCATCCCCTGCGCCCCCCCTCCCACGTCGCGCTCCCAGACGCGCAATCCACTGCAGGTGGACTCGGCCGGACACTGCTTCATGGAGCACATCTTCAAGAAGCCCACTTTCTGCGACGTTTGCAACCACATGATCGTAGGTATGGGGTTCACACGTGTGACATTAATATGCGGTATAGCTTGTTGGGATTTTTGGAGCATGTTGAACAAATCGATACTCCATCGAAATACAGCATCCCACAAATGTGACGATGACGTTACTTACATACTATTTTAACACACTCACGCATTTTCGGCAATGTAAAGTAGCAGTGTAAATTCACAATCCCCTCAAAATAACAACACACACTCTTAACCCTTTCTAGATGCTGTAAACTGATAACATGATAAACTGTCCACTGTCGTAACCGCTTTCCCTGAAAGGGTTAATGACCGAACTTCTGGCAACAAAAGTGAGTGCACCCAGAGGTGAAACTCTCCAAACTGGGGGCAATTCGGAAGGAAACTACAGATAATGTTATATTGTCTGTTAAGATTTGTGATGGCTGGAAGAGGGAAGAATCACGTCCACTTTCGACAATTCAAAACCATGAGAGTGAAAACTTAACACACCTGCAATCCATTCACAGCTTAGACCACAGGTGTCAAACTCAAGGCCAAGGGGCCAGATATGGCCCGCCGCGTCATTCTACGTGGCCCCCAAAAGTAAATCAAAACCTGTCAACTTCCATGATTGAGGTTTGCTAAAATCCTGCAAAAATATTCAAATTCTCATATGAAATAAATAAGAGCGATATTGTAAGCATTTTTTTGTGACCAAACCCCCTCATTACAGTCACTTCAACAATAGTTGAATCAACCATTATTCTTGACTTCTTCATATGGTTCGACAGTCATAATGGCCCTCCACGGGAAACGGTAACTAAAATGTGGCCGGCAACAAAAATAAGTTTGACACCCCTGGCTTAGATCTTCGAACACTAATGAGTCACATGACACTCAGGCCACTTTGGAAAGCTTTATTGCTGTTAACAGTACACAAATCCTGATTAAATCAGTCAAAATTATGTGCAAAGATTCATATAGGCGAGATTAAACACCCACCTCCTCCTTTTGTCATGATCCGTCATTATAAGAAATTTCGGCACAAATTAGATTTGCCAGCCATAATAAATATGTAAGAATTACATTACAAAAACAAGCAGAAGTTGAAATATCCTGCTTTTAAAAAGCCATTATGTTGTTTTAAAGTTTAAAGCACAGTCAAATAGATTTGCCGTTGTGTAAAAGTTAATTACATTTGGTGGCGTATCATAAAAATACCTGCATGCCAACCGACGCTGTGTTATGGATTGCACGCAGTGAGTTGCTAATTAAATCAACACGTACGTGGGCGAAGGACGTGGTTATGTGTCTGAATGAGTGTGAAATTTAATTTTCATGTGGGACCTGAGAATAAATAGTATTTTAACAGCTTTAACAAGGAAGTGATGTAATAAATGCAATAAGTTAGTCATTTGGGGAGTGATGGAGGCTCATTT
Organism: Hippocampus zosterae; assembly: GCF_025434085.1. NCBI lineage: Eukaryota > Metazoa > Chordata > Actinopteri > Syngnathiformes > Syngnathidae > Hippocampus > Hippocampus zosterae. Next base: position 7,121,718 of record NC_067464.1, read on the forward strand.
TTTTTCCAGAGCAAAAACAAACAAAAATGGAACGGCGACTAATTAGTCTGCAGAACCACAGTTGCAGGGCGGAGAGTGTAAGCAGTTGTTTACAAGTGTTTATAAGACTATTTCAGTTCCAATTGATGCCATTCCTATTTTACAAACTAAAATGGGTGTTTCACTCCAACACCTTTTCATATACAGGAGGTCATTTCACTAATGGCCCCGCAATCTGCTTGCGAGTAACTTAGATACTTCATAATGTTGTGCCGTACTGACACACACACACACACACACACACACACACACACACACACACACACACACACACGCACACACACACACACACACACACACACCACACTCCAAGATCCACCTCCCCAGCCCACCCGCCGCTGCCCAACTGTCAGTTTGTGATCCACAAAGCTGCTAGCATGGAGGCGTATTGTTCTGCTCTCCACATTAGAGTGAGTCAGACCAAACAAGCTGATCGACAGCTGCGTGACACAGACATGTATGTACTCTAACTGTTTTGTATAAAGTTCGTGAAAGCAAGTACACGGTGCATTGAGGTACCAGTGAACTCAATTTACCATACCTACATGATGTAGCATTTGGCTAATGAATGATCAATTCATCAAAAAGAGGATTTATGCTGTTTAAAGGGGAAGTCAACCAGTTTTCTTTACCAAAATATGTTCTGTGCAACTCTACTAGTCTAAAATTTTCATTGTGAATAATGTTGCGTTTGTAGAATATGAGTTAAGCAGCAAAACAATAATAATCAGAATACCATGTTTAGACTAGTGGAGGCGTGTAGAACATATGATTGTGAAGACATTTTTTGGCTTGACTTCCCCTTTAATGTCACTCCCAGTTGAAGTATATATCAAACGTAAAACAAAGCGAAAAGTTGTGTATTTAAAACCCCTCAAAAGAAAATGCATACCCATATCATCTATAGCTTGATGCTAATGCTAATTAGTTCCCGGAGTTCCCTTTGTTGACACGTTGTTCATGTCTATATGTGCCATGTGACTGACTGCCGACCAGTTCCGGGGTTCATCCAGCTTTCGCCCAAAGTCAGCTGCGATATGAGTGTACTCGATTTAACAAAACTCATATCTCAAGACATCTATTTATTGATTTCCAGAAAATAACTCCAGTAAAAGTCTCAAATACATTAACTGTTCTCAATATCAAAAATTTTCTGATGCCTACATGTCAGTATTGAAAAAGACTGATGATGTTTTGACCTCAGTTTAACTCTGCTTTGATGACCTGATTCAGCCTGACCTCAAAACGAGACCCGTGTTGTTTGAGCAATGGTGATGCACTGTTGCCGCGGCGATCTGCCGTCACCCAGTGAGGTTTTAAACTGAGATCATGTTTCTTACTTTTTTCCGTCTTGGCCACAGAAGCGGAGGTTCAAGTTCGCGTCAACGGCTCGTGTTGTGGTCAGCCCGTGGAGAGAAAGCAGAGATTGACGGATTTGTTTTCACGCCTTGTTGTTTCAAGTACACTTCCACTTGTATTTGCGGTCCTTTTCAGGTATCAGGTGCACTTCCGGTTTAACTTAAAACATTACCTCAGACCCCAGTATTTAAAAACTACTATTTCTCTAAAAGCAGGTGGCAAAAGTTCACATTGTATACTTAAGCAGAAGTACAGACGCGTGTGTAAAAAAATACTCAGGTAAAAATATAAGTACTGATTGAAACTCCTTTACTTTCATCAAAGTAACAAAAGTTGAGAATTTTAATAATGAAATTCGCGTATAATTGATATCCATAGAAGTTCTTGGAGGGATTTATAATTTTTTTTCAAACAGCCAAGTATTTCTACTTTGTTACTTCCCACCGGTTGCTTGAAAGGAAAACAATTGCTTACTGCTGATCTAAAAAGACACCAGTGATTGATGGTGCCTTGGCATGTCCATATTTTCACATGGACAGCGTGGGGGGACAGGGCCCGAGCACGTGCACGCTGACCAATCAATACCCGACCACAGACCAAACTATTCAACAAAGCTGCCCTCCTTTATGTACAATACGAGCAGCCACCATTTGTTGCACATGGTTTGTCGTGATCTTGGTTGAATGGGAAATTGATTTTTTAAAATCTATGGGTCTCTGAAATTCCTGCCTTCCCACCGACTGGGAAATTCTAGAACCAAGTCTTTTTTTTTTTAGCTGCCTTTGTCAGACAATGTGTCTTGAAGAGAGGAGATCAGATTTTGGTGCAATTATGACATCACATTTGGGTTAATTTGCAATAGTACCTTCTACATTCCTATAATACCTATTCACAGCTTTTTGTTGAAAAACGTACCGATTCATGTTTTTGTTCTCTTGCTGAAAGACACACAGGCAAAGTCATGTTTAAATCGGAATTGGTGTCAGAATAAGATAATATGTTGAGGTGACACAGCTTAACTGAGAGACATGCTTTTTATGTTGGGGAGGAGTTAAGTTTAGTCTGCTTGGACGTACATAAATGTGCGCACTTCCAGAGTACTTTTTTCAAAATCAAATCATCTGTGACCCTTTTTTTTTTCTTTTGGGTAATGTTGCTAAATTAGTTTGAAATCATATTGATGTATTAAGGGATCTTATTCTGACCGGAAATTTTGACACAGGCCTTTTTTATTATTTTTTAAAAATGAGATGAATCCAAAGATCAAAAACTTTTTTTCACTGACACAAAAGGCCTATTTCTCTCAAATATTGCTCCCAAATCCGTCTAAACCTGCGTCAGTGAGTACTTCTCCTTTGCTAAAATAATCCAATAAATGCCCACAATAAAGGGCCTGTTTCTCTCAAATATTGCTCCCAAATCGGTCTAAACCTGCGTCAGTGAGTTTGTTTGTTTGTTTGTTTATTGAACATAAAACATATACAGTAATAATTTGACAGAAAATAAGGTAGATAATTTTTTTTTAAATTTAATAAAACATTTACCTGTATATGCATTTTGCTCAGAGTAGTTCGTGGTATAATTTACAGTAAAGCAAAGCCATACTGCTAAGCCCACACAGCGCACCCTGCCCAAACAGTTAGGAACAGGGACGTTTAAAGAGGATGACTAGTGTGATGTAGTGTTTAATGGTTGTGATATTTTGCACTGTCGTGGATTTTATTCAGACACAGCCAGGTTTTAATTTGTGGAAAAATGTCAAAGTAGGTTTCTTCTTGGTTCACCTTTTAATACGATCCAATAAAATAGCTGCAAGGCATCATAAAACTATAACAGAGCAATGTAAGGCGCATGCTAAAACTAGACCCAACTTTCAAGTGTCGAGAATGTGAAGGCGCATTATTGATTAATCCATCTCAGCAGAAATGCACATGTATGTATCACATTTCTCGAGATCTGACACATTTCGAACGCTCCGCGTGTCATTTTTCGCACGTCTGATCTCGGCCGAGAAAAGTTGCCGACGTTGCGCTTTGAACGTGCAAAGACGCCGACGATGTGAACGCGGCGGTGCGATTCACGGTTCCATGTCCTCTGCCTTTTCGTTTCCTTGGAAAACCATTTCTCAGAATGTCACAAAAACAGGATACAAATATATGTCTCAATGAAAATATGAACATATGTCTCCATGGAAAGTTATTCTTCTAAAGGGATTTTAAAGGAGACACTCTATCTACACTATGTGGTGCCCCAAAGCTTACAAAGCCTCATATACCAATAATTGTCCTGTTGAACATCGCTAAAGAATTCCTGACAGTGTCTGAGATAACAAATGATCACAATTCACAGAACAGGATGTAATTGATGCGTGCGGATTGACGCAATGCCTAAATTAAGGCTATTAAATTAAGAAATATGTTGCTATCAATGAAAAATGTAAATGCAGTGCTTTGGTGACAAGCACTACATCACACTCATAATGTCCCCCCCCGCCCCCCACACCCCCAGTCCCACTGAGAAACTCTTAACTGTAGCACACAACCAATATTTATTTAATACTCCTCATTTGCATGCAGTGAATCCCTGCGTGAAAATCTGTGAATAATTAATAGAGAACAAAAAAGCTTTATAACTGCCTATGTATGCCACAAAATGGCGGCAAAGCACCTTTTTTTTCCCTATGAGACAAAACTACCTCAATGAAGGTCCTGCCCCCAAAAACAAGATGGTGCCAAAGCAATGTTGTTAATTAAAGATGGCATTGGCCTAAGCAAAAGACAAACAAAATGCAACAAAAACAGCAAATAGGTGAGTTTTCAGCAAAAAAATAGTTTATCCACAAAAAAAGTGAATTTCCAATGCCAAGCTGTACCATATGTCCATGTGTAACATACTTTGGACAGCCACGCCGGCGGAAAGACCGATTTATGTTTTGCTGAACCGTTTGACAAACACGGAACATGTCAACAGACTGCTGCCAAATGTGAAGCATCCTCATTTGAAGTCTTTGTGTGTGTGTGTGTGTGTGTGTGCGTGTGTGTCTTGGTGTGTCAGGTACCACAGCCAAGCATGTGGTGTTCCTGGCGGGCAACACGGCGAAGCATGGCCTGCGCTGCAAAGCTTGCAAGATGAGCCTGCACCACAAGTGCGAGAACGGCGTCGGGCAGCAGCGCTGCATGGGCAAACTGGTCAGACCTCCTCTTTTCATTAAATGTGCAGCGCCCGGATCACATTCACATCTGTCAACGGGAAGCAAATTAGTGACGTCGTCGCAGTTGCAATTTGAGATGCATGTCCGGCTACATTTCCCTGATCAATTACGAAGGAAATTAATTGTTATTTTTCAAGAATATTGTTGATGATTCTTGTTATTGACAACAGCACCAACAATATTAAGAATAATAATCACAATAATATGAATGTATGCGATAGGTATAAATCATTGAACATAATGAAACGATTATTACAAGAAATTGATTAATAGCAGCCAAAACAGACGCATTAGTATCTGCTTATCCTCCGCCAGAATGGGCTTATTCAGAAATCACACTCCACTGTATGTGTGAGTGTGCCGGTACATCTGTGACTGCCATCCATCCGTCCTCGTCATCTTCCTCCTCCTCATCCTCATTATGTCATCCCTCATGCCAATCAATCTGCAAACCAATTGCCACCAACCACGCCACCGACACAAAACCTCTGCCCCCCGCTGCCCGGCCTCCAACCCAACGTCATCGCCAACCTATTTTCGTCGTAGTATCGACGCGAAGAAGCGAGAGAGCTTCATTACGTTCATGCGAATGTAGTGCTGATGTCGTTGGCCACAATCAAGGTCATCGTCACTATTTATAATGTAAATGATAGCTTTTATAAAGCAAACCTAACATTAGCATAATTAAAGAGACAGGCAATAAGTAAGATGAGACTTTGGAATGTTTCTGCAGCCCTGGCAAAAACTTGAGACTGTTTTACTGAACCCATTTTTTTGTGCCTAAACCGAATCAGGAACTATTAGAGAGTGCGCACCCCACTAGGTGCAAAGCACAGCCACTACACTAGGTACACAGCGCAATTCTATATAGCCGGCATTAATTGAACAATGTTTCTTATTGCAGGAGTTGTTCTAACACTAACACAGGTGTGTCTCCATAAATTAGCATATGGTAGAAATATTTGTTTCAGCAGTCACACTCATTTGATTAGACACACAGAAAAATACATTTTAAAATGTCAAAAGTAAAAAGAATGTTGTAATATTCAAATGCCTTTTTGAATTGAATTACTGAAATAAATTGAGTTTTCCACAATATTCTAATACTGGATAGGTTCTCGTTGTTTAAAACCATACATTTTTATATTTTATAAATGGAGATTTTTGGGAGGGTGGGGGGATACTTGTACAACTGGCTCATACAGTACATCCTGTCGGGGGACGAGTGGAAGGGGAGCAATGATGCGATCGGCTCTCAGGAGTGGAAAATGAGGTCGAGAGGTTAAAGAGGACAAAGTTTCCCCAGTGGGATTCTGCTCTAAATTCGACTCTCTAATCTTGGGACGCTTCTGCGGGCATGCTTGTTTCCCTTCGGCCTGAGAAGCCTTCGTGAGCAAGAGGACAGCTGTTGCGTCACTGCGTTCGTTGGTCACAGAATTAGAGACACCAGCATGGGCTAATGATAATGCGACAAGAGGTGCATTACCAATAAAAGTGTTTTTTTTTCATTAATATAAGTCGGCTTTTATAATGAAAAGGTTATTTTGGTAGTTTGACATTTGACTCATATTCCATGATGGAATTTGAGAAAAATAAATATTTAACCCTTCAAAACCAATTTTACTAACCCTTACCTGAACCATAAATCCAATTCCTGCTCTCTGTTCACGCGTCAGCCATTCACATCTTCATTGTTAAAAAGACTCCAAAAATCTTTCCTGTCATAGTGACATACTGAGTTTTAAACAGCCCGGTTTCTGACCCAAACACAGTACCACTACTGCAGTTCTATCATATCTGTCATGTATCTACTGTATGTGCTATGGACCAAGGGAACTACTGCGGATGTTAGATTAGACTCTGGTTTACTGAACTAGTTTCATAATTACCTATGCCAGCAACAATACACAACTCTTGGTAACTCCTATTTCCCTCTCATGAACCAAAGGTGTTCCTCAAGGCTCAATATTGAGTCCTATCCTGTTCACTATTTAAATGAATAACACACTCAAACGCTCATCATTATGCACATGATACAGTTTTTCATCGCTCCTCCGAAGCGCAAACCCTTCCAGCACAATCCTCAATATAAATATAAATTAAGGAAGTTGCCGACATGTCCTGTAGTGGCAGCCAATGCAAACTATCTTGGGTTAGATATCAGGCAGGTAAATAATAGAAGACCTTGGCATACACCGGCTCTCAGTTCTGGTGTCCCTATTTGAGGTCAGACAACGCTGACTTATTCCCCCCTCATCACTGAAAGGCATCTGTAGATATGGACGGATGATTCATGACGGTCATGCATGATTTACGGCGGTAATCATTCACTATTTACTTCGCATCTGATGTCAATTTCCGCAAAGGTGATATTCTCCTCGCTTTTTCATTAGGTTTCTCAGCGACTGAGACCATTTCTCTGACTCCATTTGCACCAAGGTTTTGGTCTATTCACATCAGTGCTTGTTATTGTTATTTTTGGTTCAGTTTGTTGTTGTACTTTGAGTGTCGGCTCAAATGCGTTTTTCTTGAAAAATGGATCACACACACTTTTGATTACATCAACCAGCAGCTTCTGCAATTTTTTTTTTTTGGGGGGTGGGGGGATGTTTTACCCCCAGAATCTGAATTCACGGTACTGTGATATTCTTGCTATCTTATCTTCACTGTCATGTTAACATTGAATTGTTAATTTAAAATTTAAAATTTTAATTGTTGTCTCTTCCTAGCCAAAAGGCTTCCGGCGGTACTACAGCTCACCGTTACTGATCCAGGAACAGTACGGCTGCATCAAAGAAGTCATGCCCATCGGTGAGTGGCCTAACGCTTCCTCATACATTGTCAAATCGACTGACATGGCTTTTTAGATATCCTTTTTCTGTTCCAACACAGCTTGTGGTAATAAAGTAGACCCCGTCTATGAGGCCCTCAGGTTTGGGACATCGTTGGCTCAAAAGGCCAAACGAGCCAGTGGCTCTGAGTCTCCACAAAGAAACTCGGTAAGGCCATTTGGAGTTGATTGTTAATATCTTTAGTCTTGCTGTGTCAAGGAGATCATTTTTGGTTATCTCTAGATCTTAACATGGTCCAAAACGGGGATTAAATACAAATGAAGTTCTAAATTTGAATTACCGTCCCCCTGAGATGACCTAGTTCAATGAAATTGGGGGTAACTGTGCATCTAAACCAGGAGTGTCCAAAGTCGGTCCTCAATGGCCGCTGTCCTACCTGTTTTCCAGCTCTCACAGGAGCAACACACCTGATTCAAATAATCAGGAATGTTCTAATGCTGCTTCAGAGCTGGCTGATGAGCTGATCATCTGAATCAGGTGTGTTGCAGCCGAGAGAGATGAGAAAACAGGCAGGACCGCGGCACTCCAGGACATGCCTGATCTAAACTGACATGAGATTAACGTAGGTAGGAACACAATGTTTGCGCCATTGTGGGCGTGAATGCAGCTGACGAGGACCAGCGTTTGACACCCATGTTCTACTTGCCGTGCAATCTGCAGGGTTTCAGTTCCCACTCGGTGAATGTGAGGGCAGGACTTTTGCCTTAATCATACAGTTTGTAAGTCTGTGGCCTCATAAAGTCACACTTGCCACCCAAATTATAAAGAGTTGTTGCTAAACATCCCATTTGTTCTCCTCTTCACCCAGCTCTTTGTCGCCGGGCGCTATGCATCCGACTGTTGGTCCACCTCAGACACTTTGTTTATTTGGTACCGCCGCCTCTGACATGTTGTAGCTGATGGAGCAAATAGATACCACCTCTGCGGAGCCATAAACACTACCAATAAAGGCATTCTGGTCCAAGCAGTCACGAAGCGAGCTGTTGTACAAACGCTCATGTTACAGCCCTTCGAGATGAATTGGACTGATTATAAACGGTGCACGTCTGCATCTGTCCATGGCGTTTTAGTTTTTTTGAAACGGGAGCAAATCAAGGGGCACTAATCTCTTAGGAAAGATTCTTACTAGAAAAACTCTTAGGGCCGGATTTACTAACATCCCAAATAGCGAACGCTCAATTGTGTGTCTACTTACTCAGATGACAGATAACAGATTGCGGCAAAATCATAACTCCTCATAATAAACAAATAATGACCAAATTGCCATCCACTAGTTATTACATCCACAAGGCTGTTTCAGTGACAAACGACGGTGTGAGGATGCTACGCAGGAACACCGAGTCAGCAGGAATAGGAAATCGGACACTGGGGGAAATTACTCCAAAAACAACACTGTTGTGACTGACGAGTGTACACTCATTTTGCAAATGAATCACTGCGCCGTATTGCTTAAATCAACATCATCTGCTGGGGCGCTGTTCTCAATGTTGAGGCTGACAAACTCTGTCTCTTTTTGGATGTGTGCCCCTGTATAATGACATGAAGAAGACGTTAGGCCTATTTGTGCAGCTGTGTGCGTGCACGTCTGTTATGGAAATAGTATATTTATGCAGGCTTGGAAACACTGTCTGTCTACACTCACTGGCCCCAACCATGCACAATCTAATGAAAAACTAAATAAATTAGCAGTGCCACGCAACTGCACTACATCCAAAAAGTGGCAAAAGTACTTGCACGCTGTACTAGAAGTATACTGTAGAAGTAAAGATGTTTCACATGTGTGAAAAAGAAAAAAAAACAAACTCTGGCAAATGCAAGACTACAAATTCAACTCCTTGACTTAAAATAAAATGAATAAAGCACATACTCTGAAATGTACTCATGTCCCAAAGTAAAAAAAAATCTCTTCACACAAAACAGTTTACCTTTTGTTTATTGCATTTTCTTTGGCCCTCAAAGAGAAAATAAATGATCACAGAAAAATTACCGATATGTGTTTTTAAAATTTCAAATAATGTCATAAATATGTAATATCTTGCCTCTCTGAATCTAGTGGTTCACATTCCACCACGTTGTTGAGTCCCATTAAACATGATTTTGAATGTGATGAGTTCATTCTGGATACAGATACTTTCCCAGTTACAAGTGGGTGTGCATAGTTGTGTAAGCCAAGCTGTTTATTTTCGCTTCCCCTCTTGAGAAAGAAAAAAAAATTGTTCACATTAATGCTGGTAAACATTTTGAAACAATTTACTTTGGTCTCATTTTTTCATATCACAAAAACCTAGCCTTTGAACATGGGTGTGTAGACTTTTTCCATTCTCTGTAAGTACGGCAACAAAATATTTGAACTTTCTTTTTTTTTACATTATTTCCCACCACTGACTGCATCCTCAGTATGACGCAGTGCAGTTTCCCCGACTGCAAACAACAGCCATGAGAATAAATTGTTGAGTCGTTGAATGATTGAATTCATACCAATTTTTCTTTGCAGACCAGTGACTTGGATAACGTTCCGGAGGAAGTGGTGGCTCATGGCAGCAGACAGGCACTGTCAAGAAAACACAGCGATGATGGTGAGTAGCCGACGAGCCATGTAGCAACAGGGCCGTGGAAAAAAGATTCTGCGATCGATCAAATGAGGGTTTGGCCCCCGTTTTTTTCCACTAAGAGGGACACATTTTGCGGATGAAAACACAAGAATTATTGAAACTTCGGGATTGGTGCCAATGTTTTTTGTTGTTGTTGTTTTTGTTATGTTATTTCAGCTACAGTACATAATCATCTCAGCACTGAAGGACAAAGCACTGACCCAATCAGAGGCATTCATTGGTGCAGGAAGACAGACGTGCGCAAAGATCAAAACTTTCCGAAGTGGAACTACGAAAGGATAGACCGGAGCTAGGGCTGAACGATTTAGAAAAATAATCCCCTTTTAATTTATTTCTCATGATTGCAATTTAATATGCGAGCAATTTATTCAAGGTCCTCTTTCCATTTTTTTCAGTTTTTTAAAAAACAAAAACAATCAAAAATTAACTTGTATTGCAATAAACATTATCAGATGTATTGAACTTCAATGTTTCTTCCCACATTCCAAAAACATGCGTGGCAGGCTGATTGAACACTCTAAATTGTCCCTAGGTGTGAGTTTGAGCGTGCCCTGTGATTGGCTGACAACCGATTCAGGGTTTCCCCCGCCTACTGCCCAAAGACAGCTGGGATAGGCTCCAGCACCCCCCGCGACCCGAGTGAGGATCAAGCGGTTCGGAAGATGAATGAATGAATGAATTTCAATGTTTTGGTTTTGAATCTTAGGCATGCCATCAAGGCAAATGAGCCGTGAATGAATATGAGAGACAGTTTATTTACCTGCTTCAATTATAGTTGTTTACTTACAAACAATTTTGACTTTCAGTCTTTTAAGCTTTCATACTACAAAATCTACTAAACAAATGTGGCGTAAACATAAATCAGTAAGTCAGATTACAACAAAAAGTCAAAACAAATCTGTGGCTTCATAACTTAAGTTTTTCATGTTTCAAGAAACAGTGATGTTTCTTGAAACATCACTATGATGTACAGTGCACTTATTATTATAAGCACTTATTAAGCACTGAACTTCACCAGATGGGCCAGCACAATATCCATTGAATTGAATCAAAAAATTCATTCAAATGTTTCCTTTACATTTCTTTATACATTTTATTTTTTTCTATTCATTCATGTAATTTCTGTATGCATCTTTAAAGTACAATAATGGGACGTGCTATCATTCTTAAAATAAAACATGACAAACATTTTTGAGTTATATTTTTGGATAGGCTGGAACGAATTATAGGCATTTCCATTCATTTTGATGGGCAAAGATGATTTGTTATAAATACCCTTGACAAACATATTTATATGCTGTGATGTATCAACCAATCTGCTTTGGCACACACATTTTGGAGTGAACTATCTTTTTTTTTCTTTTATCCAATTTAATGTGTTTATTTTCACTCAGTTTTCGCAGTTCTTGAGAACGGGGCTGAGCACTACTACCATCAACCTGAGAGAACGCCCAACAATTCAGAGGTGAGGAATGTCTGGGGGTTTGTTCTATACACTGGTGGGTTTAGAAAATGCAGCATCGCATCGCTCATCTTGTCTAGAATGCCCTCCGCCATTACCGCTTCAGTTCCCAGGAAATGGAGGAACAAGTTCTTTTTCCTGTGGTAACAAATCAAATTGGAGCTGACACAAGCACGGCAGGCCTGTACTGATCAAGACAAGACTTGACCTCACTGGTTGGGGCTGCAGACCTTCTGCGACTTTTTTCTCTGCAGTAAAGACAACTCTAGTCAGGGCAGCAAAAATATCTTATCGACTCCTGTGGGGTGACGATGGCGCTCTCATCGGAAGCTTAAAAACCAAGCCCCGCTTTATCTTATTCTGCCTGATGGAATGTGCAGAGGAGCTTTTTAAGTGCTTTATTTTTTTTTGCTTGCTTTTTGAGTTTGGCATGTTTATCTCCGTTGTCAGTGGAAAATAGACCATGCTCGGGCAAACATAATAGGGAACAAATAACCATACAAGGCAAACACACAAACGTCCGCTCGCTCCTCAAAGGGGAAAAGACTTGAATGCATCACGCTGCGTTCGGCGGGCCAAGCGCAGTTGGCGGCCCGCCGTTAACGCGTCCTCAGACAGTTCCATTAGATCCAGCAAAAGCACAGACAGAAGGAGGCGCTGCTGGAAAAGGGCAATTCAACTGTGTGGTTTGAGTCAAATAAGCTAAGAGAAGTTATTATGACGTTGACTAGATCATTTTAAAAAGCAGGAAATGTGTGTTGTTGACAGTATTTCAGATATTAAATGGGCCCCAAAATTGGTGTAAGTTGTTACTAAAATGTAGTTGAATTGCCCAACTTAAAATGTCAAGAAATTTTGAACATGTTCATGATTTGATGGCAATAAGAAAAAAACTTTGCGATCAGTCAAATTGTTGGCGAATGTTGGCCAAACGTCTTTGCAACATTTTGTGACCTTCCACGATCTCGGATGGGGAAAAAAAAACGACATTCACTACGTGCGCAAATACTCGCAAACCCGCTCAGTGAGATACGGGTTTAAGAAAGCTCATTAAAACTGCCACTAGGTGAATTTAAACAACAAAAGTCAAAACGAAATATAAAAAATAACAGTTTTTGGTATTATTTGGAAGTGGAAAATTCACTAAGTGAGTCTGGACTACGCTCTCTCTTCCACTGGTTCAGACGTCCGCAGCATCAAGGCTGCCAAGTAGCTTTTAGTCAGCTCAAATAAACTTTCGCCTATTGATGGAATTTTTTTCTTCTTCTTATTATTTTTTTTAAAAAATCATTTTTAATTCCGTGCCCAGAGGCCACACAGGCAGTTTGCTTTGTGCTTGCTTCAAACTCATCCATCCGCCAGTCCTTGTGGATGACACATGACTTCATTAGGATCTGGCGCCGCAAGGAAAGCAAACTCCTGCCATCTTGAAAAAAGACCACCTGACTTTTTTTCGATAGTTCACTGGTCTTTTTTTTTCCCCCTAGAAAAAAAACACATTTGCTTTCAAGCAGTGTGAAATGTAGCGAACAGACAATAGCAAAACATACCTGTCGTTTTTGTGGACGAGTGCTAATTGGCCCAACGCTTCACTTCCTGTGTGTCTCACACCTGTCCCGTTTTAACTTTGCGCTTCTCTCGCATGTGTTGACTGTGGATTCAAAATAACAGATTGGGCCTGAACTTTAGCAGCTTGTCGGTGTGTCAGCCTTACATAGCGCCGTGTGCCATGCATGTATGGGACTGTTCGGTTTCTTACTTTTCAATAGGTTCTGTTTACGTGGTTCAAATGCTTCATTTTTTTTAAAGATTGTATTATTTAATTTTTTCAGATACATGAATTATCTGTCGAGTGCAAGATAAATAAAAAGCCACGGGGTATTGTATTATGACGTAAAGTGAACTACAGTTCTCAAACTGCTGTTTGACCTTCCAGCTTTTCTACAGACAAACAGCAACGCCAAAATTAAATGCATTTAAAATGAAAGTCAAAAGACAGATGGATGATATGAAATGGAAAAAATAATATATATTTAATATAAATAGTATTATACAAAATAGTTAATTTTGGTTCATTTGAGCAACATTAGATGTAGTTTCAATTCATTTTTGTTTTATCTAAAAGCATTTTTGTCTTTATTTCGTTCAAAATATTTTCTCATTTGTAATTTTAGTTTTGAGGCGTTGTGTTGTAGTTGTGTTCAGGTGCTGTGCGGAACTCGCCCCTGAAAACCGACTCACGCATCGTCGTTGCTGTGTGTCTGTGTGTGTCTAGCTGGAAGACAGCCAGCTTCACCAAGATGCACTCCAGCTCAACACCTACGTGGCCTTGTACAGCTTTACTGCCCAGGAGAGCCATGACCTGGAGATGAGGCTCGTTTGCACACACACACACACACACAGACACACACACACACACACACACACACAGATCGCAGGCGAAACAAAGTGTGATGCATTATGAAAAACCAAACATAAAACCCAATTTTTAAAAATGACTGAATGAATATAAACAAATAAATCAAATGTCCCTGCAAACGGTCGGTGAGATGAAAACATATTGTACATCTACATGTTGCATTTATACACGCATGTGCACAAAGCATCCATGACAATATCCGCTGTCACTAGCACGTGTAACAGCTGTCCCAGGACTGAGGAAGACATTGAGGGTGACTCATGGTAACCTACATTCTCTGACTCAAGTAATTACTTAAGGGACTACTTTAACTTAATCGTGATATCATTCTAATAATAGTCTTATTTGAGTATATTTTATTGCTACTCTACCAACAATGACTACTTCCCTATTATTATCTCGGCCTTGGGGGCATCTCAGGCCATTACAGGAATAAGTGAATTTGGGGATCACGAACCGCAAACGGGTTCATTGTAGAATAATAGTTATATGCCCTCTCTTCACCAATAGGAAGCCCAACTTCCAAAATGTGTATCTTTTCGGTTTTCGGCAATACAGCATGAGACGATTCATCAAACTTTACGTATGTTGCATTTTCTGCCGTAAAGCCGTCAGACTGCCCGATCTATGTCACCGCACTCTTCCACACACTTTGGAGCAGGCTCTTAAGACTGCGACAGGAAGCAAAGGACTAGTCATCATGGGTGTCACGTCGCGTGCTCGCCAGCAGGTGGCGGGTTCTCCCGCCGCCTGTTCGGCACACCTGCCCGTTATTTCGGGCTGATTACGTGCCTTTATTAGGCGACTCCGGCAGTCATCTCACTGCCGGAGAATTCCTCGCCGAGCCATTATTCGCTCTCGCTATCTATTTGCGCTATTGCTATTTGCCTCGTTGCATACTTGCCTTACGACCTATACTTGTTGCCCACTTAGTTCGACTTTCGATATTTCGTATTTTTATACTATTTCCACCAGCGCGATTATCTCCTCGCGTTTGCTCTAGCCGCGAGCGTTTTTCTGTTTGTTTCCTGATCCTTATTTGATCAGCGTTTTCTGTTAATTTCCTGATCCTTATTTGATCAGCGTTTTCTGTTACCGTTTTTCCCTGTCGGGCTCTTTCTGTTGTTTTTTCGTTCTGTCATTAAAGACACCTTATTTTGTGACAATTCTCTCTCTTGTCTGCTTTACCTGGGATCCAACTTATTTAATTCATTTGTTCTGCTCGGAGCGATTTTTTCCCCTCGAGCAGAACGTGACAGAATTCTCCGGCCACCATGGATCCCGCGGATGTAGAGAGAATATTGTCCGCTCTTACCCGAAAAGAGCAGCAAATGAGTCAGCAGGGCCAAGCCATTTCGGAACTCCGAGGCACGGTCTCCATGCTGGCTCATCGGTTCGATGAACTCGAACCTCGTTTGGTGCGGGTGGAGGAACGGAGACTCCCCCCCTCAGGGAGCTATCCAACCACTCCGGAGGCACCCCTCTCTCTGACCACTATGTCGAGGGAACCCTCGCTCCCACACCCACCTCGTTACGGGGGTGAGCATGGGCAGTGTGGTCACTTCCTCCACCAATGCTCGCTCATTTTTTGCCAGCAGCCGTCTGCCTACGCTAATGATGCCGCCAAGGTGGCCTACGTTATGAGTTTGTTGACAGGTCCGGCGGCGTCATGGGCGATTGCGACCAGCGAGGCCAAGCCAAATCTCCGATCATCGTACCCGGAGTTTGTGACAGCATTCCGCCGGGTGTTTCACCATCCCGTGCGGGGTCGAGAGGCAGAGGGTCGGCTACTCGCCCTCCACCAGGGGAGACGATCGGTCGCCGATTACTCCATCGAGTTCCGGATCCTGGCGGCGCAAAGCGGCTACGAGGATCGAGCGTTGTGTGGGCTGTTTCGCCGAGGATTAAACTCCCAACTCAAGGACGAGCTGGCGACCCGTGATCACAGCACCGACCTGGAAGAACTGATCGATCTCGCCCTACTCATGGACAATCGCCTGAGGGAGCGAAGCCGGGAACGTGGGGGAGTATTCCGGGAGACAGCACCAGCAGAGGAGCCTATGCAGCTGGGAAGCGAGAACATTGGTGGCGAGGAGAGAGATTCCTTTTCAACCATCACCAATCACCCGGGATCATCTGTTTCCTTCGAACATGAGTACTGTGAGTCACCGTCACGCGCGTTAAACCCCAAGTCTGATCGAGTCGACACGCGACCGAACAGACTAGTACTTGAGGGAACGATATCTGGGGAATCCCGGTCTAAGCGGGTTCGGGCCCTGGTGGACTCAGGAGCGGACGTATGCCTGATTGACACCGAGCTCGCTTCCGAGCTAGGTTGCGCGTTAGAGAGACTGATCGATAGGAAGCGGATTCGTGATCTCGATGGGCGTCTCCTGGCGGTCGTAACCCACAGAACGGAGCCACTGAAGCTCCAACTCTCGGGTAATCACATCGAGCTGCGGCGCTTTTTGGTCATGCGGTCTCGCAACGCTCCCCTCGTCCTCGGGTTACCATGGTTACGAGTACACAACCCCGTAATCTCCTGGGCGCGCCCAGCAATCAACAGCTGGAGCCCTTACTGCTATAGACACTGTCTACAGTCGGCCGTCGGGGGGTACGAACATGTCACCCCCTCCGTGGAAGTCTGCCTTGACGGAGTGCCGGATTGCTATCGGGACCTCGGGGAGGTATTTAGTGAGGATCGAGCGCGTTCTTTACCTCCACACCGCCCCTACGATTGCGCTATTGACCTGCAGGCGGGCGCTCCGTTACCGTCCTCGCGGCTGTACCAGGTGTCTCAACCTGAGCGCGAGGCGTTGACGGAATACATAAACAGCTCGCTCGCCGCAGGTCTCATCAGACCGTCGCGTTCACCGTTAGGGGCGGGTTTTTTCTTTGTGAGCAAAAAAGATAAGACTCTGCGCCCCTGCGTCGACTACCGTGGATTAAACGACATCACCATAAAGAATCGCTACCCACTACCATTGCTAGACTCCGCCTTTGCCCCATTGCAATCCGCCACTATATTCTCTAAATTGGATTTACGCAGCGCTTACCACCTGGTCCGTATCAGAGAGGGAGATGAGTGGAAGACCGCTTTTAAGACCCCTCTGGGCCATTTTGAGTATCTGGTCATGCCCTTCGGACTCACTAACGCCCCCGCGGTTTTTCAAAACCTCATTAATGACGTTTTAAGGGATATGATCAACATTTTTTGTTTCGTTTACTTGGATGATATTTTGATTTTCTCCCGGTCAGAAGAGGAACACCAGCAACATGTCAGGCGGGTGTTGCAGCGCTTATTAGAAAACCGGCTCTTCGTCAAGGCGGAGAAGTGTGAGTTTCATGTTCCCGTCATTTCCTTTCTGGGGTTTATAATCGAGCGGGGTAGAATACGAGCGGACCCCATCAAGACGCTGGCAGTCAGGGATTGGCCAGTCCCGTCTAACCGCAAGGAACTGCAGCGCTTTTTGGGGTTCGCAAACTTCTATAGACGATTCATCCGCGGCTATAGTCAGAAGGCGCTCCCCCTGACCCGCCTTACGTCAACTAAGACTCCCTTTAAGTGGGACTCTACCGCGGAGGCCGCATTCGTTAGCCTAAAGGCGGCGTTTACCAGTCCCCCCGTCCTTCAACATCCTGACCCTGATCTTCCCTTCGTTGTAGAAGTGGACGCCTCGGATTCAGGGGTGGGGGCGGTATTGTCCCAACGCTCTCCAGTCGACCAGAAGCTGCACCCCTGTGCCTTCTTCTCCCGTCGACTCTCTGCTGCCGAAGCCAATTATGACGTTGGCAACCGTGAACTGTTGGCGGTTGTCTCGGCTCTGCAGGAATGGAGACACTGGCTCGAAGGGGCAAAAGAACAATTCACGGTTTACACGGACCACAAGAACCTCGCTTACCTCCGTACCGCCAAGAGGCTCAACTCCCGTCAAGCCCGGTGGGCCTTGTTCCTGACCCGATTCAACTTCTTACTCACATACTCCCCAGCCTCCAAGAACACCAAGCCCGACGCTCTTTCCCGTCTCCACGACCCCCTGGAAGTGGACCTATCCCCAGAGACCATCCTCCCGGCTCAGTGCATCGTGGGGGCCGTTCAATGGGAGGTGGAGCAGCGGATCCAGACCGCCCTGGAGGGGGTGCAGGTACCGGCGGGGTGTCCGGCGGGGAGACTGTTCGTGCCTCCGTCCCTGCGGTCGGAGGTTCTTCAGTGGGGACACGGGTCCAAGGTGGCATGCCATCCAGGGGTGAACCGGACGGTACAACTTGTCGCCCAGCGATTCTGGTGGCCGGAACTCCGGAACGACGTGACGGAGTTCGTCAGGGCCTGCACCTCCTGCGCCTGCGGCAAGTCCTCCCATCGACCCCCGGCCGGATTGCTCCAGCCGTTGCCCATTCCACCTCGCCCCTGGTCACACATCGCGCTGGACTTCGTGACGGGTCTTCCCTCCTCCCGAGGTCACACAGTCGTGCTCACTATCGTGGACCGCTTCTCCAAAGCGGCCCACTTCGTGCCATTGTCCGGGTTGCCGTCGGCATTGGAGACCGCCGACCTCCTGGTTAAACACGTTTTTCGTCTCCACGGCCTCCCTACAGATATTGTGTCGGACCGGGGCCCCCAGTTTGTGTCACGCGTCTGGAAGCGGTTCTGCCGGTCCCTCGGAGCCACGGCCAGCCTGACGTCCGGCTACCACCCCCAGTCCAACGGACAGGCCGAGCGCGCCAACCAAGATCTGGGGTCGGCCCTCCGCTGTGTGTGCCTCCACCAGCCCGCGACATGGGTCGACCACTTGCCTTGGGTGGAGTACGCACACAACACCCTCGTCTCCTCCGCAACCGGCCGATCCCCGTTCATGACGGCGTACGGTTACCAGCCGCCGCTGTTCCCGTCGCAGGAGGGGCAGGTGGAGGTCCCTTCCGTTCAACACCACCTCAAGCGGGCCCATCGCGTGTGGAGGGAGGCCCGGGCGGCATTGTCCCGCACGGCGTCCCGAAATCGTCAAATCGCGGATCGTCGTCGGCGCCCGGCCCCCCCCTATGTGGTGGGGCAGAAGGTGTGGCTGGCTACTCGAGACCTTCGCCTGGCCGGCTCCTCGGCGAAACTGGGTCCTCGATTCACTGGTCCCTTCGAGGTCGAGGCCGTCATCAACCCGGCTGCTGTCAGGCTCCGTCTACCTCCTACCATGAAGGTGCACCCCGTCTTCCACGTCTCCCTTCTCAAACCCGTTTCTTCCAGTGACTTGGCTCCTCCTCCCACGCCGCCGCCCCCTCCGCGGGTCGTCGACGGTGACCCGGTGTACACGGTTCGTGCCATCCTGGACTCTCGGCGCAGGGGAAAGGGGTTCCAGTATCTGGTCGACTGGGAGGGCTACGGGCCTGAGGAGCGGCAGTGGGTGCCTCGCTCCTGGATCCTTGATCCGTCCCTTTTGCGCGACTTCCACGCTGCACACCCTTCCAAACCGGGTAGTCCGCCGGGAGGCGTCCGTTGAGGGGGGGGTACTGTCACGTCGCGTGCTCGCCAGCAGGTGGCGGGTTCTCCCGCCGCCTGTTCGGCACACCTGCCCGTTATTTCGGGCTGATTACGTGCCTTTATTAGGCGACTCCGGCAGTCATCTCACTGCCGGAGAATTCCTCGCCGAGCCATTATTCGCTCTCGCTATCTATTTGCGCTATTGCTATTTGCCTCGTTGCATACTTGCCTTACGACCTATACTTGTTGCCCACTTAGTTCGACTTTCGATATTTCGTATTTTTATACTATTTCCACCAGCGCGATTATCTCCTCGCGTTTGCTCTAGCCGCGAGCGTTTTTCTGTTTGTTTCCTGATCCTTATTTGATCAGCGTTTTCTGTTAATTTCCTGATCCTTATTTGATCAGCGTTTTCTGTTACCGTTTTTCCCTGTCGGGCTCTTTCTGTTGTTTTTTCGTTCTGTCATTAAAGACACCTTATTTTGTGACAATTCTCTCTCTTGTCTGCTTTACCTGGGATCCAACTTATTTAATTCATTTGTTCTGCTCGGAGCGATTTTTTCCCCTCGAGCAGAACGTGACAATGGGCAGCCCTTCATCTCAAGCATCCATTTGTTCCAGTTCCCTCCAAATTACTCATACGGATTTAAAGACACGAGAGTGCACTCTTTCTCTGACGCGCACGTACAAACGCACACACGCACGTGTAATTCGCTGTCCCAGTCTGATCCCTGTGGTCCGCTAAACGTGTTCTATCAGCATCATTTTAATCAGCATATTCAACACAAATTAGGGTTAAAAAAAGAATCCTCTTCAAATAATCATTTTACTTTTAAGTGAGAAAATCAGTTTTTAGAGGAGTTCAAATTCTGCTTGATTACGTGATTGCTTCAACAACGTGGTGATTGTAATGATGATGAGTCCAACTGTCAGAAATTTCTAACGCGTCCTTTTCTGAAGATGCTCATGTGGTTCGCTTCATTGTAAAGATTTGGAAATGAGGGTGTGTTTTTTTGACCACACTGAACCGTTTTGGGGTTTTTTTTCTCAGTAACCATGATTATTACCAGGATAACGACATACTCCAACAATCACTAGAGGTGGAAATAGGGGAAATTACGTAAAAACCCACATTTTCCTCAGTCGCGCTGTTCCTTTTCATTTTTTTTTTCTTTTGTCAAGCATCAAACTTTGCCAAAAATGACTGTGAGCAGATGCTTGTAATTACTACCGCGCATACAGACATGCGGTACAGTGATTCACGATTTTCCTGGAAAATCCTTGCGGTAAAACGAGATTGGTGCGAATGACATGATGATAAACACCTTCTTTTCTGGCTGCGCTAGCTACTTTCATCACATACACTGTAATCTGTTTGTTACATTCGCCTTTCTTTAGATATTTTAATGTACTACTTGTGTTTTGTTATTTAAAGCAAATGACATTTAACAAGGTGAAAACAGTACGGTTACCGTGAAAATAATCATGACTAGAAACAGGGTGGAATAGTCCTTCAATAGGCTTTATTTACATTTAAAACTTGATCTTTAAATACTCTTTAAACTAAAAATAAGTTCAAACCAAGCGATAATGCTATTTCATAGCAGCTAGCGTGCAAATACAGGATTCCATTTTGCTACATACCCGTAATTAAATGAAAACATGCAGTTATATGTCACTCAATACACTTGGATTAGCGCGGGTTTTTTTCTTGAATTTGTCAGTGAATAACACATAAATCTTAAATAAATCAAGGAAAAATATCAAAATTTAGCTAGAAAATTAGAAAAGGCAGTTTTATTTCAAGCAACTGTACGGGCCTTTCCCATTAGTTTTCCAATGAATAATGCACAAACCGTTGAAAAATATAGGAAAAACATCTGATTTAAAGTCTAGCTAGCTTTCCAAGCAGTGAGCATGCTAGCTCACGATTGCATTGTTTTACAATGTCATTTGAGTTCATACAGCTCAGAAATTCATTTCATTAAATGACAAAAGCCAGTTTAAATTCACCTAACAGTGGCAAAAAAATACTTGGAAAAGAACTTTGTTTTGCCTTTTATCGCAGGGCGGGAGACCGGATATTGCTTATTGATGAATCCAATGATGATTGGTGGAAGGTAAGCGTTAAATTACCTTTACTCACCGTGACTTTGTGAGCCTATTATGAAGAATGAATTGTTTTCCCGTGGCAATGATCAAAAGTGTGTGCACGTATTTCCATCAATCACAACTAAATGAACCCCAATGAACTGATTGATGAGCTGAGCCGCAAATAATAACAACAGAAAAGTCAGATAAGGCAAAATTGTGTGTAAAAAAAAAAGGGAAAGAAAAAAAGACAGCTGAGCAGAGGCGGCATGCTACTAGCAGACCAAGAGTTCACTCATTGTGCATCTAACATTGCTGTTTCTCATCAGGCTGTGGATAAACACACACATCTGGAGTGTTCTGAATATTTTGCAAGTGAAACCAATAACGCTGAAGCTGACATAAGAACTGCTCATGTATCAACTATCATCTGTTTGATATTTTCCAAGGGGGTGATTGAGGACAGGATCGGTTTCTTCCCGGCATCCTTTGCACATCCATTGCGGACGGGAGACCAGGTTTTTAGGTGCAACAGGACCTTCATCGGCTGCAGGGAGCAGGGCCAGATTACGCTAAAGGAGGGACAGGTACGATTTGGTCTTTTTTTTTCTTTTCTTTTTTTAACGTGACAAGTGAAATCCACGATGTTGTAATATTTCATTTAAATACCCATTAGACATTAGCATTTACAAGAAGGCGCAAGATCAATGGATCAGAGAAAAATATAAAAAGGGCATCAGTGCACCGATCCAAATTCAGTTTTTTCAAACTAACAAACTTGTCATCTCACTGTATAAATCAATTATCATGCCCAAAGATGTATATTATACAATGAAGCAACATTCATTGCTTTGTGTAGGCATAAAAAGCAGGATTGGCCAGTGAGTGAAAAGAAACGTCCTGATTTGAGGAAGCAGTGACCTTAACTGACCTTTCGACATTATACCAGTCATATATGATCATCAAACAGATATTTTATATCTTGAGCCTCCTAAACTATCTTCAAAGAACTCTCAGGAGGCTTCTTATGTCACTTGCCTTCGCATCATCTCATCAAAAGTTTTTTAGCCCCCAACCCCACCGCATATGACTTCTCCGTCAAATATGCATGCTCTTTAATTAGACGTCCCTTTTTTCCCCACAATACTCATGGTGGGACTCCAGAGGAGAAGTCAAGGAAACAAACTCCCTGTGAACGTAAAGCCACCAACCACGAGAGCAGCGTGTTCCCAAAAAACTGAGCAGCGAACATAATGTGATCGTTTGAGGAGAACACTGGTCACGCAAAATGATCTGGAACATTTTTGTGTGTTGGTAACAGCACTTGAGAGCTCCTTTAATTTGAAATTTAAATTTACCGTACTCATCTCACCACGAGGAAGAGAAACTGCTCTCAAATTGTGCTAATATATTTGAATCACTACTGGGGTGCACACTGTACATTTCTGGTCAGAATGCATTAACATTTTTTAATTTGTTTTTTGGCATGTCTTCTGTAATTGCGATGTGAGTGGTGCTGTGAAGAGGAGGATTAAGTCTAAGAAGACCTCACTGACCGCCCAGGTTACAAATGCATGAGCGACCATGCATACAAAATAAATACATAAAAAAATATATGCCCGAGTGATACATGACAGTCACATGACAGCATTTGTCGTTTTTTATGTGGAATAAATGAAACCGTTTACTTCTGGACTCGGCAGTTAGAATGATACACAGGTTGTAACTTACAG